>NC_133463.1:57616348-57982181 GCF_048565385.1 Saimiri boliviensis | reverse complement strand
GGTCATTGGGACTGATTAGACAGTGGGTGTAGCCCACAGAGGGTGAGCTGAAATGGAGTGGGGTGTCGCCTCACCCAGGAAGCACAAGGGGTCAGGAAACTCCCTCCCCTAGCCAAGGAAAGCCTTGAGGGACTGCGCCTTGAGAAAGTTTGCATTCCGGCCCAGATACTACACCTTCCCCATGGTCTTTACAACTCACACACCAGGAGATTCTCTCTGGCGCCTGTGCCACCACGGCCCTGGGTTTCAAGCACATGACTGGGTGGCTGTTTCAAGCACATAAAGCATTGAGCTAGCTGCAGGAGGTTTTTTTCATACCCAGGTGTTACCTGGAATGCAAGGAGGACAGAATCATTCACTCCCCAGGAAAGGGAGCTGAAGCCAGGGAGCCAAGTGATCTAGCTCAGCGGATCCCACCCCCACAAAGCCCAGCAAGCTAAGATCCACTGGCTTGAAATTCTCGATGCCAGCACAGCAGCATGAAGTTGACCCGGGATGCTTGAGCTTGGTAGGGGGAGGGGCATCTGCCATTACCGAGGCTTGAGTAGGTGGTTTTGCCTTCCCAGTGTAAACAAAGCAATCCAGAAGTTCAAACTGTGCAGAGCCTACCACAGCTCAGCAAAGCTGCTGTAGCCTGACTGCTTCTCTAGATTTCTCCTCTCTGGGCAGGGCATCTCTGAAAGAAAGACAGGAACCCCAGACAGGGGCTTATAGATAAAACTCCTGTTTCCCTGGGAAAGAGTACCTGGAGGAAAGGGCAGCTGTGGGCACAGCTTCAGCAGACTTAAACGTTCCTGAGTGCTGGCTATAGCTCTGCTAAGGCACAGACTGCCTCCTCAAGTGGGTCCCTGGCCCCTGTGCCTCCTGACTGGGAGACATCTCCCAGCAGGGGTCAACAGACCTCTCATACAGGGCACTCTGGCTGATATTTGGCAGGTGCCCCTCTGGGGCAAAGCTTGCAGAGGAAGGAGCAGGCAGCAATCTTTGCTGTTCTGCAGCTTCCTATGGTGATACACAGGCAAACAGGGTTTGGAGTAGACCTCCAGCAAACTCCAGCAGACCTGAAGCAGAGGAACCTAAGTGTTAGAAGAAAAACTAACAAACAGAAAAAAATAGCATCAACATCAACAAAAAGGACGTCCGCACAGAAACCCCATCTGAAAGTCACCAACATCAAAAACCAAAGGTAGATAAATCCATGAAGATGACGAAAAACAAGCACAAAAAGGCTGAAAATTCCAAAAAGCAGAATGTTGCTTTTCCTCCAAAGGATCACAACTCTTTGCCAGCAAGGGAACAAAACTGAATGGAGAATGAGTTTGATGAATTGACAGAAATAGGCTTTAGAAGGTGGGTAATAACAAACTCCTCCAAGCTAAAGGAGCATGTTCTAACCCAATGAAAGGAAGCCAAGAACCTTGAAAAAAAGGTTAAATGAATTGCTAACTAGAATAACCAATTTAGAGAAGATTATAAACGACCTGATGGAACTGAAAAACACAGCACGAGAACTTCATGGAGCATACACAAATATCAATAGCTGAATTAATCAAGCTGAAGAAAGGATATCAGTGATTGAAGATCAGCTTAATGAAATAAAGCGTGAAGACAAGATTAAAGAAAAAAGAATGAAAAGGAATGAATAAAGCCTTCAAAAAATATTGGACGATGTGAAAAGACCAAACCTACATTTGATTGGTGTACCTGAAAGGGATGTGGAGAAAGGAACCAAGTTGGAAAGCACTCTTCAGCATATTATCCAGGAGAATTTCCCCAATTCAGCAAGACAAGCCAGCAGTCAAATTCAGAAAATACAGAGAACTCCACAAAGATACTTCTTGAGAAGAGCAACCCCAAGACACATAATCATCAGACTCACAAAGGTTGAAATGAAGAAAAAAATGTTAGGGGTAGCCAGAGAGAAAGGTCGGGTTACCCACAAAGGAAGCCCATCAGACTAACAGTGGATCTCTCTGCAGAAACCCTACAAGCCAGACGAGAGTGGGGGCCAATCTTCAACATTCTTAAAGAAAAAAATTTTCAAGTCAGAATTTCATATCCAGCCAAACTAAGCTTCCTAAGAGAATGAGATATAAAATCCTTTACAGACAAGCAAGTGCAGAGAATTTTGTCACCACCAAGCCTGCCTTACAATAGCTCCTGAAGGAAGCAGTAAATATGGAAAGGAAAAACCGGCACCAGCCACTGCAAAAACATGCCAAATTGTAAAGACCATCAACACTATGAAGAAACTGCCTGGCCTACATTTCTTTCTTCTACCCATTTAAAATATTTAACATACACTCTTCAGTTAAGTTTTTCCAAAGCCACAAAATATTCATCTTCTTGAAGCAGTTTCTGCCTTCTCTGCAAAATTATCTGAGACAAAGAAATAGTAAGGGCCTGGAAATAGTAAGGGCCTGTATCTGCTTGAAATGGTAGGGGAAGGAAAAATATAAGAAACAAAAATGTGTTATTAGTTGGGGGAAAAATCCTTTCACAATAAAAGGGTGATAGACTGGCTCTGAGACGTGAACTTTTATAAAAATGAAGGGCAAATCTGAATGCCTTGACTCGGGAGACCAGACAACTCTAAGCAATAAAAAAATAGGAAACAAATACTGTCACTGGAGCTCTTGGGAATTTAATAACAAGAAACAGCTAGAAGTGTCAAGAAGGTAGGAAACATTAGGAAGATTTGGCAGAGGGTGGATGGATGGGACTCAGGAGTAGAACACTGGCTTAAGGATGACCAACAGTATCCAGGTGAGACTTTGGCTCTGGAAAAAGAGGACACTGAGTCACCATCACAATAGGATGTTCAAGAAGGAAAAACCTAATTACCAGAAAGAGATGCAAACATTAACCCTGTCCAGTCTGGGTGCAGTGGCTCACGCTTGTAATCCAAGCACTTTGAGAGGCCAAGGTGGGTGGATCACGAGGTCAAGAGATCGAGACCAGTCTGACCAACACGGTGAAACCCCATCTTTACTAAAAATACAAAAATTAGCTGGGTGTAGTGGTGCACACCTGTAGTCCCAGCTACTTGGGAGGCCGAGGAAGGAGAATTACTTAAACCCGGGAGACAGAGGTTGCAGTGAGCTGAGATCATGCCACCACACTCTAGCCTGGCAACAGAGTGACTCTGTCTCAAAAAAAAAAAAAAAAAAAAAAAAAAAAAAAAGATTACCCTGTCCAAAAGCAAGGCTGACTTCATGCTGGGTTGCTGAGTCACTGAGCTACTTGCTTATGGTTTCACAATTCCTCCCCTTATACAAGAAAGCAAGATTGGTCCCTAGGCTGTGGGGAGGGCTAAACTCCAGCCTGCAGCAGAAATTTGAGTTGTCCCAGTGATAGGGATTGGAGGGATGGGGGAAGGAGTGGAGAATGAGTCACACAGGCCATTAAACCAACTCTGGACACACAGTGTTTGAAAAAGACACTGGCATAAAAATTAGTCTTCACACACTTCCCCACACATGGATGCCATCAACACTTAACTTTAAACATTTTGACCTAAATAAAAATGGCCTGCTTTTAAAAAATCGCCACTTATATTTGCTCCTCAAAAGCTCAATTGCAGCAATCCAAGGTAGAGTACATCTCATATGTTGAAAAATATACTGACAATATTGTTCTGATAATGACTGTTACTGAAATCCCAAGAACAAATGGTACATTTTCTGGGAGGATCAGAGAGCATGTCATGGACAATTGCCAGTTTATGAACCATTAATCAGGAAACACTGTGTTACGATAACACTAAGACTTTGAGTTGGGCTACAAACCATAACCGTTGCAGTGAAAGCACTTGAATGTTATTCAGTGACTTCGTAAGCAAATAGGTCCAGTCTCTTTCCATTTTAAGCTGTACCACATTCAGCAACCACAGCAAGCTTTGTTACACTATTAGTTAAATACATTCTTCCCCTTGCTTCAAACTTCCAACAGATTCCTCATGTACTCTATGTCAAGTACAAAGCCTTCTGTCAAAGAGCACCATGATTTGAACTTGCCACCAATTCGCTACTCCCAGGAACTGTCTCCAATTTAATCTGCTCTTTGATTATGTCAGATTAATCATTCAAAATTACATTTCACTTTTGTATATGCTGTTGATACTACTGGAAAAACTGTCTTCTTCTGGATATCTAAATTCTGCCATCTTTTATGATCTCCCTCTTGTTCCTCTTCCTCCATAAGACCTCTTCCAGTAACACTTGCCAATAATTTTCTTCCTTCTTCCAACTCTTAAGATTTCAGCCACGAATCAAATCATCATCCACCTAACATCCATTCTCCCTTTCTTTCTTCTTATGGAATCTCAGTTTTATTCTGAGAAGCTTTTGTTTTCTTTTCTTTTTCTTCTTTTTTTTTTTTTTTTTTTTTTTTTTTTTTTTTTTTTTTTTTTTTAGCAAGGATGTTAATATTCTGGCTACTGAACATAAATGAGTTACTAGGAATTGTTTTTCCAACATAGACCTGGCACCACTTTTCCTCCTTGGTGTGTCCTTTACATTCTTTCTAGCATCTGAACCTGAAGTTACAGATGGAGCTGCCATTTTATGTCTATAAAATAAACAAAGGAATGAGAGCTAAATGCTAACCATGACAAAATGGAAAGAGGGAAGGAACCTTGGATGTTGATGACATCATGGAGGTACTGTCCCAGACTTGTTTTTCTTATCTACAGCCATACTTTTCTTAATATGTAAAGAATATAAAGCCGTAATGGGTAATTCACAGTAGGTCAGTGGATAATTAATACAGTTTGATATAATTTTTATTTAATACCAACCTATATTTAGAGTCAATATCATACCATAAATCAGTTATTCTCTTTTTCTTTCATCTTTGTTAATTTTCTCTTTCCATCTAGATATTATTGCTTTGTAAATGGATGTGATTTTATATGTCTTTATTTATATTTCATCACTATTCTTTTTAGACACAGTTTAAAGAGTCTAATAAATAAATGTTGGGCAAATGCTATTGAAATAAATTATCTCAATCCACCAGTAATGCTATAATAATATGAATTATGTGTCCAGCATAGTGGGCATCATACCAACTTGAGGGAGTTTGAGTTTTGGAATAGTTTTGTTGT
The DNA here is from genome assembly GCF_048565385.1 of Saimiri boliviensis. Taxonomy (NCBI): domain Eukaryota; kingdom Metazoa; phylum Chordata; class Mammalia; order Primates; family Cebidae; genus Saimiri; species Saimiri boliviensis. Next base: position 57,977,074 of record NC_133463.1, on the reverse strand, counting down.
CACACTAGAAATCAGATTTTTGCATATGAGTTTTAAAAAGTTTCTGTTTTAAAATGGTTGTTAAGTCTTTTCAGTTACATCTCAGTACTTAATTCTATTATATTTTGCTGTACTTGTAGGAATACTTGTACTTTCAGTAGTCGGTGTTAGGATAATTAGATAAACGATGGAGATGGGTAACCTTATAGGACCTATGTAAACTGTATCTTAGAGTAGTGATTATGGAATGAATAATATAATACTGTGAGGATACTCTAGTAACAAATTTCCAATACAAATTAAAATGAAAATTATTTCTTTAGCTGTGGAAGAAGCTACCTTGCAATTAAAGACGTCAAGAACTTGGACTTTCATAGTCATGGATAAAATGTCTATATGAAGCTAATTTTACCAAGAATGATTAGAATAAGTACTGGAGATGAAAATGGTGAGCCCAGTGCTAATGTGCTTCAAAATGAGGAAGGTTAATTGAAAGGTAGATGGTAGCTGCAAGGAGATTCAGTAAGGAATATTGCCAATGATTATGTGTTGGTACCCAGTATTGTTATTAAAAATATTATTTAATTACAGTTTTAATTTTTACTGAAATATTTTTAACTTTCCAAATCAATGGATTTATTTATTTGTTCTTTATTATTCTTTTTGAATTTTGAAATATTTTGGCAATGTTAAATGCTCTGTAAAACTTGTTGAAGTTTTTTGTTTTTTTGGTGGCTTAGTATATAGTCAGTTTTTGATTGGCATTCCATTGTTGTTTGAAAAGAACGTACAGTCGCAGATTTGAAGATTTGAGGTTTGATATGTAGCTCTTGATTTTATTTTATTAATTATGTTATTCAGATGATGAAAAAATTAACCCTATAGTTTAAATCATTTTGTGCTGAACTGAGAATAATATGTATATACGTTATATAACTAGTTTATGATGTTAAAGGGAATTTGAAATTTTAGAGGATTTGTAAGCTGAATCCTGTGATCCAACTTTAAAAAGGCAATTGATATTAGGTTTGTGATTTTAAGTTAAAAGTTAAGATAACTTACCTAAATTTTAAAACACTACTGGAATATTTATATTAAGAACTTCAGAGTAATGCATTCTTTCTTCATACCCCATACACATAAAAACACACAATTTGTTAGACAAAGGAGTTGTATAAGTTCTAGAAAAGATTTTCTTAGTAGTACTGTATGCTTGTCTACCTAGGGTTTTAAAGTTCCTCAAAAGTAAATAAAATATGCTAATCTAAAAAGTGGACTTTAATACTTAGGAAAATTAATTAAGTCCATAAATTGAACATTTATGTGGAATTTATTCTACTCTAATTAGCCAAACATTAATTAAAGATCCTCCTGAAAGTTATTGTTCTTGTTTTGTATAAAATTTACTACATTTACAGATGAAATAACTTAAAGCTTAAGGAAAATTTGTGGTTTTAGTTGGAAAATTCATTACATAGAATATTTAAATCACACATAATTTGAAATAGTCTTTTCTGGTCACAAAAGACCTCACTGAGCATCAGAAAACTCCCATTGATGAAAACTAGTATTTTAATCAAAATTCCAGAATACAGGAAGTTGAATATGGCATTCTAAACAAAGAGACATAATGGAAGTCTCAATGAAAGACTGGGAAAATGAAAGCATGAACACAGGTATCCTCCTACCCTCAATTAAAAAGAATACAATAATACAGAAATAGAGAAGTTGTACATGAAATTTGGAAGAATGTCATTTATATGCTATAAGCTTTAATGAATTCACTAGATTAATTACAGATGGGAACAAATTAAAAAAAAAAAAAACGTTAAGGGATCTACAACTTTCCCTTTTAATAAAGTAGAGTAATTTCACAGAATAAATGGAACAAATATCTTGGGAAAAAAAAATACTATCAACATCCCCTAATTTTTAGGGGCCAGGGCTGGAATTAGAGAATTCCAGCACTGTGGAATGGTTCAGGGGAATTTCATGGAGAATCTCTTTCACTAGCACAGATTTATACAGTTTGGAAGCAGAATGTTCAATGGCAAATGTCACGCTAGGTAGGAAGCAGATTCTCCCATCATCATAGGCCCCTTTAGGAAGGAAAACAGATAAAGGCTCATGATCTTCCTAAATTTATCACAAATAGTAAAAATTAGTGAACACATATGTGAAGGGGGTGGTGAAATAACCTTGAATAAAAGGGTTTTGGGATCTGGAAAAAAGCTTGAGTTAGGGACTGACTCAGAGTCATAGGGAAAGTAACATGAGGCTCTATTTTTGCCCTGATTTTTTTTTTCCTGCCTAGACTATTCACACTAGAAATTAATGCTTAATATTTACTCTCCTACTTCTTTCTGTGGTTGCAGAGGAGATGTCTAGGACTTACCTCATTAGAGTTCTAGATTTTGGATTGATGAGATTGGGAGGTGGGTGGGTAAGAGGGAACCTGATTTACATTAGACCCTCTTCAACCTTCCGGTTGACTGTAGAATCTACATTCTTCAATGTAGATTTGAGAATCTAAGAAGGTAGGTGATATGATTTGGCTGTATGTCCTCACCCAAATCTCATCTCAAATTGTAATCCCCATATGTCAAGAAAGGAAGATGATTGGTTCATGGGGGCAGTTCTGCCCATGCTGTTCTCAGGATAGTGAGTTTGTTCTCATAAGATCTGATGGGTTTTATAAGTGTTAGAAGTTCCTCCTTCACACTTCTTTTGCCTGCCGCTATGTAAGACGTGCCTACTTCCCCTTCTGCCATGGTTGTAAGTTTCCTGAGGCCTCCCCAGCTATTGTAGAATTGCATGTCAATTAAACTTCTTTTCTTTATAAATTACCCAATCTTGGGCAGTTCTTTATAACAATGTGAAGACAGACTAATACAGTGGCATATAATTGACTTCATTGCATGCTCGATTTGATAGAGTAGTGAAAATTACGGTGTGTAAATCATACAACAGACACACAGAACCACTTCAGCATATGCATTTATTAATGTATACAATATGTCTAATGGGTGGTGGTAAATAGGTAGTTAGGCCAAGAGGGACTTTAAAGAGACTGAACAACATCATTGCACTGATGGTTAATGTTAATAGCAACCAATGGCAGTTTGTCTCTTTGCATGGTAAAACGATGTATGTTAAATTTATCTATCTTCAGTCTTAGTGAATCCAATCTACTCCTGCAGTAAATTACAAGAAGATAACCAATATTATCTTATGTTTGTACTTGTTACCAGATCCTACTTACTACCAGAGAAGCCAATTCACAAGCATTTTACCTAGTATATACGCTACCACTATGGCTGAAATCAGATTGTGGCCTTGTTAAAAAAGATTGGACACATACAGCTATATTTGAAATTGTTAACTGTTCTCTGGCTTTCCTTTACTTCTTTGGCTTAAAGATCATGTGGCAGCTAAAGGATCTATAAATGTAAAATCATGGCCAGTGAGCAAGGATAAACTTCAGGGTAGCAGTGTGGTTTAGTAAGAGGAGCAAGGCCCAGCATTAGACAAATCTGTATGTCTACTCTGACACTATCACTGACTAGTGTATGCTTTTGCACTAGTTACTCAATTTTCCCAGGTCTGTTTCTTTATCTGGAAATGTGGTAACACTAACTAGTAATTGTAAATATTAAATTTGACAGTAAATCTAACATACTGCCTAAAACATAGAAGGTGCTCAATAAATAACATCTAGCCTTTAAATATAGCATATAATTTATTCCAGAGGATGTCAATAGTTTCCATCCTAAGAATAAAACTAAAAAAACTCTCAACTTGTTGATTATCAACTATAGTTGAAAACTCAGCGGCACATGACAGCAGCCAATTCTATGATTCCAATTTGAATGATTCTAAAACTCTGAAAACCCTTCTATTCTTCCTTTCCTCAGTCCAGTATATTTTGATACCTATTTACATTGCAGGGTTTAGGTTAGGAAGTCTCAAAGGCAAATGACATACTTTCATTTTTCTTTAGAGAGATTAAATCTTATTCCGTTGTTTTCTGTTGAATAAAAATCATGCCAGGTATTTTGCTATGTTCTACCTATACATAAGAGATGAATATTAAGGTGAGGGAATTAGGAGGTATAGGAGATAAGGGAAAAATCAAGATGAAAAAAGGTAAAGCAACAAGAAACAGTCTTTATCTCCCATCTTAAGTTATAGACATCCATTCACATATACAGAGTATATGAGAAGGTGGGCTGTATACCTGGCTTCTTGGCATGCACAGTTTGGTAGACTAATGAAGTTAGTCTACTAATGAGTGAGAACAGCCAGCAAATATTCTCAACTCCTCCAGTCTATACAATAATTAGCATATGTGACATGAAGAGCAGGTGGGGAGCATTATGCATGAGACATTGGGGGAAGGCTAAGCAGATCTGTTTTTGACAACTGATTTCTCAATGATCCAAGTTTGTTTATTTGCATTAAAAAATTCCTGTAATAAGCTGTTAATGCACATATTAATTTATTTTTGTTCTTTTGGGACAGAGCCTTGCTTTGTTGCCCAGGCTGGAGTGCAGTGGTCCAATCTTGGCTCACTGCACTCTCTGCTTCCGTGGCTCAAGTGATCCTCCCCTCTCAGCCTTCCAAGTAGCTGGGCCCACAGGCCATATCACCAGGCCAAGCTAATTTTCTTTCTGTATTTTCTGTAGAGAAAGAGTTTCACCACGTTGCCCAGGATGGTCTCCAACTCCTGAGCTCTAGTAATCTTCCTGTCTCTCAGCCTCCCAAAGTGCTGGGATTATAGGCATGAGCCACTGCACCTGGCCTAATACAGTTTACAGATCAGACTCTCTTGGTAGTTTGTAAGCTCCTTAAAGACAAGTAGTATGTCTTATTCCTCTCTATACTCCCTTCCTCTAGCATAGGCACTCTGTAAATGTTTGGTGGATAAATGAGTTAATAGTTGAGTGATCACAAAGTTAAGTGGGCTGCAATTACTGAGCTGAATGTGTTCTAAAATTCTGAGAAGACTGAGATTATAACTTCAGTAAAATGAAAAATACTTTATTCATTTTTGTGTCTACTGAAACATTGTTATAATACTATCATAAATTGGAGCCCCACTGGCTTAGTTGGTAAGCAGGACATGTATGTGTGTATGTCTTTAACCTGATTTGATCATTAAACACTGTATACATGTATGAAAATATCACATGTACCCCCAAAATGTGTACAGCTATGATATATCAATAGTAAGTGCAAAAAAGCTGTTAGTTGGCTACGTGTAGAAATTAGGATATATCACAGAAATCTGGATTTGCATAGATTTTTTATTTAATCTTGACTGATAGACCATTTCTCTTGAAAAATGGAAAGATTTGGCTTCAATAGTTCAAATGCCTATATGAAAAAAAAATTGGTCAGAATAAAGTAGTGACTTTCCTCTATGAATGGGACATGCAATCTCTAATTCACTGTAGTTCCCACGTACTCAATATCCTCATTTATGTGACATATCAGATCCCTAATGGTTGAGTTTGAGACCCCTGCACCAGATGATAACCTGATTGAAAAAAAGAGGAGGGGGGCATATGAGAAAGAAGGGCGATGAGAAGTCTTATTGGACCTGATGTGGTTGGAGTTGGAAGGACCACACACCTGTAGCATGACTGAATTTAAAAGCAAAGCTGATGTAACTGTGCGCTGAGAGATAGAGGGATGGAAGATTCCAAATTCCATTTCTCTTGGCTGCATAATGCTGCATCATAGTAAACAAAGATCAGCCTTTCTGAAGCCAGGGGTTTGCAGTTAGAGAACTTGGTTACTGAAGTAGAAGAGTACAATGAGGGAGGACTAAGATTGTCCTCAGTCCAAACTACCTCATGCAGCTCTCTGGTTCTTAGAAGTCAGCCAATTCAACTTACTTACATTTGGCTTCCACTTTCAGAAACATATACATTGGATGACACAATCTATTACATTAGATTTACTCATATTTTACAATGATGCAGCAAAGAACAGGCCAAGTACCTTAGACATAAGAGATTTATAGTCAGTGATTAATCTTGTAAATGTAACGAACTGCCACAAAAAAAGGGGAAAAGAACAGATTATTTTCCAAACAGGAAAGGAAACCTTAACCTACTCATTTGATGGATGAGTATGTCTTCAAAAAGGAAAAACAACAGCAAACAAATAGAAAACATTGGAATCTAAGAAAAACAAAACAAAAAAACCCCAAAACCAAACCAAAACAAAAAAACTCTCTCTGAGCACCTAACAATCATCATCTTCCAACACCAACTTGGTGGGTACAGCTAGCAAACTGAGTTTGCCCTCTTACCTTAAGAATATTAGCAAATTGCAGTAGTTACTCTTTAGAGGAAATATGATATTCTTGCACTAGGAGTTTCCAGCAGGAATACAGCTTCTATTGTTGGCAGGCTCTAACTGACACTTGCAAACAGGTCCAGTTTGAAAAATGAGGAATCAGGATGCAATGAGCAGCATATTTTTCTTATTATTTTTTATGTGTATTTAGCCTTTTGGAAAAAAAATATATATAAAAAACGTCCCTGGAACTGAAACTCAAATGAATTGTAAATACCATCCCTTCATATTTTCTCTAGTTCTCACTTCTTTTTTCTGTGATTTAAAAAGCAGGGGGTGGGGGAATGAAACTTACTCTTTCTTAGATTTAGAAGAAAAGTAATTTTGATTTTTTAAAGGAGAGCTGTGTAGTGGTTGACTACATCTATACATGTTCATCTACATTCATCTACATGCTGTATTCCTGGTGGTACTCTGACTTAATATCATCTTTTCAAAATGGGAATCATACCTTTTCTGAAATAATATTACTTTTTTGAGCTTTATATAAAAATTCAGGGGAATCTTGCTTCACTGGTTTTTTGGGAAAGAAAACATTTCCTTTGCAGCTTGGAATTAAAAAGTGCAACCATTTGAGTTGTTTTCCTTTTCCTTCCTCTAAAACCAAGAAACATATTTTTCTTTCTGTACTGAGACCATTACTAAACTATCAGATGACCAGTTGAGTCCTGAAATGAAGATATTTATAGTCTGTAAATATTTTCATGGTGGTAGTGGTAAAGAATGGAGTGGTCTCCCCTGTATACACAGACTGCCTTATGATTTTTTAAAATTATATTTTAAGTTTTGGGATACATCTGCAGAACGTGCAGGTTTGTTACATAGGTATACACTTGCAATGGCGGTTTGCAGCACTCATCAACCCAACATCTACATTAGGTATTTCTCCTAATGCCATCCCTCCCCTAGGCCCCCACCCCCTGACAGGCCCTGGTGTGTGATGTTCCTCTCACTGTTTTCATGCGTTCTCATTGTTCAGTTCCCACTTAGGAGTGAGAACATGTGGTGGCTGGTTTCCTGTTCCTGTGTTAGTTTGCTGAGAATGATGGTTTCTAGGCTCATCAATGTCCCTGCAAAGGATATAAACTCATACTATTTATGGCCTCATAGTATTCTATGATGTATATGTGCAACATTTTCTTTATCCAGTCTATCATTGATGGGCATGTCGGTTGGTTTCAAGTCTTTGCTATTGTAAACAGTGCTGCAATAAATATACATGTGCATGTGGCTTTACAGTAGAATGATTTATAATCCTTTGGGTATATACCCAGTAATGGGATTGCTGGGTCAAATGATATTTCTGGTTCTAGATCCTTGACAAATTGCCACACTGTCTTCCACAATGGTTAAACTAATTTACACTCCCACCAACAGTATAACAGCATTCCTATTTCTTCACATTTTCTCTGGTATCTGTTGGCTCCTGATTTTTTAATGATTGTCATTCTAACTGGTGTGAGATGGTATCTCATTGTGGTTTTGATTTGCATTTCTCTAATGACCAGTGATGATGAGCTTTTCTTCATATGTTTGTTGGTCGCATAAATGTCTTATTTTGAGAAGGATCAGTTCATATCCTTTGCCCACTTTTTGATGGGGTTGCTTGTTTTGTTTTGTTTTGTAAATTTGTTTAAGTTCTTTGTAGATTCTGGATATTAGCCCTTTCTCAGACAGATAGATTGCAAAAATGTTCTCTCATTTTGTAGGTTGCCTGTTCAGTCTGATGATAGTTTCTTTTGCTGTACAGAAGCTATTTAGTTTAATTAGATCCCATTTGTCAATTTTGGCTTTTGTTGGCATAGCTATTGGTGTTCTAGTCATGAAGTATTTGCCCATGCCTATGTCCTGAATGGCATTGTCTAGGTTTTCTTCTAGGGTTTTTATGGTTTTGGGTCTTATAGTTTAAGTCTTTAATCCATCTTGAATTAATTTTTTTTATAAGATGCAAGCAAGGGGTCCAGTTCCAGTTTTCTGCATATGGCTAGCCAGTCTTCCCAACATCGTTTATTAAATAGGGAATTCTTTCCCCATTGCTTGTTTTTGTCAGGTTTGTCAAACATCAGATGGTTGTAGATAAGTGGCATTATTTCTGAGACCTCTGTTCTGTTCCATTGGTTTACATATCTGTTTTGGTACCAGTACCATGCTGTTTTTGTTACTGTAGCCTTGTAGTATAGTTTGAAGTCAGGTAGTGTGATGCCTCCAGCTTTGTTCTTTTTCCTTAAGATTGTCTTGGATATACGGTTCCTTTTTTGGTTCCATATGGAATTTAAAGTATTTTTCCTAATTCTATGAAGAACATCAATGTTATCTCGATGGGGATAGCATACTTTGGACATTATGGCCATTTTTATGATATTGATTCTTCCTATACATGAGCATCAAATATTTTTCCATTTGTTTGTGTCTTTTCTTATTTCCTTGAGTAGTGGTTTGTAGTTGTTCTTGAAGAGGTCCTTCCCATACCTTGTAAGTTGTAATACGAGATTTTATTCTCTTTGTAGCAATTGTGAATGGGGGTTCACTCATGATTTGGTTCTCTGTTTGTCTATTATTGGTGTATAGGAATGCTTGTGATTTTTGCACATTTATTTTGTATCCTGAGACTTTGCTAAAGTTGCTTATCAGCTTAAAAAGATTTTGGGCTGAGGCAGTGGGGTTTTCTAAGTATAGGATTATGCCATCTGCAAACAGAAACCATTTGACTTCCTCTCTTCCTATTTGAATACCCGTTATTTCTTTCTCTTGCCTGATTGCCCTGACCAGAACTTTCAATACTTTGTTGAATAGGAGTGGTGACAATGGGCATCCTTTTCTTGCACCAGTTTTCAAAAGGAATACTTCCAGCTTGCCCATTCAGTATGATGGTGGGTTTGCCATAAATAGCTCTTACTATTTTGGGATAAGTTTCATCAATACCTAGTTTATTTTGAGTTTTTAGCATGAAAAGGTATTGAATTTTATTGAAGGCCTTTACAGCATCTATTGAGATAACCATATGGTTTATGTCATTGGTTCTGTTTATGTGATGAATAACGTTTATTGATTTCTGAATGCTGAACCATTCAGAACCATCCTAGGGAAGAAGCCTACTTTATGGTGGTGCGTCTTTTTGATGTGCTACTGGATTCAGTTTGGCAGTATTTTATTGAGGATTTTCTCATTGATGTTCATCAGGGATATTGGCTTGAAATTTTCTTTTTTTGTTGTGTCTCTGCCAGGTTTTGGTATCAGGATGATGTTGGCTTCATCAAATGAGTTAGGGAGAAGTTTCTCTTTTTCTATTGTTTGGAATACTTTCAGAGGGAATGGTACCAGTGCTTCTTTGTACCTCTGGTAGAATGTGGCTGTGAATCTGTCTGGTCCTGGGCTTTTTTTTTTTTTTGCTTGGTAGGCTATTAATTACTGCCTCAGTTTCAGAACTTGTTATAATTCTATTCAGGGATTCAACTTCTTCCTGGTTTAGTCTTGGGAGGGTGTATGTGTCCAGTAATTGATCCATTTCTTCTAGGTTTTCTAGTTTATTTGCGTAGAGGTGTTTATAGTGTTCTCTGATGGTAGTTTATATTTCTGTGCGAGCAGTGGCGATCTACCCTTTATCATTTTTTATTGTGTCTATTGGTTTCTTCTCTCTTTTCTTTTTATTGGTCTGGCTAGCAGTCTATCTATTTTTTGTTGACCTTTTCACAAAACCAGCTCCTGGATTCATTGATTGTTTGAAGGGCTTTTTATATCTCTATCTTCTTCATTTCTGCTCTGATCTTAATTATTTATTGTCTTCTGCTAGCTTTTGAATTTGTTTGCTCTTGCTTCCCAGTTCTTTTAATGTGATGTTAGGGTATCAATTTTAGATCGTTTCTGCTTTCTCCTGTGGGAATTTAGTGCTATAAATTTTCCTCTAAACACTGCTTTCGCTGTGTCCCAGAGCTTCTGGTACATTGTGTCTTTGTTCTCATTGGTTTCAAGGAACTTATTTATTTCTGCTTTAATATTGTTATTTATCCAGTAGTCATTCAGGAGCAGGTTCTTCAGTTTCTATGTAGTTGTGCAGTTTTGAGTGTGTTTCTTAATTCTGAGTACTAATTTGATTGCTCTATGATCTGAGAGACTGTTGCTTATGATTTCCAGTCTTTTGCATTTGCTGAGGAGTGTTTTACTTCCAATTATGTAGTCAATTTTAGAATAAGTGTGATATAATGCTGAGAAGAATGTATATTCTGTTGATTTGGGGTGGAGAGTTCCATAGATGTCTATTAGGTCCACTTGGTCCAGAGCTGAATTCAAGTCCCGAATATTCTTGTTAATTTTCTGTCTTGTTGATCTGTCTAATATTGACGGTGGGGTGTTAAAGTCTCCTACTATTATTGTGTGGTAGTCTAAGTCTCTCTGTAGGTCTTCATGAACTTGCTTTATGTATTTGGGTGCTCCTGTATTGGGTGCATGTATATAAGATAGTTAGCTATTCTTGTTGTATCTATCCTTTTACTATTATGTAATGCCCTTCTTTGTCTCTTTTGATCATTGTTGGTTTAAATTCTGTTTTGTCAGAGACTAGGATTGCAAGCCCTGCTTTTTTTGCTTTCTATTTGCTTGGTAAATATTCCTCCATCCTTTTATTTTGAGCCTATGTGTCTATGCATGTGAGATGGTTCTCCTGAATATAGCACACCAATAGGTCCTGACTATCTAGTTTGCCAGTCTGTGTCTTTTAATTGGGGTATTTAGCCTATTTATATTTAAGGTTAATATTATGGTATGTAAATGTGATCTTGTCATTATGATGATAGCTGGTTATTTGGCCCATTAGTTGATGCAGTTTCTTCAGAGTCTTGATGGTCTTTATAATTTGTTATGTTTTTACAATGGCTAGTACTGGATTTTTCTTTCAGGAGCTCCTGTAAGGCAGGCCTGGTGGTGACAAAATCTCTCAGCATTTGCTTGTCTATTCTGGCTTGAAACTTCTTTCCTTTAAGAATGTTGAATATTGGCCCCCACTCTCTTCTGGCTTGTAGGGTTTCTGCTGAGAGATCTGCTGTTAGTCTTATGGGCTTCTTTTTGTGGGTAACCTGACATTTCTCTATGGCTGCCCTTAGCATTTTTTTCTTCACTTTTACCTTGGTGAATCTGATGATTACGTGTCTTGGGGTTGTTCTTCTCAAGGAGTATCTTTGTGGAGTTCTCTGTATTTTCTGAATTTGAATGTTGGCCTGTCTTGCTAGGTTAGGGAAGTTCTCCTGGATAATATCCTGAAGAGTGTTTTCCAACTTTGTTCCATTCTCCTCATCACTTTTAGATACACCAATCAAAGGTAGGTTTGGTCTCTTCACATAGTCCTACATTTCTTGGAGGCCTTGTTCATTCCTTTACTTAAAAAACATTTATTATTATTATTATTATTTTAAAAAAAAAACAGGGTTTCACTATATTGGTCAGGCTGGTCTCGAACTCCTGACCTCAGGTGATCTGCCTGCCTCAGCCACCCAAAGTGCTGGGATTACAGGCGTGAGCCACTGCACCTGGCTGTTCATTCTTTTTCATTTTTTTTTCTGTAATCTTGTCTTAAGGATTTATTTCATTAAGCTGATTTTCAGTCTCTGATGTTCTTTCTTCCACTTGATTGATTTGGCTATTGATACATGTGTATGTTTCACCAAGTTCTTGTGCTTTTTTTTCAGCTCTATCAGGTCATTTGTATTCTTTTCTAAATTGTTTATTCTAGTTAGCAATTCCTATAACCTTTTTTCTTTCTTTCTTTCTTTCTTTCTTTCTTTCTTTCTTTCTTTCTTTCTTTCTTTCTTTCTTTCTTTCTTTTTTTGACAGAGTCTCACTCTGTTGTCCATACTGGAGTGCAGTGGCATGATCTTGGCTCACTGCAACCTCTACCTCCTGGGTTCAAGCAATTCTCCTGCCTCAGCCTCCTGATTAGCTGGGACTACAGGAGCACACTGCCATGCCTGACTAATTTTTTTTTTCGTTGTTGTTCTTTTAGTATATACAGGGTTTCACTGTGTTGCCCAAGCTGGTCGCAAACATTTTGGCCTCTCAAAGTGCTAGGATTACAGGCATGAGCCACTTGGCCTGGCCTCCACTAACCTTTTTTGAAGGTTCTTAGCGTCATTGCATTGGGTTAGTACATGCTCCTTTAGCTTGGAGAATTTTGTTATTACCGACCTTCTAAAGCCTACTTCTGTCAATTTGTCAAACTCATTATCCATCCAGTTTTGTTCTCTTGCTGGCAAAGAGTTGTGATCCTTTGGAAGAGAAGAGGCGTTCTGGTTTTTGGAATTTTCAGCCCTTTCATGCTGGTTTTTTCTCATCTTTGTGGATTTATCTACCTTTGGTCTTTGGTATTGGTGAGCTTTGGGTGGAGTTACTATGTGGACATTCTTTTGGTTGATGTTTATGTTATTCCTTTCTGTTTGTTAGTTTTCTTTCTAACACTCAGGCTCCTCTACTGCAGGTCTGCTGGAGTTTGCTGGTGGTCCACTCCAGACCCTGTTTGCCTGGGTATCTCCAGGGGAGACTGCAGAACAGCAAAGATTCCTGCCTGTTCCTTTCTCTGACAGCTTTGTCCCAGAGGGGCACCTGCCAGATGCTAGCTGGAGGTCTCTTGTATGAAGTGTCTGTCAACCCCTGCTGGGAGATGTCTAACATTTAGGAGGCACTGGGGTCAGGGACCCACTTGAGGAAGCAATCTGTCCCTTAGCAGAGCTCAAGTGCTGGGAGATCTGCTGCTCTCTTTAGAGCTGGCACTGTGCCCACAGCTGCCCCTTCCCCCAGGACCTCTGTTCCAGGTAAATAGGAGTTTTATCTATAACCCCCTGACTGGAGCTGCTGCCTTTCTTTCACAGATACCCTGCTAAGAGAGGAGAAATCTAGAGAGACAGTCTGACTACAGCAGCTTTGCTGAGCTGCCGTGGGCTCTGCCCAGTTCAAACTTCCAGGTGGCTTTGTTTATGCTGTGAGGGGAAAGCTGCCTACTCAAGCATCAGTAATGGCAGACACCCTTCTTTCACCAAGCTCAAGCATCCGAGGTTGACTTCAGACTGCTATGATGGCAGTGGGAATTTCAAGCCAGTGGATCTAAGCTTGCTGGGCTTTGTAGGGGTGGGATCCACTGAGCTAGACCACTTGGCCCCCTGGCTTCAGCCCCCTTTCCCAGGGAGTGAATGGTTGTGTCTTGCTTGCATTCCAGGCACCACAAAGCTCCTTCAGCTAGCTTGGTGCCTGCCCAAATGTCCATCCAGTTTTGTGCCTGGAACTAAGGGCCCTGGTGATATAAGCACCCAAGGGAATCTCCTGGTCTGTGGGTTGTGATTACCATGGGAAAAGCATAGTATCTGGACAGGAATGCACAGTTCCTCATGGCACAGTCCCTGATGGCTTCCCTTGGCTAGGAGAGGGAGTTCCCCAACCCTTTGCACTTCCCAGGTGAGATGACGCCCAACCCTGCTTCAGCTCGTCCTCTGTGGCATGCACCTACTATCTAAACAGTCCCAATTAGATGAGCCAGGTACCTTAATTGGAAATGCAGAAATCACCTATCTTCTGTGTTGATCTCACTGGGAGCTGTAGACCAGAGCTGTTCCAGGTCTGGAGCTTGCCATCTTGCCCAGGTCTGTCGTGGTGGTGGTAGTGGTGGTGGTCTCCTTTCTTTTTCTTCTTCTTCTTCTTCTTCTTCTTCTTCTTCTTCTTCTTCTTCTTCTTCTTCTTCTTCTTCTTCTTCTTCTTCTTCTTCTTCTTCTTCTTCTTCTTCTTCTTCTTCTTCTTCTCCTTCTTCTTCTTCTTCTTCTTCTTCTTCTTCTTCTTCTTCTTCTTCTTCTTCTTCTTCTTCTTCTTCTTCTTCTTCTTCTTCTTCTTCTTCTTCTTCTTCTTCTTTTCTCCTTCTTCTTTCTCCTTCTTCTTCTTCTTCTTCTTCTTCTTCTTCTTCCTCTTCCTCTTCCTCTTCTTCTTCTTCTTCTTCTTCTTCTTCTTCTTCTTCTTCTTCTTCTTCTTCTTCTTCTTCTTCTTTCTTCTTCTTCTTCTTCTTCTTCTTCTTCTTCTTCTTCTTCTTCTTCTTCTTCTTCTTCTTCTTCTTCTTCTCCTTCTTCTCCTTCTTCTCCTTCTTCTCCTTCTTCTCCTTCTTCTCTTCTCCTTCTTCTTCTTCCTCTTCCTCTTCCTCTTCCTCCTCCTCCTCCTCCTCCTCCTCCTCCTCCTCCTCCTCTGCTTCTGCTTCTGCTTCTTCCTCTTCCTCTTCCTCCTCTTCTTCTTCTTCCTTCTTCTTTCTTCCTTCTTCCTTCTTCTTCTTTCTTCTACTTCTACTTCTTCTTCCTTCTTCTTTTCTTCTTTCTTATTTCTTCTTCCTCTTCCTCTTTCCCTTACCCTTCTTCTTTCTTCTTTCTTCTTCTTCCCTTCCTCTTCTTCCTCTTCCTCCTCTTCATCTTCTTCCTCTTCCTCTTCTTCTTTCTTCATCTTCCTTTCTTCTTCTTCTTTCTCCTTCTTCTTTCTTCTTTTTTCTTCTTTCTTTCTTCTCCTCTTTCTTTTCTCTCCTCCTCCTCTTCTTCTTCCTCCTCTTCTTCCTCTTCTTGCTCTTCTTCCTGTTCATCTTCTTCCTGTTCTTCATACTCTTCCCCTTCTTCCTCTTTTTCTTCTTCTTCCTCCTCCTTTTCCTCCCCCTTTTCTTTCTTCTTCCTTTTTTAACATTTGAAAGTAAAGTCTAATTTTTCTGCAATGAGAGCAAAGCAATCTAAGTCTCTGCTGGGAGAAGTTATGGTGATTCTTTTTTGTTACATTCTCAGGCACTGTAGATCTTTGAATTGATTTTTTTGTCATTCTCTTTAGTATAAAACATAGGTATTGAGAAATAAATAATGTTTATAAAGATAGACAAAATTATATTTCAAATATTGCATTTTTTTTCCTGACTCAACTTAATTTTAGAGCATATAGTCTTGGAAGGACAGTCACTCAGAAGTTACTTTAAAAAAGTAATGATGTTCATGCCTCAAAAGCAATTTAATGATGTATAAGTCAGCTTTGCTGTTGTAACAAATGATCCTTCAATCTCAATAACTTAGAACAACAAAGGTATTTGAGGTTCATTTGTGGCTCTGCCATACATATCCTCTTATTCAGAATAGCAACATTTCATTCTCACACCTAAAGAAAAAGGCAAGAAAAACACCCTGTGTTCTTAAAGCTTCTGCTTGGACATGGCATGGGACTCACATGCTGTTGACCAAAGTAAGTTGCATGGCTAAGACATATCAGTGGAGCAGGAAACTATGTTTCTCCCATAAGAAGTCACTGTTGGGTTTCATGGAAATTAGTAATATTAACAATACTCTAAAGAAAGGGGGAATAAATACTTAAGAACCACAGTGCAATATACCAGGATGATCAAGAAGAATTGCTATAAAGTCATTACCAGTCAGTTTAGGGTGCTTCCAGTCTCAAACCTGCTTTCATGATTTAAATCGGAACTTACCCACCATGAGGAACACATCCAAAGTTCTCTCCTCCTGTTGTTCGGCATGTACTCAGAATAGCTAAATAATAAATTTTATTATTTGCGTAAGCAGAAAAAAACTAGAAATGTCAGTATTCTAAAAGAAAGCATTATAATGCAGTCCACAACTGGAGGCTTTCACAATTCCCTAAATATTGCTTAATGTTTTCAAATTTTTGTACCTTCTCTTATTCTTTTTCACTGTCTTTCTCTGTATTCCAATCTCTTCTTCTCCCTTCTCCCAAATACAAACATTTTCTTTACTGTATTTCTCACTTTTTCTCAATTTATATATATATATATATTGCTATTCATTTCAGTAAATTCATTTCTTTATTCAGTCAGTGCTACCTCCTGGATACTTATAAGATATCAAGAGAAAACTGACATGGTCCCTACCTCAATTTATAAAATTAGAAGTGCTACTCAGTATGTTCAGGTACTTTATAACTCTGAATCCATATGATTATTTGCGCTGAAGCATGTAGATTTGTAGCATAGACAAAGATATAAAAGTAAGCTACAATACAAAGTAAATGTTTTTATTTGATTTTGTAGAGACAGGGTCTCCCTATGTTACCCAGGCTAGTCTCAAACTCCTGGCCTCAAGCAATTTTCCGATCTCAGCTTCCCAAAGCACTGGGATTACGAGATAGGAACCACTGTGCCTGGCCTACAAAGTAAACTGTCTTAAAAGACAGGAAAGGATAATTAATAAGGTGCTATGAAAATTCAGCAGAAGAAGATTATTTTAGGATAGGTTGGCAATAGATCAGTCTCATTATCTAAATTTTCTAATCATTTCCGCATTTAAAATTTTCTTTCTCCTCTATTGACAAACTCTTTCTCTTTTTTTCAGATATTTCACCCTCAGTGCCTAGCTACAGGTTCTGAATATAGTTTTTTGTTTTGTTTTGTTTTGTTTTGTTTTGTTTTGTTTTGTTTTGTTTTGTTTTGTTTTGTTTTAATGGAGTCTAGCTCTGTTGCCTAGGCTGGAGTACAGCGGCATGATCTCTGCTCACTGTAACCTCTGCCTCCCAGGTTCAAGTGATTCTCCTGCCTCAGTCTCCCCAGTAGCTGGGATTCACAGGTGCCTGCCACCATGCCCAGCTAATTTTTGTATTTTTAGTAGAGACGGCGTTTCCCTGTGTTGGCCAGGCTGGTCTCGAACTCCTGACCTTGTGATTCACCCACCTTGGCCTCCCAAAATGCTGGGATTACAAGCGTGAGTCACTGCTGCCCAGCCTGAATATAGTTATTCTATACCAGGACTATTTTGTTTGCAAATTACAGAGCCTCAATTCAATTCAAGCGGGTTTAAGTAAGAGAGGGAAATGTACTAGCTCATAAAATGGAAATGTGTCAGATATTTAGACATAGAATCTAGAAAGAATGTCATCAGGAATCTGTTTTTCTGTTTTATCTTTTCTTTTATTGGTTTTGGTGTTCACAGGTGATGTGGTTAGGCTTTGTGTCCCCATGCAAATGCAAATCTCATCTTGTATTGTAAACCCCAGGTGTGGAGGGAGAGACCTGGTAGGAGGTGACTGGATTCTGGCAGTGGTTTCTACTGTGCTGTTCTCAAGGTAGTGAGTGAGCTCTCACTAGAGCTGATGGTTTAACACAGAACTCTTCCTTCTTTCTCTCTCTCTCTCTCTCTCTCTCTCTCTCTCTCTCTCTCTCTCTCTCCCTTCCTCCCTCCCTCCCTCCCTCCCTCCTCTCACCTTGTGGAGAAAGTGCCCACTTCCCCTTCTGCCTTGATTGTAAGTTTCCTGAGGCCACCTCAGGCATGAAGAACTGAGAGTCAAGTAAACCTCTTTCTTTTATAAATTACCCACTTGTGGGTATTTCTTTCTAGCAGTGTGAAAATGAGCTAATACAACAGGCAAACTCTCCTCATGTCTTCAAGATAGCCACCAGACTCACAACTTACCAGTTTAGTAACCTCAGCAGTTTCAGCTCACTCAAGAGTTCCATCAAAATTTCTATTTTCATTGGTTTGTCTTGGGAAACAGTCTCACTCCTGAATCAATTACAGTGACAAGGAAAATAGAATGCTTTAATTAGTCAGACTGGGGTCATGTTATCACTCTTGTGATCTACAGAAATGTAAGCCTTACTTATAAATGGATGGGGTTGAATGGGTGGTAATTTTAAGGAAAATAAGATTGATTGCTTTTTTAGGAAGGGGAGATGGGAAAGTAGACATGCAAAAGCAACAGATATCTGCTACATAGTAGGGACTTACTAATGCATTTTGATTAAAATGATATTATTTTCTATTCATTATATAGGCATGTATGGATGCAAAGAAAATCTTTTCTTTTCTTCCCAAATCTTTATTGTCCTTAGCCTTTTATATCTTACTTACTGCCGAATCTATTTCCTGTAGGTATCATCAAGCTTCATTTTTACTCCTTCAAATACATTAAAACATGGCTCTTTTAGAGTATGTCTGATGACACCAACATTTGGGATCTTCATGAATCTTTTTAGTTTATGTTTTTTTTACCTATGGTGCTCTTTGTGTGCATGTGTATGGTTATCCTGTATTTTATGCTAGTCATTGTTATTGAAAAATTATTGGCAAGAATGACGGAGTATGAAATTACTTTATTCCCAGACAGGTTTTGAATTTGTTTCTGCCAGCACCTGTGGACACTACCAGTCTAGGATCACCGTAATTTAAATTCAGTGCTTCAAGTTCTCTAAACCACCCAAATGGTATAAATATGGGATGCAAGATGTGATGAGAACTGGTTTACTAGTGAGCTACCTTGACACTGAAGGTATAACTATTGTACCAGTTTATTTTGAGACAGGCCTTCTAGTTTATTCCTCAATTGGTGTGTGTTTCTATTTCTCTTGCCACAAGGGACTTTCTTCATCTTGGGAAAATTAAAATTCAAAATTTCTATCTTGGGCAAATACCCTCAGGATAAAAGTAGCTTTTGTGCTTAGCCACCTTCCTAGGGTCTAGTTTGGCCTGTCATTTCCTAATTATATTAATGGCTTGTTTGGCTGTATTCAGCACTTTTAGTTGTTTTCAGCAGGTGGGTTGATTGAAATAGTCTAGTTTACCATTTCTGGAATCTAGAAGTCTTCTCTCTGAAAGTTCTGGCTTATTCTTCATCATACCTGATCTTTTCTTTCTATTGTCTTCCTTCCCAGTTTTCTGCCCCTATTCTCTCATCGTACTCTGCTTGTGGATAGGCTCTGCTAGGATGAGATACTCAAACCTCAGTTTCTTAATGTGGCTTCATAGATGAACTTTTCATGATCTTTGATGTGAATCTTTCTTTCTTTGTCTTCAGGTTGATAGTAACAGATTGCTTCTTATTTCCACAAAACACTATTGCATCGGTCTATTTGAACTCTGGTATGCTTCTGGAATACCTACTTTTCTGATCTTAAATCATTCTACCATCTGGAAGCATGATAAAAATTACAGTGTAACACAGGCCAAGATAGAAATAATGTTACATATTTAGGATTGTATTACATACATGTTTTCATGTAAATTATTTCCTTTACTTTCTATCCTTATAAGGAAATATTGGCCAGCCTTCTTTACTTATAATTGTCCTTTTAGGTTCTTTAGATTTGAGTATTTCCTGCTAGTTTTCTCCTTGGCTTATTCACTGCTTCTCTTCTTAGACTTACAATTAATTGTTTTTTTCAGGGTTTTCTCTTTGCATTTTGTCTCCATACCAAGACAACCTCTTCCATTTTCACAGCCTCATTGTATTCTATGTGTACTGGATAATTGAAATTTTTGTCTCTAGTAACGGCTTCTGCTAGGTGCTTCAGTTCCACTTTATTCCCAACTGATTTCTTGCTATTTCTGTTAGAATGCTATTCATGTTCCAAAATTCAGCATTTCCAAAATTGTGTTCATTCTCCTGAGTCCCCTAAGACTCTCCTAATCTTCTTCAGGATTAAGTTTTTTGGTAATAACATCAACATTTACCCAGTCTTCCAAAATAGAAGCTTCAGCATCATCTTTGCTTCCTATCTCTCCTATTCTCACATTGAACTGGTCATCTTCCTTCCTTTTCATTTCTACCAATATTGCACTGGTTTAGTTTCATGTGTATGTGTTTCTGTATATACAGTTGGTATTCATTATTTGGATTCCATATTTGCAAATTTGCCTTCTCATTAAAATTTATTTGTAACCCCAAAGTCAGTATTTGTGGCACTTTCACAGGGATTCATGGATATTCATGGTGTTGAAAAATTTGAGAGTCTCCATTTGCACATTTCCAGGGGTTAATAACATACTGTTCTGCCTTCTTGTTCAGCTTTCACACTATAAAAAAGTATCCTTTTTGCAATCTATTTAGTGCCAGGCTTTTTACATTTTTGTGTTTTTGTTGATGCTTTCATTCTTTTTTTTTTTTTTTTTTTTTTTGAGACAGAGTTTTGCTTTTGTTGCCCAGGCTGGAGTGCAATGGCACGATCTTGGCTCACTGCAACCTCCGCCTCCTGGATTCAAGTGATTCTCCTGCCTCAGCCTCCTGAGTAGCTGGTATTACAAGCATAAGGCACCATGCCTGACTAATTTTGTATTTTTAGTAGAGACAGAGTGTCTCCATTTTTGTCAGGCTGGTCTCAAAGTTTCAAACTCAGGTGATCTGCCTCCCAAAGTGTTGGGATTACAGGCATGAGCCACTGTGCCCGGCCAGTGGTTTTATTCTTTAAAATGGTTCCCAACTGTAGTGTTAAAGTACTGTCTAGTGTTCATAAGCACAAGAAGAATGTGATGTGCCTTAAGGAAAAAAATACATGTGTTAAATAAGCTTCCTTCATGCATGAGACATAGTAGTGTTGCCATGAGTTTGGCACTAATGTTATTAACAATATGTATTAAATAAAGCATCTTTAAACAGAAACATGGATGAAATAAGATTATGTAGCAATTTGTTGATGAAAATGTGATCAAAGGCTTGTAGGAACCTAAGCCTGTATTTCTCCTAGGAACAGTGTTTCAGTATTCACTTAATAAGTGTTTATAGTAATTTTATAGAACATATCATCATAAATAATGAAAATCAACTGTAATATATGTGTGTATATATCATATATAATATGGTCACATAATATATAATTAATCATATGATTATATACATGTGTAAATATATATACGCATATATACAAAACAAATGTCTAATGTTCCTAAGTGCAAGAAGAATGTGATGTGCCCTATGGAAAAAAAAAATATGTGTTAAATAAGCTTCCTTCAGGCATGGGACATAGTACTGATGTCTCATGTACATCATGTATATGAGATATATATAGTTTTTTGTAACTAACCTCTTTCAATGCATTCTCAGTATTGCCAGAATAATTATCTTTTTAATGTAGAATCAAATATGTTACAACTCCTGCTTAAAATTGAAAATCTTCATTGCATTGAAGATAAAATTTGTATTTGTTTGCAGGAAAGTCCACTTACAATCTGGTTTTGTAATCTACTTTGCCAATCTAAACCCTCATCTTCCCTTCTTAAGTCTGTGCCACACCCCAATAGCACATTGGTTGGTTAGACAACTATTTGACTTTATATCTCTCTGTTTTCCCTCTTCTATCACTTTTGACTTAAATGCCCTTTCTTACTTCTCTGATAAAATCCAACTCAGCCTTCAAGACCAAGCTCATATATAATGTCTGTAATGCTTTTCTTTACACTTAAACAAAATATATAATGACTCTCAAAATATTTCTTTCTAATTCACATTTATCACTGTTACAGAAGTAGTTACAAATATAGAAAGAAGAAAGGCTAGAATAAACTGAGTGTTGGATTGGAATAGGGAAGTACATAAAGAACTCATGGTTTTAACTCTGAAATTGGGAAGAGCTAGAAGCTATGACACTGCAGCAGCAATGTATATACTCAGTATCCAGATTTTCGTTTCAAAATATAATTCTTCACTAAAAGGAGCCAAGACTGCCTGGAGCAAAGACACATTCCAAGGCTTGAACAGAGAAAAGACAAGATGAGTCTGGAAGTTATGATTGTATAAAAAAGTGAAAATGTATTCAAAGTATGTTGAGAACATATCAGAAGGACATAGAACACAGTTTAAGATTTCCTCACAGGCCAAATCTGGGACAAATTGAGCATCAAAATAAATATAATAACACAATGTAACTCATTAAACAAAATAAGAATCCATGGGTCCATATTGATATCAATCAATCATTCCTGGAGAAGAGAAATCTTCATTCCCACCGTCCCTCCCTTTTTTACCCAGGCCAGAATGCACGTAAGCTATGATATGATCATAGCTCACTGCAGCTGCTAACTCCTGGGCTCAAGCAATCCTTCCACTTCAGCCTCCCAAATAGTTAAACTACAGACAGACACCATCATGCCCAGGTAATTTTTATTTATTTATTTAATTTTATTTCATTTTTTGACGGAGACAAGGTCTTACTGTAATGCTGAGGCTGGTCTCAAATTCTTGGCCACAAGTGATCCTCCTTCCTTGGCCTCCCAAAGTGGTGAGATTACAAGAACAAGCCACTGAGCCCAACTGAAAAAGCTCTTTCTTACAGTAGCATGGCAACTAATACTTGTGGAAAAAATAATATAGTTAGAAAGTTATCACTTGGCAACCATCAGAGCAATAATTGATTAGACAAAAAATTACTAATATATACCCAAATTAGTGGGTGAAATTTTAATGAGAACAAGGACATTTACATAGTCTCAAAGTGTTTTCCATACACTAATTATTAATGTCAAAAGGAAATAGTGACTTTACCATGTGAAATCCTGACAAACAACATCTTAATTAAGTACTGGGCAATGAAACAGATCAACATTCTCTTCTTCTTGACATGATGGGACAGACCAATATCATGTTCCTCTTGATATGATGTCCTATGGCGGATACTGCATCAATTCCATAGAAAGCATAACCTTAATCAGGTTATGAAGAAACATCAGACAAAGCCAAACTAAAGGACACTGGACAAAATGAATGGTGCTTTTGAAAAACACCAAGGCTATGAATGACAAAGTAAGTCTAAGGAACAGTTCTAGGCTAAAGGGGACAAACAGGTATGACAAGTAGGTGTAGTATATAATTCTCAACTCAAGCCTGGTTTGGGGAACAAGTTTGTAACTTATTGAACATATTGGACAGCTCAGGATGTTTGAATATAGACTTTGGATTATGCAGTAATATTACATCAATATTAAGTTTTCTAATTTTGACAGTATTGAGGTTATATAAGTAGATGCTACTGTCTCTGGAAGTATTTAGGAGTAACAGACCATGTTTAAAATTTACTTATCAATGGTTTATATTTTTAAAATGCATAGCTATAAAGTAAATGATAAAGGAAATGAGTAAGTTTTAAGTAACTGGTGACACTTGGAAAAGGCTATTTGGGAGTTTTAAATATTGTATCGTAATAAAAAGTACTAAAATAAAAACCTTGAAAGTCAAAGATAATCTTTTGTTTATTTACTTTTTATTTTTTAACTCTTCTCAGTTGGGATGTAAGTTTCATAAGGGGAAGGATCTTTTCTTCCTTTCTAATTGCTGTATCCTCAGCACCCTAACAATGTCAGTATAAAAGACATAAATAAATATCTGTTGAATGAATAAAGGCAAAACACATGAAGAAAAATAACAATGGAACAGACTTGCATGCCTCTACTTTTGTACTTTCTTGAAACCCCACTAAATATTCAGCAAAATGCTTTTTTTTTTTTTTTTTTTTTTCAAAAGGGGAAGAGTCTGCAAGGAAAATAAGAAAAGAGAAGACAACCACTACCCACACCTAACCCTCCTTGTTACACCAGAAGTTGCCTTTTTGGAAAAATGCTGGCAAATTTTTCCCTGGGAAATCTGATCAACCAGTGAAAACAATTAAATAAATTATATTTGGATCCCCCTAATAAATGTCTTAGTCAGTTTACTTATGGTCCATTTTTACCATATGGTAAAGCTTAAGTTGAAAAGCATCACCCAAGTGTGATGCATTATTAATCAGCCTTTCATATCACTTTTAAATATAAGCAAATATCTAAGGATTACCACATATCAAGAAAATCCTCAAATCCTTAAAGATGAAAGGTAAAGACACAAACAGAGAAAAGCAACTTGGAAGAAACAGAGACTAATACACAGTAAAGAAATTTGTATAAAGAAAAAGAGACTTCTTGCATTTTAACAAAATGGAAAAGCAATGGAAAATACAATAGAAGAGTTGGAGGATAAAATTGAGAGAATATACTAAGAAGTAGAGAAAAAGAGACGAAGAGATGAGAAAATGTAGAAAAATTGGAAGACCACTCCATACGGTCCAGTCAATAGGTGTTCCAAAAAAAAAAAAAAAAAAAAAAAGAAAAAGAAAGAAAATCATCCACAAAACAACTCAAGAACATTTCCAGAATGGAAGGACATAAATTTCCAAATGTAAAAGGTCATCACACTTCCAGCAAAGTCAATGGAAAAAGAATCCAAACCAAAGTACTTTTAGTGAAATTTCAAACCTCTAAGCTTTGGGACAAGAACATAAAAAAGAATCAGTAGTTAGAATGGCTTTTGCCTTCTGCCAAGCAATATTAGAAGGTAAAAAGCTATGAAGAAATGTCTTTAAAATACCAAAGGAGAATGATTTCAATCTAGAATTTTATACACAGTCAAATAATCAGTTGTGAGGGTAGAATAGGGACATATTTTGAATGTGCAATATTTCAAAACATTTATCCCTTTGCAAAATTTTTAGGAAACTCTTGGAGAATATCCTTTACCACACTGGAAGATTAGGAAAAAGGAAGATATGAGACAAAGGAAACAAAGTCCACCAGAGGTAAGAGAGAAAGGGAATCCTTAGGAAGATGGTGAGGAGACATCCCAGAATGAAAACTGGATATCAGGCACAAAGGTGAACTAGGCCAGCTGAAGCATGCCAGAGCCATCAAAAGGGATGTTAAGAAGATGAAGCTGATGGCCTACTTGGTATGAATGAACATATTAAGAGGTTATTAAAATGACCTGAAGAAAGTTTGGGTTGAATTTTTGGTAAGAAAACTCTGCAAAGGAGAAAACAAGGTGATGATAATTCCAGAGAAAACAAAAAGTTGCCAGAAAAGTAACTGTAGTCACAGTTTCCTACATGACTCAGCTCTGAATAACATATTTAGTCATAATAATAGAACCACTTAATATTGATCTAACCATATTTGAAGGATGGGAGGAGGGTGGATAGGGAAGAAGCAGGAGAAAAATAAGTTTTCATTTTTTATAATGGAAAATCAATATATAATATTTGTATCCATCATGATTCAGTCAGGGGAAAAGAGTCACTGGGTGTTATAAATAATGGATTTATGATAGGAATGAGATCTTACAGCTGAGGAAGTAAAGTTCTGAAAAGGGAACGAGAGGATCAGAGGAGCCACTAACATGTCTGAGAAGCCAAACATCCCCAGCCACTATAGTGTGATGGTGACAGAGAAATTTGTGGAGAGTTCTATAGAAAGGTATTGACTCTATAACTGGTCATCTCGTGGTGGCCCTGGCATCTCTGAAGGTCCCCAGGGCCATTAGTCAGAAAGAAGAGCTGGATATCATGCAGAGGAGAATGAGTTTCAAGCTGCTCCCGACTGTAGACCTCTACCGTGTCTCTCATTGCATCTCACTGTGAAATGACTTTCTGAAAGTCTTAACTACTGTTTTATTTGTGCATCTCTACCCCCACCAAATTTTATACAATTCCTCTTTTATCGAACTCTAACACAAAATCATCACACAGCAGGAGCTTTGGGAAATATAGGTCCCACCTGACCCTGGGGGACTCACTACAAATCACAACAGTCCATCCCTTGACAATCTGGCATCCAACCCATGCCTCTTTTAACCACATTAATCCCCAAATTTGTGCTTCCACATAACATGGCACACTTTTCTACACAAAAGCATACTGACTTTCTTCCCAAAACAGGATATACAAAGTTCCATATGCCCATTTATTATTCATCCTGGGGTATTATTCATTCTTTTATCCGAGTCACACTTGCTATTTCATATTCTGTAGTTTAAATACTGAGCTATAAAGGTTAACTACAGTTTTAACACATCATCTTCTTTTAGATAATAGAGGAATATGGATGAAAAATATTGATATTCATTTTAAATCAAGGAGGAAATAATTGTAACTATGGTCTGTGTTTTACAACTAGTCATATGATTGTAGCTGGTATTTATTTAGAGACGGAGTCTCATTTTGTTGCCCAGGCTGCAGTACAGTGGTGTGATCTTGGCTCACTGCAACCTCTGCCCCTGGGTTCAAGTGATTCTCCGGCCTCAGCCTTCTAAGTATCTGGAACTACAGGCACGTACCACCACATCTGGCTAATTTTTGTATTTCTGGTAGGGACTAGGTTTCAATATGTTGGCCAGGCTGGTGTCAAACTCCTGACCTCAGGTGATCCACCCACCTCAGCCTCCCAAAGTGCTAGGTTACAGGCATGAGCCACTGCACCCAGCCTGTAGCTGGTATTTATAACTTATTATTTCTCTAGGATCGAAATAGGTAAGCAGTTTACTAAGGCCTTTCTTGATCAGTATAGCAGAAAACTTCCTTTCTGGCTCGCGGAAGTATAACTCAAGTCACTACAACAGAAAGCCACAGCTCCTTAACCAGTTCCAGACTTGAGCCATTCGTAGCCCCAGTTCATAGCCAGGAGCCCCAGAGCTCCTTGAATGAAGATGTCAAGTCTCTGGAACCAGCATCCTCACTGTAAATCTTTTTCCTGGTCTTCCGCAGTAAGACCTAGGTCCATTTACTTAGATGACTGTGTTTCTGAAAAAGGAAACTAAATGGACTTTTGATTACTAGAGTATTGGCTTGAGCCTGTGCCCTAGTGGGCTTCGTTAATCCCTAAACCTGCCCCATATTTATTTCTTAACTTCTGGAATGAATAGTTAGTATAGACATGCCCAGGAACTAGAATAATTCCTACATTGGATCTCTGACCTGTGTATATATTTTTTCTTTTATCTATAACAAAATTTTTCCACACAATTGCAAGTTAAAAGGGCTTCTAGAGATGCACATGATACTGCAAAGTAGCAAAGTAAAATACATTGCAAATAGCTGAAGAAAATGTGGGAAAGGGAAGATAAGGCTAGAAACATAAAATGAAGCAAGAAATGAAACTAGTCCATAAAATGTGTGACATAAACTTTTGTACATCTGCTGAGGGTGGCTGACAAATTTGTTCTTGAGCAGTAACACAATTCATTACAACTATAAGTTAAAGACAAATGAAATGCTTAGGAGAGGCATATCTATTTTGAATACCGGTACAGAAAAAAGTTCAGAAGAGGATATTTCCTGCCTTTAGGAATTACCTGTTCTATTGTTTATTTCAATTAGCATAGCTAGCTGAGTGTCCACGAACACAGTAACACCAGACATTCTATTCATTTAATGAAAACTCAGCCTAATTCTTAAGAAAAGTGTGAATTTCTCTGTATCTCTTGTTAATTGGGTGGAGTAATGCTTTGTTCTAGCAACCACATTCACACCAAAGAGAATGAAAATGACACATATTACTTTAGTTTTAAAAGAGTTCAGGGCACACAAGATTAAATAAGGGAAATAATTTGAAAACTTTGGGTCAAATCTTGAGTTTTCTCTTTTGAGCTGGCCTGTGTTGGACTTCCTTTGAAGTCAACAAAACTCCTGGATTTCTTCCATGGGGATAAAGCACAAAATGAGAAATAGGCCTTATCACATCAGTCTACAGATGAGTTCTCAAGTGGCAGAAAATAGTATTAACATTTGGAGGAGTCAAATATTTACACATTTTTAAAATGTTAAATAAGTGATTATGATGTGGCTTTTTAAAACAAATTAGCCTAGATAAGGACTGGTCAGTGACCTTGTTGAAGATCTTCCATATTAATATAATTACTTCATACAAAATATAACAAATGAACATAGGCTATCGCATGCAACTAGCAAAACATTCTGCTTATATTTAACAGGAAAAATGCTATCTAGACTGGAAGAGTACATACAACGTCCACAAATATCAACAACGAATAAAAAGATTGTGAGAAATTTCACATCTGAGAATGAATATCAGATAACATAAAAGAGAACTCTAAATCAATTAGCTAATGAAAACAAGAATCAGTGCCAGAGTCAACCAAGTCTGTGAGCATAAATGCTCAAGAAAGATTCAGAAGACTTTATTCTACTATAACCCACATTGTACAGTCATAAAATTACTAACATCCCATGGTTGTTAACATTGAAAAAATATATTAGAAAATTCCTAAATGAAAATCTAAAAAAAAATGGCAAATGGCATGAAGAAGAGCTTTTTCAAGTATAATGCAGAGAAGTTATAGAAGATAAGATTGGCAAACTGCACTACATAAAAGTATTTAAAATTTTTCTACATACTAATATATATCAAAAACAAAGTCAAAAGATGAATGAGAAACTTGGAAAAATATTTACAACTCAAATCACATAAGACAACATCTATCAATATATGTAAAGTCTACAAATAAAAACAAATGACCAAGAACACAATAGAAAAAGAAGCAAATTTTATCTCCAGCGAGTTCATGGAAAAGAAAATACAAACGGATGGAGCATACTAAAGACATACAAAATTTCACTTAAAAGAAAAGAAATACAAACTAAAACTTTACTGAGATACCACTTTTTGCCTACAAGTGTCAAAATTCAAAAGGGGTTAGCCAGTATCTAGAGATAGACTTTTTACATTTTTACACAGTGTAATATGAAAGAAACTTTGTGGAAGTCAATTTGAAGAACACACACACATATATCTAACTGTTTGATTCAACTTTTCTACTTCTAAGAATTTATAATGCAAAGGTTAAATGACACATGAAAAAGTTAATTGAGGCATTGCTTACAATAGATAAAGAATGAAAACAATCTAAATGTGTATTTGTAGGGAGGCTGGCTAAATACAGCCATACAATGAAATAATATGTGACTGTATAAAAAGAACAGGATAGTTCTCTATGAACTGATACCATGAAGATCTAGATAACATTAAAAAAATCAAGGTACAGATTAGTGAATACAGTATTCTAGTTGCCTAAAAGAGAGGGAAGAATATATTATAAAAGAGAGAAGGAAGAATATTATACATATTACATGTATATTACAAGAAAATATCATAAAAAAGAGAAGGAAGAATATTATACATATGTACATGCACATATATAGGCATACATATAACGTGCATATATATGTTTATATATATATACTTCCTTCTCTCCTTGCTTGATAAGCAAAAAGATTATCAAGTTACTTGCTTGATTAGCACAAAACATCTCCTGAAATATACCAAAAACCTGAAAGTTTGTGTAAGAATAACTGATTGGCTCTAAGGAGAACTGGATGCCTGAGAGAAGGAAGTAGGAGAACTTTGCCCTGTTATACTCTTTTGTAAGGATTGAATTTTGAGCTGTATGAATTATAAGTCAAAAAATAAAATACAAAAGTTGTCTCTCATCTATAACATCATCCCCCACTTCTGCCCTCAGTTAATTTTCCATGTCACTAGTGAGTGGTATAGAGTCAACCTCCTTAGTATCCTTCTCTGTAAACAAACCCCAGGAGCAAGTCTATTTACAAAGCCAGTTTAATAAAACTACTATATAAACTCAGTTTGAAGAAAAAGTCCATTGAGTCTCTAAGATGAAGAAACTGTGAGCTGTGAGCTTCAACACCACCACATTCAGAGTTTAGAAATGAAAGGAAGCAGAGATATGGGATTAAAGTTAATGATAGTCTAGGAGCCACTAGGGTTTTATTTTTTAGTAGCCAGAACATTCCTGGGATCTTGAAGTCAGGAAAAATATTCAGTGAATGTTAAAAGAAAAAAAAAAAAAAAGCCCGCATTATCAACAAATTAGTCCCAAAGTGATTAAGTATGAGACTCCAAGTACCCAAGAAGTAAGTCTGACAAAGTTTTAAGGTTCACTGGTGTCCTTTAAGAGGCAGGGAGAGACCAGGAGGGAGCATAAGAAGGAATTGGGAATTTTCTTTTCTTCCAGAGCCTATTCTTTTTTTACTAAACACATTAATCATTTTTTTCCACAGAAGTGGTGCTGTCAAAACTCTTCTTCATGAGTGAAATCTGGGGGTTCACTGAAAAGCATCTCTGGCTAAAAATGCACCAACTGTGCAACAGAAAGGATTAAAATTATGGGAAGTTATCTTTGAAGGGATAAAGGTTGAAAGTGGTCTGTAAATTTAACAATGGCTAACCCTCTTCTTTCTACACAAAGAATCCCTCACTGATGAGTTTGCCCTCACACTGGTTAGATACCATAGCAAAAACTTCCTAATAAAAATAGAAAATTGACTGTATATCAGAACATGGTAGAGGTGAAAGAGACCTTCGGTGGATTTCCTAAAAATACTGCCAAGGAAACTGAGAGCCAGAAAATTGCCCAAAGTTTCCCAGGTGATTAATGGTAGAGCTATATCTGCTTGGTCTTGTGTTTATTTTTGCCTTCAAATATTTTAAAGGACACTGATGACCATTGATCTTGAATGGATCTCAAAGCTTTGTAAGAAGGCAGGGAGGCTTATCTAGGGAATACTTCTTTGTTTTCTCCGTAGATTTAACTTCTCTTTAAGCACAATTCATTTGTTGTGTGCATATATGACTATATTTGGAAAGAAGTAGTATTTATGGTAAAGAGATATTCAGCATCCTATCAAGATGATCAAGGAATATCAAGTTGTGCCAAGCACTGGGCCACTCCCTACACTGAAATGTTTCTAATTGCTTCCAAATTCTGTGATAAAAATCAAGGACTCGAAAGTCGAGAAACAGATCCACTGTTTCTGAAATGTGTTTTTTCAACTCTATTTGTGCCCTGTGGGTCAGTTTCAGGGCTGATTTTCCTTAACTATGAAATGGGACTAGTGACCTTAACTCAGATTTACTTGGGTGTTCTCAGGTATGCATAAAAGATATAATGCTGAAATTCTTACCACATAAATACTGCTATTTAATAGTGAGTCTGTAAAACAGTTATGAACAGGCAATAATAGAAGAGTTAATAAATATAAGTATTGCAATATTCTTATTTTTATATGATTGTCTTTTAAATAATCCAATTTCTGAACATCTTCTGAAACTGAAGGAATAGAAAAGGGAATTTAAATAGTATAAAATGCTATCATAATATGGTAACTGTGGGCATATTTATAGACATTCATACTGCCACAGTTAGTAGGATAGATTCTTATCTTTTGCTTAAGGAATAATACATTTTTTCCTACAGTAGTGAATGTGGACAGATTCCACTAGAATGCAATTGGATGGCATCAAGTCTATTTAATGCAACACTTCGTTAAACAGAATATTTTCACCAAACCCAAAGCACCTAAAAGTTTAATTCAAAAGACTCTGGAAATGGGAGGAGGAGAGAGGGGAATTAAGAATTAAGAATGAAAAATACCTTGGTGGGAAGTGAACTTTTAAAAATTATTTTTAAAGAATCAAGGGCCCAACTTCTTGAGTACTTCAGACAACAGATCACGAGGTTTTGTTAGTTTTATTGGAGGAGAAACAAAGTAAAAACTAACAGTTCTGAGAATAAGCAAAAGATATTGGGAATACCCGTCTCCTCAAACTGAGGCGGGTTTTATAAATAATTTCAGCCGGCTAACATACCTTCCTGCAAAACATAGCCAAGATGTAAATTTAAAAGTGGCAGAGGTGTGGCATGTTGTAAAAGTTTAAACTCTGCTTATGAGAGGCCGCAGTCCCCCTGCAGGAAGGTTGCCGCTGAGGTTGGAACTGACCCTACAGCGCTGGAGAGGATGCTTTGGGAGTGAACGGCCGGGTTCTGGGACCCAGCAATGTCAGGGGTCATCTCCATCTCAGCTTTTCTCCTGCATTTTGGAAAGGCCGAAGCAGAGGATTCGCCCAAAGTTAGGCGCGCTGTTGGCTGTCAACGTTCTTTAGGACCTCAGGGAAACCCGGGCGTTTCTGGCTTTAGGACCCAGGAACTCCGAGGCAGCCTAGACTTAGATGCCTTGGACCACAGCACCACCTACTTATAGAAGCATCCCGAGCCTCTGCCCGTCTGCATCTCTATCGGAAAGTGCGCTAGCCACATCCCTTCGGATCATTTCGTCTTCCCGGGACTGTTCTGCCTTCTACAGCTCGGGAAGAAAGAAACCTTAGCTGTGAAGTGACCGTGGAGAAAGCGCAGGAAGCGGCACAATTGGCTAGGGGCACAGAGAGTGAGAGCCAGCGCACCCCTGGCCCGGGGACCGCACTCGCGGACAGGGACGGAGCATCCCAGTGGCTGCACCCGCAGCTCCGCGCTCCTGCCCGTGGCTGCTCAAATCCCTTAGCTGCCAGGCGCTCCCGGCTGGTCTCGGCAAACTTTTCCCCAGCCCACGTGCTAACCGAGCGGCTCGCTTCCCGAGCCCAGGATGGAGCGCTGCGCCTAGGGAGGCCGCGCCGCCCGAGACGTGCGCACGGTAGGCGACCCACACCAAGGCAGCCGCAGCCGCGGCGCTCGGGTACCCAGCCATGGGCCCCAAATGGCCCAAGAGCGTTCTTTTATCCCTGCGCTCTCAGTGCCTTTGGAGCTCTTTCCTTTCCCGGGAGCGCCCGTACAACGCCCTAATGCCCCGGAGTCGGAGCTTAGGGCTCGGCAGAGGTTGCTAATTCACTGATTGTAATCACCTTCCTCTCGAATTCATCCACAGCTGCACGCTCTGGATTAAGCCGCTCTGCGGCTCTTGCCAGGCACTGGGTTAGCTTCCTCCTTCCCTCTCTTCTTTAAATTGGGACGCGCGAAGGCGCAGCTGCCTCCGCGGGGCTCTCTCCATCCCCCACCCACTCTGTTTTCGCTCCTCGTCTCTCAGGTTCGTGGCGGAGAGATGCTGATCGCGCCAAACTGACCGGTGCGGCCCGAGTGTGAGTGACGAGTCTCCCTGAGTCCTCCCCAGCGGCGCGGCTGGCGCCGGCTCCGTGCGTGAGCCCTTCAGTTCCCCGACTTTGAGAGGCGTCTCTCCCCCGCCCGACAGTCCAGATGCGGTTTCGCCTTTTCTCCTTTGCTCTCATCATTCTCAACTGTATGGATTACAGCCACTGCCAAGGCAACCGATGGAGACGCAGTAAGCGAGGTGGGTCCCTCTCTGCCAAAGGTGCGTGAGCTTCAGGGGTGCGGTGTGGCGGCTTTCCGTGACGCCCTGGCTCCCGGGGCTCGGCTGGGCAGGACTGTGCTCTCCACCCCAGCTTTTGCGGGTCCCCACTCCCCCACCTTTAGGACCCTAGAGTTCTACAGAGCACTCAGTGTTTTCTGTCCCCTGGAGGCGCGGGGAGCTCTGCGAGCCGGGCGCCACTCTGGCGCTTAGGGCTGTCTTGCCGTCCGCACTTTGCTACCGCACCTTCTAACCTGAACTTGCCTCTTGGGGTGTATTTCTTAAGTGGCATGCATTTTGTTTTGTTGTTGCACTTCTGTCTTCTTAACCATCTTCCCTGTAGCTCATTTGTTTTACCTTCCCCATCCACGTGCGCCCCAAACCCGGTCTCATATCTCTTTGGACTTGGCTAAAGAGACGTGGGGTGTGTGGGTGTGCCTGCGCGTGTGTCTGTGTCTGTATTCCGGAGCTTGGGAGGGGTACCAAGTTGAAGGGGAGGACCTCCACTTCCAGAAAAAAGGCCAACATAGATCTCTTCTCTGGAACCTGAGACGAGATAGGAACTTTCTGAATTGAGCAGTAATTCCCGCGCTGGTTTTCTGGGGAGTGCTCGCCTCCAGAGGTTCGTTTTTAAAACAAGCCCCACTTTGCTCTCTTCATTTGCTTTGCAAAAGCAGCTACAGCAGTGGAGGCTTCTGTTAATGAAATTCACTTGCGGCTTTTTAACTGCTCCCTCCCTCTCCATCACTACTGCGTTGAGGGGAAGGCGGTGGAAGCCTCCAGAAAGGTTTCTGGGAACTCGCTTTCCTGCAGATTTAGTGTGCATTTCTGTCTCTGAGTTTGCTGGGGCTGCAACCAATCCAACTGCATTTTAGGAGAAGGGCGGCTAGACACGATTCCATTTTCTTGGGGGATTTAAACATAAACCACTCACCACACACACATTTTATTACCCGCCCAGGGAAGGTGCACAGCAGCCCTTTGCCAGGGACCTGATGAGAGCTATTTTCTTTAGTCAGTTTGTACTTCTGCGCAATTAGAATTTGTCGCCGGGTTCATCAATCTTGACTTTTCCTTATTCTCCAAGATGGAGACGTCTCACTCGACCTGTGATGTGATTACATACTCTTTCTATGTAATCTCCGGTCCTGCATTCATATTTTGGGGAGGACTTTCCGAAATATATATATATATATATATATATATATATATATATATATATATATATATATATATATAAAGGCTTTTTAGGACATCGTTAAACTGGTCTTACCTAGGGGCAGAGATAGAGATTGGCCCACCTGGGCGCCGAACCTTATATTAAGCTTTTTAGGACATCGTTAAACTGGTCTCACCTAGGGGCAGAGATGGAGATTGGCCCACCTGGGCGCCGAGCTCCAGATAACTGATGGTGTGCGACTTCTGTAGTCCCTGCGCTTCAATTGTCTTTGTATCAGCGGCTTGTCTCTCTACCTGCGGCTTATAAGGATAAACTTTCTCCCACTTCTATCCCTCCCACTCCCTCGATTACTGGCTTTTGGAAATCGTTTATTTTTAGAAATTATTCTACTTTAAAATACTAGAGAGAAATTTCTTCCCAAAGTTTTTGGGAGTTTGCTCTTCATAATTATCTTGGAAAAAGTCCCTTTTTGTCTCCTCTCTCTTCCCCTCGTAACTGGTTCTTTTCTCAATCCCCATATTTTTTTCAAGTATTCGGCAAAGCCTGCAATTTTTGATTACACTATGGTCAAAAGTGTTTGGAGAGGCTTTTCCTCTTCTTATAAGTCAAAGCTGCAGTCTACTTAGAAAAACTGAAGTGCTTGAAGTCTGCAAAATATAGAAATATCTAAAATCCTTTGCCAGATCCTTAATTAGATGACTTACTAATTCAGTGAAGCTTTCTGATCCACACTGCCTGTCTCATTGTGGTTGAGTGGGGAAGAACTAAGCATGTTGTTTTAGTAGAACTTAAATGCAGAGATGCTGTTTGGTGGAAAATGACATTACAGCACTCCTGCGGCCAGAAGGAATACTGCACGCCTTCTCTGCAGTGCCATCTCTAAGAATCTCTGTGTGCCTTCTTAGGTATCTGAACCAGAGTCTATTTATTTCAAAGCTTGCTTTTAGCAAAATCTCTTGTAACGATTACCATTCACATCCCCAAACACTGACATTCCAACTCTAAATTGTGCAATAGTAATTTATTCTAAATCAACCTTTCGATTTAATAAAATTCAAATGCTTTCAAGAGCATGTAAATTGGTAAAGGTGTTAAAAAAATCTATCAAAAGTTTTTTTTCTTCTCAACCGATGTCCCTTCACAAATTCCACGTTTCTGGCTAAAATAACTGTAGTTCTTAAAAGTGACCACACTATCTGTACCAACAAAGGGTGTACTGTGTTTTTAATTAAAAATGGAACTACTTAAAGGGCTGGCCAGACAGTGTAGGGTGATAGTAGCTTTTCTACTTTGCAAGGAAGCTTAAGGATTGCATTGTGAGAGTATTGAAATGAATAGAGATCTAACTCAAGTTGTGTGAATTGTCCCTCTTCACAAACTTAAGCTGGTTTTAATTGATCTCATGTCCACTGATTGATCCTACACCAATTGTTGTGCCTACCGAACAATGGGCTTTCCCCAAAAGATTGGTTTCAATTAGTTCCTCAATGAATGCTTGACCACTGGCCAAATCATGTCAGCAGTGACAGGTGACATGCTAGGGCCTATGTGGTACCAACATTTCCCTTTGCCCCTTTGTTTTGGATAGTGGCAGTTAAATATTATTCTCCAGGAAGAAAAGTAATTGGTACTTTTTTTTAAAGGTGTTGTAGCTTAGAAGATTAGTTATTTTCTTGGCTTTGTGCTACAGTGCAGGCGGCAGTGGTACCACGGGATTGGTTAGGCTCACCCCTGGGACCTGATTTTTTTCTTTTCTTTTCTTTTCTTTATTTTTTCATATTCCATCTGCAAATAATCAAA
The DNA here is from genome assembly GCF_048565385.1 of Saimiri boliviensis. Classification (NCBI taxonomy): domain Eukaryota; kingdom Metazoa; phylum Chordata; class Mammalia; order Primates; family Cebidae; genus Saimiri; species Saimiri boliviensis. The sequence continues at coordinate 57,941,057 of NC_133463.1, read as the reverse complement.
CCTTCACTGTGGAGCATTCTCAGAACCCCTTTGGCATTATGTTTAGTCTGCTGTATGATCTCAGATGCTCCATAATATCATTTTTCTTAATGAAATAAAATTCTTGGCAGAGATCAGATAATTTAGTCAGTTAAAATCAATTGCATCCAGTTTGGGATGGAGAGAAAAATATATCATTTAACTGTATATTTTATTTCAAAATACAGCCAGAAGATTGAGAAAATAGGATTTTGACTTTCTCTACTTTTAGGCAAAACTTCATATGGGGGAGATTGTCATGAGCAATAACACTACCCAGCTACCGTATTTTCTTCCACTTATTTTGAAAAGTTATAAAAATGTATTTGATAGTCATTAGTGGGAAATGCTGCAATAATTTTTAAAAAATTAGGTACAAATGCAATACAATACCGAGAATGAATATCTTTTAGAGGGGAGACACTTTCCAACATTCTGAAAAGCTGATTGACAACTCTCATTTTTCTCTCCATGTAACATATTAAGATTTGTCTCCCTGACTCCCCTTCAAAATAGTCATGATTAGCTGTTGTTAACCTCTACTATCTGTCTCGGTCTTGAGACTGCTTATGATTGATTTACATGGGAAGCGGAATTATTTGATTACTTTCATTTTTTGGACTAGTTGTAAGCCACATTTCAGGCTGAATTACTGAAAGGTGGATAGACAAATCATAACTTTATTGTGGTTTCCTGGAATTTCTGGAGCTTGGAACACAATGACTTAATCTTACATCTCCTTCATTCTGTTTTTATATCCTGTGGTATTTTAACCAGGGATTTATGAAAACTTCTTGATAAAACTCAGCGCAGCAAGGTTTCCAAATGTACAATTCATGTTTCTGGTGGTCTGATGGCAGGGGGCGTGCTATGACAGGGGTTTCCTGCTGTAACCTTTTCCATACTGAAGCTTCAGCTTCTCTTTCCTCTAATAACTCTTCGTTTTCGCAAAATTAGATTTAGTTTCTTCCATAAAAATGAAGGGTTTATCACAAATAGTGCGGCATGTTTCTGGTAACAGAGGCTGGGAAAAACATTTTCTCTTAAACCTTTTAGAGCTAAATTAATTTGTGTTTGCATTCTTAAAACTTTAATGAAGAGATTCAAAGATTTTTTTTATACAAGTACTTTTTAAATAATAGTTTATTTCTCCTGATAATCTTTCAAAATACAAAATGACAGATAGGACATACTCACCTACAGTTCAATGAAAACCTTTCGAAACATATTTTGCATGCTTGCTTACTTTAAGTTCCAAAGTATTTCAGAAAAGCTGATGTGATATTTAACTTTGCAACATAAACGTGTTCTTTTCTTTTCTCTTTTTTGATTGGCTGCTTTCTTTTCCAGCATAACTACATAATTTTTTAAGCTAGGGTCTTACCAGTACGGAGAGGTCAGAAAGTTGCTGTGTTCAAACTAACATCTTATTTCGCCACAGAAATTTGGAAGTGACTCAGAATAGGTGACATTCCCTTAGGCCCCAGCTTTATTTGCTTTTAAAATACAGCTTGGGTAGAATCCAGTATTCACAGAAATCACAAATTGGAAATGACACTTCCAGTTCCTTAATGCAAAACCACATTTGATTTATTTAGAGACAAACTGGACAGTTTGTGGAATATCCTGGGTACTTCTTTCCTTCCAACTGACTGCTTTCAAATCATTTCCTTCCTTCTGGAGATATGCATCCCTATTCATCCCAAGCCCAGGAAATAGGTGATAGAGAGATTTTATTTGACATACGCTTGATAACTGCTCTGCTAAAAGGAGGTAATAAACTTTGGGATGACAAAGTTTGAAAATTTCTATGTTTAAGGTGACATGAAGCTTATTAGTTTCTCCATTAACTGCAGCAATCAAGGGCTGATCAGCTGAAGACAGTGTTGCATACCTGTATTTACACATTTTCATATGTTCATCCAGAATAAATGAAAAACATGCTAATTAATACTAACGTATATACATAATATATATTATATATACCAGGGAAGGTATATATGCATGCATATATATGTGGGTGGGTCGGTGGGTGGGTATATATAGGGAAAGCCACGAGAGGCTGGTATAATTATGGAGGATCGGGATTTCAGAACTAAAATTTTCACTCATTTTTTTCTAGTCCTCCCTTTTCATCTTTCTCTTAGGATGAAAAGATGGGGGGAGTGAGTGGGGAAGGTGATAGTGGAAAGAATAAGGTTGGGTAAGGATACTATTTTTATTCTTTCCAAAGCCTACCTTCCACCTGTTTTTCTCTCCTCTAGGGCCTTTTTGGGTCCGTCATCCGGGTCCTCTAATCCCCAAATTTATTGCCTCCCTCTTCATACTGTTCTCCAATCTCTTCTGCTTTCCTTCGCTTCTTCCCTTCCCTTCTCTGGCTTGATAGTCCTGTTTCATTCACTCTTCAGTCTGTCATAAATTGGCTTCTACCTTCACCCTTTTAATAAAAGGACTTTCTTTTCTTTAAAGATATTTTTATGTCTTTACAGATATTAACAAAAAAGAAAAATGATAAAAGTTTTTAAACATTAGACTTATTTTTAAAAGTGCTTTTAGGTTCACAGTGAAATTGAGTGGAAGGTACAGAGATTTCTTACTGGCCAGTCATACTCGCCTCATTGCCAAGTCCAGCATCGTTACATCCTCAGGGACTTGTTCCTATGGCAATAGCTTATCACCTCTTTATTTTGGCTCGTGACACTACACTGGTTTTGCCTCCTATTTTCTGTCCATTCTCTTCTTTGGTTCCCTCATTGAGAATGTAGACTAGTGTTTCTTTACTGTTATTCATTTCCTTGGGCAATTTTACCCATCCCTGTTTCTTGAACATTAAGTTATTTCTACATTAAGTCCTTTAATGCTAGTCTCAATTTTTCTTTTCTTTTCTCTTTCTTTTGTTAGCTTCAGATTATTCTACACTCAGATCTCCCACCTACTGCCAATATGGATAGATATTCCATGCATACTCAAACCTGACAATTCATTTTCTCTTCTGACCCTCTCCCAGATGTGTTCCTCTGCTTGTATTCTTTATTTTTATTCATAGAGTTCTGGGTGCCAAGGCTGGGAGCCTTGCTATAGTCTTTGACTTTTCTGTTTCCTCTTATCAGTTTATTCTTGCTTAAACCATATCAGATTAGTGAGTTTATATACATCTTATCCTTTCCATTCCCAAAGGTATTTCCTAGCTCAGGCACTCTTAGACTCCTCATCCTCCAGCACCTACTTGAATTCACTGACAATGCTCCATCCCTTACAATGCTGCCACATTCCATTTTCTCCACCACAGATCTGATCATGTTACTTCTCTGCTAATAAACCCCAAATCTCCCAGGCCTCCACATTGACTGCAGAATAAATACCAGCCTCTTCTGTAGGAGTCAGTGTTCCCCACCATCTGACCACAGCCTGCTTTCAACCTTCTACCACCTTGAAAGCACACTTCGCTTAAGCTATCCCAGATTATTGCATTTTCTGGAGCACCATGTGTTCCTAAGCTCTCACGCTGTTGAGCATGTGGGTGGCGCCCACCTAAAATGCCACTGCTTCTATGAAGCCTTCCTGGAATTTTCTGCCTTCCATTCTAAAGCCAAAATCAATTATTCCCTTATAGTTTCTTAGCTTTTTGGGCTACTCTTAGACTCTTATGTTTTCCATTTTTCTTGTTATCTTGCCTTGTGTATCATATTTTAAGCTTCTCTTAGGCAGGACCATGGTACATTCATCTTTGTTCTCCTCAAACTAGATCTTTTGGAGTGCTTCCTTCACAAGTTAGAGTGGAACCAAAAGTCATTGCATATGAGATTTTTGTTGTTTGCCTTAAAATTATTTTGGTGATTTAATGAGAAATGGTTTTTTTTTGTTTGTTTGTTTGTTTTCAAATTGAAGTTCTTTGCACATAGTTTTAAGTTTGAATAATTAAATATTACGGGTATTCTCATTATTTACAAGTCTTTATAAAGAAAAAAAAAACAGAGGCATAAAAGCATTCCCAGCCCAGCCCAAATTTCTAATATTGTAATAACTCATTCTGAAGTATTTTCTGATAATTTCAGAATTTCTCTGAGTACACTAGTGTCTGTTTGTATATCTATATACTTGTTTGTTATTTGAATGATTGAGTATCCTAAGTGAGAGGTGATTTGCCGGTAGGCTAGGGAAAACTGGTGGTGGTGGGGTAACCCATTTTTTTTTTTTTTTTTTTTTTTTTGAGATGGAATTTCACTCTTGTCACCCAGGCTGGAGTGTAATGGCGCAATCTTGGCTCACTGAAACCTCTGCCTCCTGGGTCCAAGCAATTCTCCTGCATCAGCCTCCTGAATAGCTGGGACTATAGATGCCTGCTACCAAGCCCAACTAATTTGTGTATTTTTAGTAGAGATGGGGTTTCGCCATGTTTGCCAGGCTGGTCTCGAACTCTTGACCTCAGGTGATCCTCCCCGCTTGGCCTCCCAAAGTGCTGCGATTACAGGCATGAGCCATTGTGCCCAGCTGGTAACCCATATTTTTAAAAACACTTATTTTAGAGAAAAGTACAAGAAAGGAATTTTATCCCCAAACACTTTGACCATATGAATGAATAATAATTTAGGAGAAAATAAAAGAAAGTGGTATTTACCTTCTAAAAAGATACTCATCTTAATAATATGTTAGTACAGGAAAAAAATTAATCCTAATTATTCTTATATTTATGACTTTAATAAATATAGCTATGCAGATATACCCATGAGAGACACAGATGTGTGTGTATTTTAGAACAAGTTCTATAATTATGTAGAGACCACATAGTTCTGTGTACTGCCTTCCAGTAGAACACTGACATTTCACTGTCCTTTGAAGGAGATGGGACCTGTTTGACTTACACAGAGGGTGAGTTGCTTATAGAAATGATGTGTGGTTTTAAAACTAACAGTGAAGAGTAAGGGAATAGAGCTAGAATCCAACTTTCCTGAATTCGCTCGGTTTTCCTGTACATGGTGTACTTTCAACATAAACGTTAATTCAAAGAAAAGAAATTACCTTTGAACCCATTCAAAAGTTCTTTAGACCACAGACTTTATTGAGCCCCAGAACATCCTACTACTCATAATTATGGTAATAAAATAATGGATATTAAATAACTGAAGGCTGAGGGGTGGAGTAATTGAGGGGTAAGACCATAAGCATATTTTAGTAAAAATCTGTGTACTTGCGTTGGTAATTTTTTAAAATTATTGAATATGAATTATAGAAACATTTCTAGTGTTATAATAGCCAGAACAGATGTGTGTGTGTGCCTGTGTGTACTTGCCTGTACATGTGTTCATGTATGTGTGTATGGGCATGTATGTGTATTTTGTGTCTAACACACTTTAGAATAACTAATAAAGGTTAGAGCAAAGGTATTAAAGTTTCTTACTTTTAATATAAAATGTAGAGAAACTGATTATAGGTAGTCTTTCTCATCTAGTCACTTGGGGAAAACTTTTTACAATTTACTTAAACCCTTTTTAGTTTTCATCTCTTGCTGAAAGACATTAAGAGCACGTATAAAATAGAAATTATCCAGTTCAGCACATTTCTTTTGAGAAGGGTTTCTTAACCTGGGGTCCCAAGGTAGGGCTAGGGTTTTTGTAAGCTTCCTGAAATTAGAAGCAAAAACATTTTCAGCTGCATTTTATGATGTAGAGGGATGATATGGAGCTTTCACTAAAGTCTCAAAGAGGTCCAAGTTTCATCTCTTTCCTTCAAGGGTTAAGAAGCATTGGTTGGGGAAAAAAAAAATAGGAGGCGGACCTTTCAAATTAACATGATGCCAAATGGCTGCTTCAAAGTGATATAGATACTTGTTTTCTAAAAGTTTATTTTCCTTGTGTGAGTTTCCAGCCATTTGCCATGTGTATATTTAACATGAAGCCACATTGGAAGCACTATCTCAAGATTTATTTCAGTAAATAATTACTTGGCAAGTAATTCCTTACTCAGAGACAATAGTTGTTAAATTCTAACCATCTCAATAAGCGTTTATAAAAGTGTAACATAAATATACAGTATAGGGGTTTTGCTAAAACTTCTCATGTGATCTAACTTTTATCTCATTAAGAAAACAGTTAATATATAGTTTTAGAATTAGCTGTTGTTGCTTTCCAGCTGGTGACATGCGGTGCTGGCATTGATCTAACTTGAGGCATCATGCTGCCGGTTCATAGAATGGTCAGAACCGGGACTTAGCACTCTTCAATTCTGGCCAAGTGGGCTTTAGATCCTTGTTTCTGTGTTAGCACATTTTAGAATTTTTGTATCATGATGGCCTTTCTATCCTGTTGCTGGATACGATTGCCAACGAATCACCTCAGCAATGAAAATGTATGGACCAATAGAGGGCACACTTTGCATTCTTTTTTCCCTGTGCTTTGTTCTCTGAAATTTTGTGGGATTTGTACTTCCTTTGCTTTGCCCTATTGGTTCAGGGGCCAAACCTGCTCTGCTCTCCTCATGGACACTGCAATCATCTTGATGTCACCACAGAGAGAACAAAGGAACAAATAAAAAGACTGTTCAGTCTTACTGGCATTTCTGGTTTTGATCCCTAACCTCCTTTTGACAACAACTCACCAAGTGGCAAACGTAACCAACCTCACTGATAAAATATCTGTGAGACACAGATGTGAAAGCTACAGATTTCATTAACATGCAGGTAGGTTCTAGCTTCTACAGCCTCTTTGAAAAACATCAGTTGGTTTTATTATTTTTTTAAAAATTCAGATGTTTTCCATGAAGGAATGCCCTAAAATTTAAACAACTGGTCAAGTTTGGAGTTGCCCAAATGACTCCAAATTAATACTTCCCAAATCAATTGTTTTTCAAATGATTTAATCTTTATAGAGAGACCTATTTGTTTTTATGGTTTTCTCATACTTTGGCCCTTTGAGAATTGTAAAAATTGTCTAATATTATTCTGAAAATCCAAAGTAATTTTTTTTAAGTTCTCATTCCCCCTTGTGTAATAAAATATGACTTGGGCTTAACAATTATCTGGCATCTCAGTGTTTTTCACCTCACATGCTATATTCTCATGCCTCTTTCTGGTATTCAAAAGCAGGCTTTTCATGTTGAATGATCTGTGCTGTGTCATCATTAAACTGCATGTTTGGTTAATCACTCTTTTCTCCTCCAAGACTTTGAAGACTTACTTTGCCCTGTTGGTTCAGCTGGAAAACCTCCTGTGCACTCCCCATGAAGTTTAGCTGAATCATAGGGGATTAATATCCTATGACAAAATGACATATTATCTGCCAACCCCCCAAAACATAACTCTTTTAGAGTAACTATGGTATTTGTCGTTCCCTGCTCTTTCACTGTCATAGATGGTCCTTAAAAACTCTGCCCTGGATGAAAGACCTCACTGGTCTAGAGTATTGGAAAGAATTGCTCCTGCAGCTCCCATGTTACCATACCTAAATAGACATTAAATGGAAGCAATCCTGGCCTTTGACTTGTCATGTCTTCTGGGTAGTTCTTGTAAGTGGAAGAACATCTACAAGAACTTAAGTTTGACAGTCGCTTCTTGGTGACATTCTAGAGTTTCACTTTCTTTGGATGTATGTGTTAAAGGGAATTTTGAGGAATTCTTGCTTGTTAGTTCTGAGCTCTTCTAAGTAGATATGAGGAAGCAGGGGAGAATAGCTGTAGGTTGGGTAACGGGAATGAAGAAACAACTAGCTTAATAGTTTTTATTTATCCAGGAATCTTGACATCGAATGACTTCAGAAAATCAGAGCTGTCCTATCCATAGCATTCCTTCCACTGAAGAAAGATGTCTTGTGGCCACCCTCCTTCACCCAGCATAGTGTAATAGAGAAACTTTGTTAGGGTCAAGAAACTACGTAATTTGAAAAACCACTGGTGTCTGATAAGTGTACAGCAGTGGTTCCCAGAAGCACTATTAGTGGGTTGAGGTTAGTTTCTTGTGGTGATAGGGAAGCCGTTTGCACCAGTCCTGGTGGTCAGTAAGTCATCAGCAGCAGTGGCTGATATGATTCTTGACAGAATCCTGTCAATCATGAAAGGTTTTTTTTCCCCCTCATTTAAACAATATTATCCTGAAAATTGATCTAGAGCTTTGGAAACTACCCCTTGAAGACTGATTTCCCAAATCATGAGTTTAGTATAATTTACTTGTTCCCTATGCAGAGGAGAGTTAGTTCTTTGCAGCTACTATGGGTGATCTCATGATTTTCATTTGAAAGTGACTCAAATGAATAACTATTCAGGAGGCTTGGCAAGTTCTGCACATCAAACAGTCATTTTTATTGTTGTTGAATTCAGAGAAAAAAGTTTAAGAAATGAGACAGGCTGGACCTGGGGAAAGGAAAGAACAGGAACAAGATAATTTCCTCAGACTTGAGGTCGATCATGTGAAATATGAATGTGATTTATTCCACTTCTTGGAATTAAAGCAAAATGAAGGTATTTTATGAAGAGGAAGATTAAGGTTTATATTTAGAAAATTATCCACTAATGGAAGAGACCCTTCTTTGGAATTTTTTACTTTGGAAACTGCCTCTTTCCAACAGCAGAGAACATATCCTGAGAGTGTTGTAAAGCTGGTGACTTCACAACAGCTGCTTGAACTCAAAATTATAAGACTCTGTCCTTCCTGAAGAGAGGACACTAAAAAAAACTGCTTTAAGAGATGGGGTCTCAGTGTATTGCCCAGGCTGGGTTCAAGCAATCCTCTCAGCTTAGCTTCCCATGTAGCTGGGACTACAGGCATGTTCCACCACCACTGTCAGCTAAAATTGCTTCTGGACATTCTGCACCCTATGCTTCTGCATCATTGTAAATTCCAGCAGTCAATAACAGGATATTGACTTTCAATCCAAATTTCTAAAAGAAGGCGTATACCTCAATTCTTACATGACCATGATGTCAGTTTGTAGAATGTTTCATTATAAGAAACTGAGAATTTCAATACAAGTATAACCAGCATGGGTTTTGCCACACAAGTATTTTGCTTTCTCTAATGGGTTGCTAGACTGGAAGACAAAGAAGTATTGGACAAAATTTTATCAATATCTGGCACCTATGAAAGCATAATAGGCTTAAATACCCTTTCAGACAAGGTAGAGAAATGCAAGTATATCATCTTATGTTACTTACTTGTGTACTTTCTTGAGTTACATTTGGTAGAGAGTGGGGAGTGATGGGTTGATGTCTACTGTGCAAGAATCCCAGGTGTACTGAAGGACTTTGTCTTCAGCTTTGTCCGAAACATTTTCTTAATGATTTTGGTTGAAGACAGAGGGTAGGCCAACCACACTTTTTTGTAATATGAAGTTGAACAGGACATCTAGGATGTTGGCTGACTGGTTACAAAAAGATCTCAATGGCTGGGAATGACACGATGGATTTACAAATGAAATCTTAACCAGAAACATGTAGCGTTTACTCTTTAAACTCAAAGAACCAACAATGGAAGAATAGCATGTTGGACACAAGAGTTTCCCATTGATTTCTGAGTTATTCTGAGGTTATGACATAATGTAATTGCCAAAAGAATTGGTTACATTAAGAGAAATATTTACCTAGATTCAGGAATAAAGCAGAAGAAGGCCCCTAGCCCATCTTATGTTCTTTTCTAGAGTTCTTACTTTACCAAGTGCATTGGCAGCACACATTATAATACAGTATTAGTTTCCTAGGACTGCTGTGACAAAGTACCAAAAACTGGATGGTGTGAAAGAGCAGAAATTTCTTTTCTCACTCTCTGGAAGCTGGAAGTCCAAAATCAAGATACAAGTAAGTTCACGCTCTCTGAGACTCTAGGGGAGGAGTCTTCCTTGTTTCTTCCAGTTTCTGGTAGCCTCGGGTGTTCCTTGACTTGTAGCACAGAATTCCAGTCTCTGTTTCCATTTTCACGTGGCTGTCCTGCCTCTGATTTTGTTTTTTGTAAGAAAAGCAGTTCTATTAGATTAGGGCCCACCCTCGTAAACCTAATGTTAACTTGATTACATCTGCAAAGACCCTATTTGCAATTAAGGTCACATGCACAGGCACTGACCATTAGGACTTCAACATATTTTCTTTGAGTAAACAATGCAACCCATAACAAATACCATTTGCATCAGACCCTGTAGTCCTTTAAATCCTCATTTTCATAAGAACCCTGTGGAATAAGTATTAATTACACCATCATAATAACTATCAGTAACATAACAGTAGTGGTAGTAGAAGTGGAATACTTAGTAGAGGCAAGATCACTGCATGTACACAGACTGCATATTGCACATAAAGCAAGAATGGTATTAATGGCATCCCCTGGACTTGTCATACCCCGGCCCTGAGGGTGGATGCCTTAGACATGGTTTATAAGTGCACAGTGTTTGGAGTGTGTAACCTCAAGTTCCTTCCTGCCTCTAAAGTTTTGTGGAACTACACCAGGCGTCCTCAAACTTTTTACACAGGGGGCCAGTTCGCTGTCCCTTAGACCGTTGGAGGGCCGCCACATACTGTGCTCCTCTCACCACCAATGAAAGAGGTGCCCCTTCCTGAAGTGCGGCGGGGGGCCAGATAAACGGCCTCGGGGGCCGCATGCGACCCGCGGGTCGTAGTTTGGGGATGCCTGAACTACACAAACCCAAAGAGTCACCTGAGCATCTTTATGACTATTTCAGACAAATCTGTGCATCAACTTGGCTTCTTGCTCTTCATCTCTGTCAGCTGAAGCTGAACATTTGGTTTAGCCGTTTTTTATTGAAGTTTGCTGTCCTCTAAGAGCTGTTGCCACCCTTCATGGAGCATTAGTGAAATCTCAAATTGCCTACTATACATGGCTTCCGGTGTTACAGGTGTCTTAAACTAGTCTCGTCTGATTTTGAGTAGTGTCAAATGCTGGCATTGCCAAACGGCTTGATGTATTCATGCTGCATATAAAGGGCCAGGGAGAACATTCTTTTAAAGCTATTATGAAATTTTTTGAAACATAAAAAAGTAATGTGATGAATCCCTGTGTATCCACCCAGATTGAACAATACTGAGATTTTGCCATACTGACATGTATTTATTTTATTTATTTTCGAGACATAGTCTCACATTGCCACCAAGGCTAGAGTGCAGTGGCGTGATCTCGGCTCACTGCAACCTCCGCCTCTCAGGTTCAAGTGATTCCCCTGCCTTGGCCTCCCGATTAGCTGGGATTACAGGCACTTGCTACTATGCCCAGCTAATTTTTTGTATTTTTAGTAAAGACGGGGTTTCACCATGCTGGCCACACTGGTCTTGAACTCCTGACTTCCTGATTTGCCCGCCTTAGCCTCCCAAAGTGCTAGAATTACAGGGTGTTATACTTTATATTGGCTGAAATGTCGTAAAGAAAATCTCAGATATTACATCATTTCACCCTACAAATTTCTGAGTGTATTTCTTACAAATACTGATTTTCTTTCCAAACTGCAATGTCATTACTTTACCTAACAAAATTAGTTATTCCTTGGTAACACCTTTTAATAATCAGTATGTAATGGATTTCCCCAATTGCCTCAAAAATGTCCTTATACAGTGGCTATGCTTGAATCAGCATTCAAATAACACTTGCTCGTTGCACTTGGTAAGTGTGTCTCTCAAGTTTCTTTGATTCTAGGATAGCACTTCCTTCCCACTCATTTTTCCATGCCATTGACTTACTGAAAAATAAAAAAAGGTCAGTATTCTGCAGAATATCTAACATCTTTGTATTTGTTCTCCTGTTGGGGTTATTTAACTTGTTCCTCAATCTTCTGCAATTTCTGTAAATGAGTTCTCCTTGAAGGTTGGATTAGATTCAGGTTCAACTTTTTTGGCTGGAACAGCTTGCAGGTGATGCTGAGTGCTTCATATTGTATCACACCAGGAGGCACACAATGTCTCCTTGTGCCGTTCTTAGTCATGCTGAGAATAACCAGTGGGTTCATGTGGTACCACCCTGATTACCCTCCATTTTAATGATATTTGCCTGAATAATCAGTTTCATTAGGGGTTGCAATTCTTTTGATTTTTCTTGTTTTTTTTTTTCTTTTTTTTTTTTGAGGCGGAGTTTCGCTCTCGTTACCCAGGCTGGAGTGCAATGGCGCGATCTCGGCTCACCGCAACCTCCGCCTCCTGGGTTCAGGCAATTCTCCTGCCTCAGCCTCCTGAGTAGCTGGGATTACAGGCACACGCCACCATGCCCAGCTGATTTTTTGTATTTTTAGTAGAGACGGGGTTTCACCATGTCGACCAGGATGGTCTCGAACTCTCGACCTCGTGATCCACCCGCCTCGGCCTCCCAAAGTGCTGGGATTACAGGCTTGAGCCACCGCGCCCAGCTTCTTTTGATTTTTCTAATTCCTATTACTTGCACATTTTTTAGCTGAAAATTTTCTATTAAAATGTTCTTTTTTCAGCTACAGATATTTTTGTACTACAAAACACAATTCTTACAGGTAAAGCAGGCAAGCTTATTTTTTTCCATTTTAATTGCTGATTGTTAAAAAAGAGAGTTGCTACATGTTTGGCTGGAGCAGCAGGTGAGCTTCATGTAAGTGAATAAAGTGCTTTGATTTGTGTCAAGCCATTGCCTGTCAGATGGAGGAGGTGAGTCTTCCAGTAGTTTCTGCTTACTGAAACAGTAGTGGTAAAATGACATTTAAAAAAGATTTTTTGGCTTTTGCTAACAGAAATGAAATGGAAACCTCTGGAAACCTGAATTCTATTAGACATCTTCTGATAATGTTTTCTGTTGATAGCTTTCAGAGAAGCTACTCAGTTGAACATACAGTCGCTTCAGGATGGTGTAATCTGAAGCTCTTTGGGTGGAAAAACAGTACATTGTACTACTTTAACATTCTCTGAAAGGCTTAGAGAGGCGAGGAAGGAAAATATTTGAGAACAACTAGTTGTTGTAGAATACAAGTAACGTCACCTGAGAAGGATTAAGTTTTCTTAAAGCTTGTCTTGAATGGCAGCTAGCCACTTAGAATTGGCCCTTGTAGCCCATCAGGGCTTGTCTGTTGCTGTGCAGTTTTTTTTTTGTTTTTGTTTTGAGATGGCGTTTCGCTCTTTGTTGTCCAGGCTGGAGTGCAAAGGTACGATCTCTGCCCACTGCAACCTCTGCCTCCTGGGTTCAAATGATTCTCCTGCCTCAGCCTCCCAAGCAGCTGAGATTACAGGCACCCGCCACCATGCCCAGCTGATTTTTGTATTTTTAGTAGAGACGGGGTTTCACCATGTTGGTCAGGCTGGTCGTGAACTCCGGACCTCAGGTGACCCACCTGCCTCTGCCTCCGAAAATGCTGGGATTACAGGCATGAGCCACCACACCCAGCCTTCTGTGCAGTCTTTAACTTAACATGTAAAGGAAGGGCCTACCATCTCGGTGGCTCATGCCTTTAATCCCAACACTTCAGGAGGCTGAGGTGGGTGGATCACAAGGTCAGGAGTTTGAGACTAGCCTGGCCAACATAGTGAAACCCCATCTCTACTAAAAATACAAAAAAATTACCTGGGCAGTGTGGCGGGCACCTGTAATCCCAGCTACTCGAGAGGCTGAGGTAGAAGAATTGCTTGAACCTGGGAGGCAGAGGTTACAGTGAGCTGAGATTGCACCACTGCACTCCAGCCTGGGCAACACTGTGAGACTCCGTCTCAAAAAAAAAAAGAAAAAATAAGGGGGCCTAGAGACTACACATTTTCTGTGGTCAAGTGACAGTAAAGTTTTTTTTTTTTTAATTACCATTCCTCCTGCTTATTAGATGCAGCTGGCTCTTTCTAATTATAGAAACTTTTCCTTTATTGATTTGAAAACTTTAGCTCATTGCTTCAAATCATTACTGTTGGCATAGTTTTTGTATGATCTGTTGAAATATACCCATAATATGTACATTTAACAGTTTTACTATCCAGTGAAGTCAAAAATTTAATTCACACAAATGCCTATTGAAGATTAAAGGGCTTCTTATACATTTTGACCATAAGTACTATTACTATACAACATTTAATACATGGCTCATAAAACCCTGTTGCTGGAGTAATACAACGCTGGAGGTGTGTGCTTTTCTTACTAGTAAAGTGCCTTCGTAGTACTTTTTTTTTCTTTAAGTTCTGGGATACATGTGCAGAACATGCAGGTTTGTTACATAGTTATACATTTGCCATGGTGGTTTGCTGCACCCATCAACCCTTCATCTAGGTACCATAGCACTCTTAAGACAAACAGTATTGCAAACTGAAGAAACTGGTTATATTGCAAGTTGGGAAATAGAACTAGGAATATATATAGCTTCTTTTACAAATGAAAAGATTCTTGGGATTTTTTTTTTTTTTTTTCTCTTCAACCTGTTTAGTGTTTTTAAGTAAGAAAATAAATGATCTGTATCCACTAATTGGGGCCTGGAGTTGATGTCATTTATATGCCTCCTGCCTTTTAAAATTTGGATTTTGAATTTTTTTTTTGGTAATAACCTCCTGCATTGTCGAGACATTTAGGTGTTTGTCTTGGAAGCAAGTAGTAAAGACTTTACACTGTCCTTGTATAAATAGTTGATTTTTTAAAGCCACTTACTGTAGTTCTTTAAAAATGAATATAACCCCAAAATTTATTCATGGTTGGCAATCTGAAAAATAGAGAATGACACCATGAAGAAAATACAACTACCAATAATCTTTCCACTCAGTGACTGCTGTTAACATTATGGGTTTTATCCTCCCAGATGTTTTTTTCTTCTACATAAATGTAAAATTTTGAAACTTACTGTGTCATAAATATATATTCTTTTTTTTTTTTTTTTTGAGACAGAGTTTCACTCTTGTTACCCAGGCTGGAGTGCAATGGCGCCATCTCGGCTCACTGCAACCTCCGCCTTCCGGATTCAAGTGATTCTCCTGCCTCAGCCTCCTGAGTAGCTGGGATTACAGGCACCCGCCACCATGCCCAGCTAATTTCTTGTATTTTTAGTAGAGACGGGGTTTCACCATGTTGACCAGGATGGTCTCGATCTCTTGACCTCGTGATCCACCCACCTCGGCCTCCCAAAGTGCTGGGATTACAGGCGTGAGCCACTGCGCCCAGCCATAAATATATATTCTTACCAATTTTAATGACATTATTTAGAATGTCTGCATCATAATTTTTCAATGAAATTTTAAAATCAGTTTTATTGGGCAGTTAAACATTTCAGTATTAAAAAGTTTCAAGATTATTATGCTATCCATAACCTTATTTTTTACACATCTTTTTCCTTTTTCTTTTTTTTCTTTTTTTTTTGAGACAGGGTCTCTGTTGCCAGGTTGGAGTGCAGTGGTGTGATTTCGGCTCATTGCAACCTCCGCCTCCCAGGTTTAAGTGATTCTGCCTCAGTCTCCCAAGTAGCTGGGATCATGGGCATGTGCCACCATCCCTGGCTAATTTGTGTAATTTTTGGTAAAGATGGGGTTTCACCATGTTGGCTATATTGGTCTCAAACTCCTGATCTCAAGTGATCCACCTGCCTTGGCCTTCCAAAGTGCTGGGATTAGAGGGGTGAGCCACCATGTCTGGCCCACATCTTTTTTTTTCCTTAGGAATCATTTTTAGAACTAGAAATATCAATTAATACACTACAATCACTTATTGAGCATTTACTATGTGCCAGGCATAGTGCTGGTTTTTTTTTTTTTTTTTTTTTTTTTTTTTGAGACTGGTCTGGCTCTGTCACCCAGACTGGAGTGCAGTGGTACCATCTTGGCTCACCACAGCCTTGACCTCTTGGGCTCAAGTGATCTTCCCACCTCAGCCTTTCAAGTAGCTGGGACCACAGATGTGCCCCACCATGCCTGGATAAGTTTTTGTGTTTTTTTGTAGAGATGGGGTTTTGCCATGTTGCCCAGGCTAATGTCAAACTCCTGAGCTCAAGCGATCTGCCTGCCTCAGTCTCCCAAAGTGCTGGGATTGCAGGTGTGAGTCATCACGCTTGGCTCCAAGCACAGGTTTTTTGTTGTTATTGTTGCCTTTTTAAAGGACACACATATTTATTAGCTTACAGCTTCTGTGGAACTTAAGACTCCAGGCACAGCCTAAGTTAACTACTTTGATGCAGGATCTCGTTTGATTACAAGTGTCCAATAATTTTGTTTTTTCTTGACTACAGTCTCACCATTGAAACATGGTAATGTAATGTATAATCTCTGCAGCCAAGCAGTTTTTAAGGTTACATATTATCTTATTTAATCCTCTGATGACCTTGTGAGGCCGATCTATTTTTCTCCACATCTTCAAGATGAATCTGAGTCACCAGAGGGTGAATAATTTGTCTAAGTTCAGAGCTACTAAGTGATGGAACTAGAATTCTATCTAGGCATTCTGACCCAGCCATGCTCTTAAACACGGAGATGGAAATGTGAAGCTGCCAATCTCACTGCCAGTTGTTCTCCAGGATATTTTGTAGGTGGGAGATGTTGGGCATAATTGCCTTGAGCTGTTAAAATTTTTTTTTTTTTTTTTTTTTTGATATGAAGTCTCTCTCTGTTGCCCAAACCAGAGTGTGGTGGCATGATCTCGGCTCACTGCAACCTCCACCTCCTGGGTTCAAGTGATTTTTCTGCCTCAGCCTTCTCAGTAACTGGGACTACAGTCACATGACACCATGCCCAGCTAATGTTTTTGTATTTTTTAGTACAGATGGGGATTCACTATGTTAGCCAGGCTGGTCTTGAACTCCTGACCTTGTGATCCACTTGCCTCAGTCTCCCAAAGTGCTGGGATTACAGGAGGGAGCCAACACGTTTGGCCAGTAATTCTATTTTTTTTTTTTTAAAGCCTGGTTGGCTGGTTCCTGTTGTGGATAAAAATAAGCATCTCCCTTATCCCCAAGAAATTCAGCATTTAAATGGGGAAATACAGCATTCTTTCCCATATATCCTGGCTCCAAATAACATTAATACCTACTTAGTTGCTTAAATAGTCCTTGTTTTCTCCTCAGCGCCTATTGTTTTTACACCCCTCTTTCAGTATATTTTGAACTCCTTTTCTTCTAAGTAGGCTGCCATTTGGTAGGCCAGGCTGTTGCCATCTTCCTCCTGATCCCGTCCGTGGCCTTCCCACTGATCTTTCTGTGATCCATTCTCCTTAGGGCGGCCAGAGAATTGCTTATAAAATGAAAGTCAGCACATTTGGTTTCCCACATTTAAATGCTTCAGTGGATTTCTATTACACCCAAAATAACACCGGAACTCTTCACCCAGCGCAGAAGCCTCTGTGTGTCCTGTCTGCTGCTGCCGCCTCCAACTCTCCTGTTGCTATCTTAGTCCTGCTGGGCAGCTTTCTTTCTGGCTCTCAAACACACTAGACTTGCCTCTGTCTTAAGACCTTTGCATTTGCTGTTCACTCTGTCTAGAAAGCTCTTTCCTTATCTTTTTCACAACTAGTTCGCTCCTTTCACAGTAACTATCTAAAGCAGCACATTTTGATCTTCCATTTTATTTTCTGTCTCTTTTGATAGAAGGTCTTGCTCTGTCACCCAGGCTGTAGTGCGGTGGTGTGATCTTGGCTCACTACAGCTTCAACCTCATGGGCTCAAGCAATCCTCCCACCTCAGCCCCTTGAGTAGCTGGGACTACAGGCATGCACCACCACACCTGGCTAATTTTTCTTTTATTTTTTAGAGACAGAGTTTCACCTTGTTGCCCAGGCTTGTCTTGAACTCCTGAGCTCAAGCAATCTGCCCACCCCAGCCTTCCAAAGTGCTGAGATTAGAGGCAGGAGCTACCCTGCCCCAGCCCTTTCCCATTTTCTGTAGTAAACCATCAGGACCAGGACTAGGGTGTGTCAAGAAGGGGCCTTAGGGCACAGAATGGGAGGCATGTACTTGCCAGCCTGAGAGCTGGTACCTCCTTGGATTTTACACTCTAGACGCCTCACTTATCACCCCTTACACCCAGCTCTCCTCTGTTGTATCCTAGAATTCTCTTTGTTCCTGTGTGTCTCTCGAAATCCTTTCCTTTTGCCTTTTGGGCATGTAGCTAGACAATGTTTCCTAGCTTCTCGTGGAGTTACGGTGGCTTCAGGCCTGAGTTTTGACTCATGGAATGTGGGTGGAAGTGATATATTTGCTACTTCCAGGCCTGGCCCCAGTAAACCTCCTGTGGAAGAGTCTCTCATTCTTCTTGTGTTTGCTACCTTGGTGCAGAGGATCTAGCCCTTTCTCTGAGCCTCTGTAGGATGATGGGGCCACCAGGTGAAAAGACTTGGGTACCTAAATGCTTCTGTTGAAGTCTTCCTGCTGCAGATCTCCACTGGCCTCTTCTTGAGCAAGAAAATAACTTTTGTGTTAAGCCATTGAGACATTGAGGCTTGTCCCTCTAAGAAGCCAGCCCTGTGTTCTCTAACCAATACAGGCTCTCTTATCTCCACCAGAGTTTCTGAAACATACGCTCTAAAAAGGTGACAGTCTTGTTTACATTATATCATCAGTGCCCAGGAGAGTGCCTGTTGCAGGTATCCAGGAAATATTTTTTTCAACAAATGCATCATATGAATACATAAAAACAACTCAAGACAGTACTAAAGGAATGATATAGATAGGAAATACCTTCGGGGTTCAGAGGGGAAGGAGCACTGTGGATATCATGAAAATGGGGACTTGAGTTAGCTTATTTATTTTAAATTTTCTTTGGTAGAGACAGGATCTCACTCTGTTGCCCAGGTTGGAGTGCTAACTCTTAAGTATATGGTATTCACTGTATATAAAGTGGTTCTTAAATTTCTTAGCCAAGAATGTTTTGAAAACATATTCCAAAGGCATAGTGCAGTGATTTCACACCAAAAGTATGGAATTTTAACAACATGTAGGCTTTTTAGACTTTTAATAGGATTTTAAGCACACATAAG
Organism: Saimiri boliviensis; assembly: GCF_048565385.1. Taxonomy (NCBI): domain Eukaryota; kingdom Metazoa; phylum Chordata; class Mammalia; order Primates; family Cebidae; genus Saimiri; species Saimiri boliviensis. Next base: position 57,922,180 of record NC_133463.1, on the reverse strand, counting down.
CCATTTTTGTAGTTACATGCCTGTAACTAGAAAATATTAAATTTCTTCCCTTATTTCTTACTATGTCCAGTATATTTGAACTTTTATTTAAAACATTTCTTAAATGATTCAACAGAAGTATTTCATTATATTGTGTAATTCATTGACTTTTTCAAGATTCAGTAGCTTGCTTTGCATGCCTAGTTACAGAAATGTTAGATGGGGCTTGGACGCATTCCTTCTGGGATTATCTGTGGGCTCTAAGGAGAGGGCATTGTTTGGCTTTGAACTGTTGATGATGGGAAGGATTTTTGGTCAAGAGGAAGGATTTCCAACTCTTTTAAGAAGAGCACCTGTTTTTAATTTCTTGGAAGCCTTGAGATTCTAGGCATAGAGGAAGACAGGCCAGAGGAGATAAGGACTTCTACTGATGAAGTTTCTGGGTGGGTGAGGGTCAGGAGTGCAGCACTGCCACCTGTGAGTGCCTTTTCCCCAGGAAGCTCTCTTGCAAATCATGTTAGGACAGGCTGTGTAGTGGCAGCAGATGACCTAAGTTGTACTATTTATCAGATCAAGATACGCACATTCAGCTCCCCGGTTGAGACCTAGAATACATAAAATCCAAGACCTTTACTCTGCTTATATCCTGAAGTCACTGGTAAAATAATGCCCTACCTAAGTTAGCACTAACAACTCCACTAGCTCTGCCAAAAACTGTACATATGTGTGAAGAAGAGAGAGAGACAACTTAAAGGCACCTTTTGACCGTGTTTCCTGCCTATTCAAAAAAAAGTTTGGACTAAATGATCCCAAATGATCTTCTAACAATAGAATTCATATTTCTATTCTTCATTTTGTCCAGATTCTCACGGTCTTTTAATAATCTTCCATATCTTAATTGCATAATGTCGATCCAATTATTTCATATCTCTGTGCCTCAGTTTTCCTACTTTTAAGATGGGAGTAATAGTAGTTATCTAGTTTATAATTTTGTTGTGAGAATAAGGTGGATGGCGCATACCAAGCCCTTGGAACACGGCAAGCATGCAGTGACTATTAGTTGCTGCTGGTTCAGTTTCCCAGTTGCTTACTCTGTGGACATTTTCTTGCTCATATTTGCTTCCCATACCAGGTTACTAATAAATTCTCCATGCTTTGGAAAGATTTCCTGAAACACTTTAAAATTTATTCTAATTCCAATCAACTACTAAAGTAACACTTCTGAAATATGTAGGAATTTGAGAAAAGGTAAAATTTTATTAATGTGTTAAAATATTAAGTATTAATATAGCATATATTGATCATGGTGCTGAGGAATACATCCCTGTTGGAAGTCTGTGTCAAATCATGGGTAATTTTGAGCTTCTCAGAAAAAAAAGATTTTACTTTTAAACTGGCTGCTTCTGGTGAAGAATAGAAAATGTGCGTATATAGAGAGGCCAAATTTTGCTAGTTAAGGTGCAAAATGCACTTCATAAAAAGTAATCAGTTCGAAGAAACATGCAAATCTAGAACTCCAATTCTGCATACGTTTTATTTCCTGGCTTTCCAAATGATCCAGTTTCTGTATGATCTAGCTTTATATAAATAGGTTTGTTTCACTAGGAGAATGAGTCATTTTAGAAATATTCCACCAGCTGAAAAAGCTAAAAGTTTTCTTTTCATAGTTATTATCATAGCATTTTCACTACTTAAATATACATGCAAACCAATATAACATGTGCCATTGCTTAGTTTCGTACAAGTAACCAATAAACTAGAATGGAGGTGGAAATCACTCCCCCACCTCAAAAAACAAAACAAAACAAAACAAAAAAAAACCCTTAAGAAACAAATTTACTTAACCCTAGTTGTGCATGTGACTTGAGTTCTTTGGTGATAGTCGAGTTGAAAGTGCAGACTTCAGAGGCAAGAGTCTTGAGCTGGAGTCCCAGACGGGAGTCAGCTCTCGTCATAACTAAAGTTTTCAAATCTTTCTGGGCCTCATGTAGAAGGACTGGATCTGAGTATTGGATTGATACTCTGTCCTCTGTTTCTGAGTATTCATTGTCTGTATTTATTTACTGGGATTACGGTATTCAGAACTATTGCGTTTAGATGCTCTACTTGTCCTTTCATAGTGTCTTATATCCCAGTTCTGATAAGCCCCTGAGTCTTCCGCCCTGCTCTCAAACCATTCATGCATTCCTATTTTTATTGCAGAGGCTTTTAGGTAATTGGTAGTGTTTTTAACATTGCTTTTAAATGATTTGACATCTCCTAGTCTACACATCTTCTGACACTGCAGGAACCAGCCAGTTCCAAAGAAAACATTTTTTGTAGCCTTTTCTTCTCCCCTGCTAGTGGAACTCCATAACCCAAAACCTTCACTATGCCAAATTTGGAGTCTTGATTGCTACCCCCACCACCCCCACCCCTCCCCACCTTTCTAGCTACCTTTGTCATGCTCACTCTTAACTTCGTGACTGCCAGTGGCATGCCGTCCAGATTATTTTATAGTAATAAGCATCCTATTTTAACATTTAGATGAGCTTTTAAAAATATCAACTAGTTTCTATTCCCTCCCTTACAATTTCAATTAGTTTTTCTCTTTCTTCACCATATGCATTAATTTTGAAGTTAAAGCATTCAGTGGGCTGGAGAAGACTTTGCTCATTGCCTAAAGCCCTGCCGTGTTCTTCAGCTGTTGCACATATCCTTACACATGGTTTTGATTTTATGGTATAAGAGGGTTTTTCACTTCTTGATTCATTTGTGGCATGTTGCTGTAGCCATCACTGTAATTAATCTCCCAGGAAGAAATCTGAAGGTTCAAGTCAATTTAAAAAAGTGAACCCAGGAACAAGTAGCTTAGCAAAATTTCCCCCAGCCCAGAGGATTCTTTTGTCCTTGGAGATGGAGGTAATCTTTCTCTCTGATCTTGAAGAGCATATCCTGCTGCCGATTTCCCTTCCCCGCCCTGTACACCCCACTACCAACATAGAAGGTGGTGAGATGGAGGCAGACTGTCAAGGCCAGCCAGATTTCAGGCCCTGTTCAACATTTGCTAGGTAGTGGCAGCAGTTTTACCTGAAGACTGTTTCATTTATTCATGCTTGAAACTTATTTCTTTGCTTTGTTCATTCCAAATGGGATTTATTAATGCCATCTTGCCTCCTTTTGTTACTTCAAAATTAAAAGTAAGTTTTATTAAACTGGAAATAACCAGAAACATAGCATAGTACAATCTACATACTTATGGTCTAGAATAAAAAATTAACATATTGCCATATTTACTTTATCAATCTATATATACCTACCTACATTACTCATTTTTAACAGGTGAACTATAGATATTTAGAACAGTCCTGTGAAAGAAACAAGGGCTTATTCAAAAGGATGAGTTTCACTCTTGCACAAATTTTTAAAATTAAGCATTGTTATAATTAACTGATCCATACCTCAAGTCCAAAAATCTTACAAAAGCCAATATTTCAGAAACTTGTTTTCATGGGAAGTCTTTTTCTAGGACTGTGTAAAGTTTGAAAATGCAATAGATAGAAAACAAATAGATCCTAGAAACAAAAGTGATTTGAAGGATTCTGAAGATTCCTAATGTTGGCTATTATAGTAGAAAAAGTAGAAAAGTGAGTGGTCTAGTGATTCGCCTCATCCTTCCCCCACAAGAGATTATGGAATTATGTAAATAGTAGAGAAAATTTAAGTTTCATAATTCCCAGCTTAGGGTTTTAAAAAAGAAGAAACAGAATGGAAATGGTTTTTAGTGGTTCTTTTTTTTTTTTTTTTTTTTTTGAGATGGAGTTTTGCTCTTGTTACCCAGGCTGGAGTGCAATGGCGCGATCTTGGCTCACCGCAACCTCTGCCTCCTAGGTTCAGGCAGTTCTCCTGCCTCAGCCTCCTGAGTAGCTGGGATTACAGGCACACGCCCCCATGCTTAGCTACTCAGCTAATTTTTTGTATTTTTGGTAGAGACGGGGTTTCACCATGTTGACCAGGATGGTCTCGATCTCTTGACCTTGTGATCCACCCGCCTCGGCCTCCCAAAGTGCTGGGATTACAGGCGTGAGCCACTGTGCCCGGCCTTTAGTGATTCTTTCTAAATATTACAGTTTTAAAAGTATAGTAAAGCCTAAGCTATATGTAATTCTATAGAATGTGTCATTTTGCCCAAAGGATTATAAATCCTTCTACTGTAAAGATACATGCAGATGTATGTTTATCATAGCACTATGTACAATAGCAAAGACTTGGAACCAACCCACATGCCCATCAATGATAGACTGGATAAAGAAAATGTGGCACATATACACAATGGAATACTATGCAGCCTTAAGAAAAGAATGAGTTCATATCCTTTGCAGGGACATGGATGAAGCTGGATGCCATCATTCTCATCAAACTAACATAGGAACAGAAAACCAAACGCCGCATGTTCTCACTCATAAGCGAGCATTAAACAATGAGAACACATGGACATAGTGAGGGGAACATCACACACTGTGGCCTGTTGGGGGTGAGGTGGGGGCAAGATGAGGGAGAGCATTAGGACAAATACCTAATGCATTCAGGGCTTAAAACCTAGATAACGCATTGATAGCTGCAGCAAACCACCACAGTACATGTATGCACCTAGGTAACAAACCTGCACATTCTGCACATGTATCCCAGAACTTAAAGTAAAAATTTTTAAGAAAAGATGTATCTATTAAAAAAAAAGAGTCCCAGCCAGACAACAACAAATTATGTCACTTTGTAAAGCTAAGATTCCAAGTAGAGGAAAATGAATATTTTAAGTGTTGGAACTTTAAGAAACACGTAAATTTTTTAACATTACTAAAGTGCTGTAGTTTTAATACATGAGAGTAAGAATCACTGAGATTACTTTGTGACTTTGTTATTTCTAGTTACAGCTATCATGCTATTGTGCAACCTAGTGAGGGATGCAAAGGCCAGTAGAGGTTGACAGCTTAGCTCCACTCCACTTTGTCAGTGTTCTGGAGTTGGCTTTCTTAAAAGTCCCCTAGGACTTTCTTACAAGTTGATGTGAAACATAAAATGAGAGGCAAGGTGCTTACTGGATAGCAACCGAGGTCACAGCTGTGTGTCTTAAAGGAAGTTACTCAAACTCTCTTGGCCTTAGTTTTCCCACCTGTTAAATGAATGCTAATAGTACCTACCTCCTTAGGATAATAGTGAGGATTCTATAGCAATACCTAAAAAGCACCAGACATAGTACTTAGCACATAATAAAGGCAAAAATTTCTGTTAATAATCTTCTGCAGGATTAGTTAACAAATACACCAAAACAGGTCCTTTGCATGTAGATATTTGTTCTTTAAAGAATAAAGAAAAAGTTTAAAGAATAAAGACAAATTATTTGTGTAAAACCCTTAATTTGCTCCATTACCTTGAATGAATGAATATTATAGACACAGTGGAATCACAGACTTCTTTCTTTTTTTTCCCCTGAGACAAAGTCTCATTCTGTCACCCAGGCTACAGTGCAGTGGTGTGATCTTGGCTCACTGCAACCTCTGCCTCCCAGGTTCAAGTGATTCTCCTGCCTTAGCCTTCCAAATAGTTGGGACTACAGGCATCTGCTACCATGCTTGGCTAATTTTTCGGTATTTTTGGTAGAGATGGGGGTTCACCTTGTTGGTCAGGCTGGTCTTGAACTCCTGACGTCAAATGATCTACCCATCTCGGCCTCCCAAAGTGCTCAGATTACAGGCATGAGCCACTGTGCCTGGCCATAGGCTTCTAAAAGGCATCTACTTACTTCACTTGAGTGAATAGAAGTGCTGCTCAGCAGCCTTTCAAGAATTTTCCTGAGCATGTCTCTGTACAATTTTAATTTTTTTATTAAAAATAATCTTCCCAAGGTGTTTTGAAGAGCATATATTGTAAAGTGTGACAAATTTTCATCATCACGAGATAGCACTTGTGCCAAGACATGAAGTCACAAAATCCCCAGTGTTCCCCTGCATATACTAGGCATGGCCTCCTACGTATGAAAGACTAAGAATCGCAATTTAAATATGTATAACAAGATTGAAAGCTTTGAATCATGTCTTTTGGTACATGATTAAATGTTGCTTTCATTAATACTTCACATCCTGGATAATGCTCATAGCAAGTATTATAATATTGAAGAGCAGGAAGGTGATAAAAATATTACTAATTGCTAGTCCTGCTTCTTTGGAGTGACCCCTGGCAAGGAAATGGCTTTCTGGCAGCTCAGCCCTGCTTACCACTCATGCCTTAACATGCTCCTTTCTGCTTCTGACTGATGGAAATTCGAGGCTCATTTTTATGACTTTCTCCTTTCTCTCTCTTTAACCTTTCTTGATTTTTTTCCCTCTCCAGATACTTGGAATCAACTTTTGTCCTTGGGAATCATTATATATTTTTTCAGTTATATCTTCTTACTGGGTAAAAGGTGTTATGTCTGCACAACTGAATGGTTTATTTTATTTGTGGAAAACCTGTACTGTGGTTTCCTACCACCACAGATTGGGGGGCAGATTATGGATTGCCCTTAACAGTTGTGTTGGGAGGGGGAATTCAAAGGGTGATATTTAAATTATTGTTTATTTCATGTGTAACTTGGCAAAATTGTATACCCTGATATGACTTGAATTATGGACTTGAAGCATGCATTATTTCAGACCACTAATGTGCCTGCGTAGTTAATAGAGCAGTTTTTTTTCTTTTGGTTGTTGCTTGTTTGCAAATGGTGTTTTTGTTTCAAGGTGCCCAACTGCAGCCCAAGAGAAAAGTTCACATAGCTGAATATGTTACCAGATTATTCCTTTCCTAGAGGAATGTTGAAAAAAACTCAGTGACCATTTTTGTTGCTAGTCTTAGTTCTCGTTATTTTTCCCCTTTATTTTATTTATTTATTTTTTTTTTTGAGACGGAGTTTCGCTCTTGTTACCCAGGCTGGAGTGCAATGGCGCGATCTCGGCTCACTGCAACCTCCGCCTCCTGGGCTCAGGCAATTCTCCTGTCTCAGCCTCCTAAGTAGCTGGGATTACAGGCACGTGCCACTATGCCCAGCTAATTTTTTGCACTTTTAGTAGAGACAGGGTTTCACCATGTTGACCAGGATGATCTTGATCTCTCTACCTCGTGATCCACCCGCCTCGGCCTCCCAAAGTGCTGGGATTACAGGCTTGAGCCACCGCGCCCGGCCCTTTTCCCCTTTATATCATATCATATTCACATCTTAATGGTGTAGTCTACTACTGAATATATCATTTTCTTCCTTTCTAATGTTTTCAATAGTCTAAAAGAAGTACTTGTTAAATGTTTCACGGTGTATGTGGTGTGAGAAAAATCTATAAATTTGGACATTTCACAAGGCAATCAAACCCCAGATATTATAAGCCAAGATAAATGATAGCACACTTTATCTTTGCATTTGTGAAATCTTACTACACTCTTCTGCAAATGTATAAACGTTTTCTTTTCATAAAGCCGCAGGGCTAAATTATAGCTGCTCATTAACAAATGGTTTCCATACTCTGAAATTTGTACGGGGAAAGCCTTATTCAAGCAGCCGCCGCCATCATTTGCATCGTCTGGAGTAGTAGTGGGTCATTTAGCATTTAATGATACCTGTCTTGGCTTTTTGCCTCTGTAAGCTAAGAGGTGTCTCATATTTTATTGAATATTTACTTATGTAAGCCTGATATGCAGAGATTCTCCAATTCTGTAAATAAAGATGACAAGGTAAAAAGGAAAGACCTAAAAAGTAGCTATGTTTTATATTACACAGTTTAATTCCAACCATATATGTGGTTAGAGATATATCCCAGAGTGTCGACTCTGTGGCTGGCTGAATGCAGTAAGCAGTTAGCAAATTGTTCACGTTTCCCCCTGCAACACACTTACGTAAAAGTCTTTTAAGATGTACATATCAGTGTAACATACAGACAAGATGACTGTCTTTCAATGTCTTGAAAAGGTGAGCATAACTTGGTTAACCTTGTGTTGCAGCTACATGTGGCTCAGACATTTCTGCCCTTCCAACAAAAAAAGTTGTAATACTTGTGAGTTTCAGTATTTGTGGATAGTGAATGAAACATATTTCTTTATAATCTTGATTGTATCACGTTATATAAAAAAGGGAGAAATAATTAATGTTCTCAGAATGTTTGGATTTTGAACCTGTGTCTAATATATGGAATAATGATCTAATAAAATGATCTAATAAAAATATTAATGTTATTTCTTGACCTATACAGAAATTTTGACTTTGTAGTTATAGCCATTCTGACTGGTGTGACATAGTATCTCCTTTGTGGTTTTGATTTATACTTCTCTGATGATTAGTGATAGCATTTTTTCGTGCTGGCCACTTATGTCTTCTTTTGGTAAATGTCTGCTCATATCCTTTTTCCATTTTTTTAATGAAGTTATTTGTTTTTTGCTTGTTAAGTTGTTTAAGTTCCTCATAGATTCTAGATATTAGACCTTTTTCAGATGTGTAGTCTGTATTTTCTCCCATTCTGTAGGTTGTCTCTTTACTCTGTTGATAGTTTCTTTTTCTCTGCAGAGGCTCTTCAGTTTAATTAGGTCCCGCTGGTCAATTTTTGTTTTTGTTATAATTGCTTTTGAGGCCTTAGTCACAAACTCTTTGCCATGGCTGATGTCCAGAATAGTATTTTCTAGGTTCTTCTAGGATTCTTATAGTTTGAGTTCCTACACTTAAATCTTTAATCTTTCTCGAGTTAACTTTTGTATATGGTGAGAGGTAGGGGGTCCAGTTTCATCCTTCTGCATATAGCTAACCAGCTATCCCAGGATCATTTATTGAATAGAGAACACTTCTACACTGATGAAGTGTAAATTAGTTTAGCCACTGTGGAAAGCAGTTTGGAGATTTCTCAAATAGCTTAAAACTGAACTATCACTTGACCTGACACTATCATTGCTGGGTGTATACCTAAAGAAAAACAACTCTACAAAAAGACACATGCACTCGTATGTACATTGCAGCACTGTTCACAATAGCAAAGACATGGAATCAACCTAGATGCCCATCATTGGTGAATTGAATAAAGAAAATATGGTATGTATACACCATGGAATACTACACTGCCATAAAAAGGAATAAAATCATGTCTCCTTTGCAGCAATATGGATGCAGCTGGAGGCCATTATCCTAAGTGAGTTAGTGCGGAGACAGAAAACTAAATTCCACCTGTTCTTATTTAAAAGTGAGAACACTGGGTACACATGGACATGAAGATAGGACAATGAGAGTGGGGAGAGAAGGGTACGGGTTGAAGAACTACCTATTGGGTACTATGCTCACTACCTGGGAGACAGGGTTATTTGTACCCCAAACACCAGCATCATATAATATATGCATATAACAAACCTGCATATGTATACCCTGAATTTAAAGTAAATTACAAAGAAAATACAAAACCTCTTCCCAAAAACTTTTTCCCCATCTTGATCACTTTCTAAATACACATAGCTTTTTTTCAAGACTGCAGAATTAGTGATATTTTATGACTGTCTATAAACTCCTTTACGTAGGATAGTGGCATAACCGTTGGACCAATAAGTTTTTCATGAAACTTTGATTCATAGAACAAAAAAATCTATTAAGCTTCTACTGGGTGTCAGGCATTGTGCTAGAAGTGATTATTATTTATAAGTCAGTAAAAACTTTGCTTTTGTATTGACTTTTTTTTTTTTTTTAAGTAGAAGCCTGAGGTGGTGTTATTATTTTTTGTTTCTAAAGCTGAGTTTCATAACAATTCGTGGTCATTAAAACAATGTTTTGCACAAGTGGCTCTTTTATTTTACTGTTCTTGCCCCTCAGAGACTTCTTTCCTTTCCTCATCCCTGCTCGGACAGCCAGAACCATCCTGCAGAACTTTCACATTCCTTTGCTTCTTGCCTGGCTATCACAGTTGTAAAGTTCAGCCAAGTTGCCATAGGTATCTCTTTAATATTTTTTCAAATTGAACATGGAATGAATGTTGGCATGTTTCAGGACCAGAGGTGCTAAAACTATCTTTTGGGTTTTTTCCAAGATTCTACTTTTTTTTTCCCACCCCAACATATATGAGAGAGAAAAAAAAACAAAAAACAAAAAACAAATCATTCTGTAGCAACTTAGCAAAAGAGTAGATACAATTTTTTAAAAATTTCCTTTTGTTTCTTAGTATGAACCAAGTATGACTTCTCTGGCACTGTTAGAGAAACAAAACAGATGAAATGTAATCCTTTACCTTCTCAGACCCAGAGAGACCACAATGGAGGTCTCTATGTGGGCGGACCAGTGCTTCTCACTGGGTTGCTGCTTCTGCTTTTATCTTTCTCAGGCCTACACCAAAAAACATGCAGGATTTTAAAGTGACAAACATTAACATTCTATGTAAACAGAGCAAGTATTTTAATCAAAACAAACTTCCCACTACAAATTGAGTACACTTACCCTAAAGGTTTAAAAGCCCCATTTATCAAGGCCCTAGCTGTTCCTAATTGCTCTTATCTTCCTCACTCACAAGCTGCCTGAGGCTGTTTGCAGTTTCACAGTCTGTATCTGAGACTGTTTAATGCTTCTTCCTCTCCAGTAGTAATATCAATGATTTATTTTTGTTGTTTTTTTTATACTCAGTATATTTCAGCCTTGTGCTTTACAAGCATTTATATCATTTGCTCCTTGCAAAAGCAGTATATAGTTGGTATGGATTATGAAGCTCATAGGCAAGGGATGAAGGGAGCAGAGAGGTGAGGTGAGAAGCTCTTAAACAGCTATCATGAGAGGGAACTGGTCTAAAGCTGGGCCTGACTCCAAACGAAGCCTTTGATTCCCAGTTCCCAGTTTTGAGCTGCTTGCTCATCTGCCACTTTCATGCTTCCTTCATCTGTGACCCTTCATTGTTGTGTCATTGTTGCCCCAGCCATAAAGACATTGTGCACTTCCCACTAGTGCATCCTCCTGAAGCACTCATTGGCTCCTTACTTCTCCCAGTTCCCCAGTTTGTCATTTGGGTTCCCTAGGTGTCAGCTATGTTAATCACAAAGTTGCTTCAATTTTTATTTATTTATTTATTTTTACAGCTAGTTAGTTTATCTTATTACCATTCTAATTAACTTGGCAGTTAATGAGCACAGGTGTTCAGCTGCAGTGAGATTTAGGTTGCTGGAAAACATGACTCTTTTCTGGAATCTTCCTCTTGTGGATACTGCTCCTCTCCTATCTCCAGATTTCCTTTAAGGGAAGGGCTGCTTCTTATGACTCTGTAGCCCTTCTTAGTCATTATTTCCCACCGTCATTATTGGACAGTCTCCTTTACAATCTGCTGCGTTCATTTGCGCTGTTTTCCCCCAGGTTATCACCAATCCACAGACATTCGGGGTCTTCTTTATGATCCTGCTTTATCGTCCTCACCTGTAGCTCCAAAGGGTTTCTCTAAATTCAGCGCCACTGGATATCACGTGGGTGACTCAGGAGAGCTTGTCCTTGATTCTCTCTTCTTCTCAATTACCTGACAAAGTGACCTTGAGACCTTCCCCCTCTTCTCAAGTGTGCTTCTCCTCTCGAATACAATTCACATTGCTCAGCTGTTCCTTTCCATCATTTAGATGCACTTGTTCTTTGGCCTTGTTGTAACTTACAGATCCTTACATTTCATTCTGATTATTTAGTATTTTTACTTTTTTTTTTAACACTGTCAGATATTGGTAGGCCCAGGATTCTAACTGGACCCCTGGGCATCTTCCAGGCTGCCATCTTTATTACCCTACTCCCTTCCCTTTTGATGCCAAGCCCTTGCTGCCTAGGGAGGTTTAGTGTGCTTGGTTTCAGGTGGAATTTACTCATTGGAGCCTCATTTTCCATCACTGGTTTTGGACTCGGTTGCATTTCCCCAGTAGTGACTCTTCCAAATGGTTTTCTGCAGCCTCAATCTTTATTCTTTGGTATCTCTTATCACTCTGAAAACAACCCTTATTAATTTACTATTAAGATTAAAGGTGTTCACTGAGAGCTCACTGATCTTTTCTCTCTTTCCCACCACACTTGTATTTTCCTGTTGATATACCCCACTGTCTTCTTAGAAGCTGCTTTATTCATCAGTTCTAAATTTATTTTTTCTTCCTATCAGATGAAGGTGGGGCCTGTTGATTTTGCTTGTCCTGTTGGTACCGTCTTCCCTTCTAAACTTTGTTCTCGAATATGATCTCTTCCATGTGTATCTTCCATCTCTCATTCCTCAGCACCATCTGCCTTTTTGTTTTCAAAGAATTTTAGACGTTCTTAATGTCATACATTAAATAAAAATATCCTTTGACTCTACAGTCCTTAAAATGCAGCATATTTGCTCTTACCATTCTTTTCTTTGTTCAGTTATTTGCGGGGGAAAAGTTATTATCCTCATAAGACTCTTCTTTCTTGCCACTTTTTTTTTTTTTAACTCTTTCTAAAATGTTGTGAGAAGAAACCTGATTTTTGTTCACATTTCAGGGCTCTCCTTCTAAATTGTTAACTTTCAAATCTCTCTGTAAACTAGCCTCACATTTTCATTTGATGCTGGAAAGTTCAATGTACTTGGTCAACTTGTCCTACAATGATTTTTCTGTACACCCTGCCCCAGCCAAAACCAAACAAATGTAAAAACCCATGTCTCCAAATTACTGTTCGCTCGACACTGGACTTTGCTGTTGATTTACGTTATTCTTCAGTTCTTTTCTCCAGGTTGGAAATTTAATATCTTCAGATATTCTGTTTTAGACCTCCACACTCTGTCTGTTACCAATACCTGCTAGGTTTTGGTTCATGAGGAATCAAATCCACCTTGTTCCAAATTTCACCTTATCAACACGCCAGCCCAGGTCGGTATTTTAGCCATGATTATTGCAAAAGGCTCATAACTAATTTTTCTCTGTATTCATCTGCCCCCTTCCTCCATTAGTTTTACACCTCAGACCACATTAGTCATCATCTGGTTACTCTTTGGTCATGCTGTTCTTTTGCTCAGGTTTTGGATCTTTTCAGTGCATGGAAGATAATTCTCATTCTCAGGGTCATATTTTATGTTCTGCCTAGTCTGGACCCAACTTTTTTTCTGAGACCACTGGGAATTGATTTACTTTGGGCATTGGCTGAACTGCAGCACTTACTGTTCCGAAGCCTGCCTTGGGTTTTCTTCCCCCGTACCTTTTGCATACATGGGTTTTTTTCTTGCATAAAATGTCTTTCCTTCTCCTCACCTCCCTTTTGCTTTTGGAAGTCTAGCCTGTAAGACCCAGTCTAAGTGCCTTCAGTGCAGAAGTTCATGGATTAAAATAGGGATTTTCAATATTTATAACACAGTGTCTGTTAATGTAGCTATTTTAATGCCTGTTTATACAACCTTCTGGTTGGGTGCTTTTTGAGGACTTCAACCTTATCTATTTTCCTATTTCTCAGGGCCTTCTAGAAATGGGTGTTTAGTATTATTTTTCTTGATTAACCCCTTGATTATACTAATTATTATTTGACAGTGAGAAAGGATGTTTTTACTCAGGCTACTATAAAAAAGTACCATAGACTAGATGGCTTGCCAGCAGCAGAAACTTATTTCTTACAGTTCTGGAGGCACAGGAGTTCAAAACTGGGGTGCCAGCATGGTCAGGCTCTGGTGAGAGAGATTTTGGTTTGTAGACTGCCAACTTCTTGTATCCTCACATGGTAGAAAGACCGCTTAATTAACTCTGTGGCCTCTTCTTCTAAGGGCACTAATCCCATTCATGAGAGGTCTACCTTCATGACCTAATTACCTACCAAAGGTCCACGTCCAGATACCATCACATTGGGGGTTAGGTCTTAAGAATGGAAACTCTGGGGAATACAAGCATCTGGTCTATAACAATGGATACATGTACTTGATAGCTCAGTTTTCACTAGGATGCTCCTAAGGGTAATGGGAGGAGACAGAGTCGAGGCCAGCCCAGAGCAGAGGCTGAATGGATGAGCTCAGGCCTCTTCTTTCTGGGGCTCTTTTTCCATTTTGAAAGGTACCTTAAGATAAACCACCTTTCAAACATTTTTTTCTCTTTTTTATTCGTATATATATTTATGAAAATACACCTTAAGCATTCTTTTATTCTAAGCACTAAAGCCAGATTGCCTGGGTTTGATACCTGGCTTTACTACTTAGTAGCTGGGTGACATTGGGTAAGATATGGAGCTCTCTGTGCTTCATTTTTCACCCTCTGTATAACTAAAATAATAGAATCTCATAAGATGGTTATGAATATTAAACGAGTTAATACCTATAAAACAAGCATATTAAACAATATGGCATATAGTATATTCTCAATTACTGGTAATTCATATTGCTATTAAGTAGTGAGGAATTGCTGCAAGTAAAAGGAGGAGGTATTAGAACTTGTAATTTCAAATTAGCTTTCCAGATTATTAAAGTGTTGTGGTTTTAATATATGAGGATGAGAATCACTTGAAAAATACAGAGCATAGTAAAAGAGAAGAAATGAAAATGTCAGGAAAAATGATTGAATCTAGCCTGTGTTTGTTTTGTTGTCATATACGCTAGAAGGCTGATCTATTGACTTAATTATTTAAGCTGTTCAAAAATGTGGATGCTAATTTGTGATGTCTCCTAGGATCTTAGCAAAACATGTATCAAATAACTTCCTAGGTGCTGGTAATATAAATACAGGCATAATTCAGAGATAATGTGTGTTGTGTTTCAGACCACCACAATAAAGTGAGTCACACAAATTTTTGGTTTCTTAGTGCATATGTTTACACTATGCTGTAATCTATTAAGTGGGCAATAGTGTTATATCTAAATAAACAATATACATTCTTTAATTAAAAAGTACTTTATTGCTAAAAAGAACCCACTAACAGTTGTCTGAGCCTTCACTGAATTATCATCTCTTTGCTACTAGAAGGTCTTGCTTTGATAGCCAGGGACTGATCAGGGTGGTGGTTGCTGAAGGTGGGGGTGGTAGTGGCAATTTTTAAAAAGAAGATAACAATGATGTTTGTCACATTTTTGTAATCTTCCTTTCATGAAAGGTTTCTTTGTAGTATTGTGATGCTGTTTGATAATGTTTTATCCATAGTAGCACTTGTTTTAGAATTGGAGTCAATCCTGTCAAACCTGGCCACTGCTTTAACTAATCAACTAAGTTTACATAACATTCTAAATCATCTGTTGTTGTTGCCCTGATGTTTATAGCGTTTTCACCAGGAGTAGATTCAGTCTCAAAAAACCACTTTCTTTACTTATCCCTAAGAAGCATCTCCTTATTCATTCAAGTTTTATGAAATTGTAGCAATTCAGTCACATCTTCAGGCTTTACTTCTTAACCCAGTTCTCTTGCCATTTCTACCATATCTGCAGTTACTCCCTCCATTGAAGTTTTCCACCCCTGATGTTATACATGAGGAATGGATTCTACTTCTTAACTCCTGACAATGTTGATATTTTGGCCTTCTGCCATGAATTGCAAATGTTCTTAATGGTATCTAGAATGGTGAATCCTTTCCTGGACGTTTTCAATTTACTTTGCCCAGATCCATCAGAGGAATCCCTATCTATGGCAGCTATAGTCTTATGAAATATTTCTTAAATTATAAGACTTTAAAGTTGAAATTACTCTTTGATCCATCGGCTACACAATGGGTGTTGTGTTAGCAGGCATGAAAACATGAATCTCCTTGTACATCTCCATTAGAGCTTTTGATTGACCCAGGAGCATTGTCAATGAGTAGTAGGTCTCAACAGTGGACTTAAAACCTTCAGTAAACCATGCTGTAAACAGATGTGCTGTCATGGAGGCTTTGTTTTTACGTTTATAGAGCACAAGCAGAGTAGAGTTAGCATAACTCTTAAGAGCCGTAAGATTTTCGAAGTGGTAAATGAGCATTGGCTTCAACTTCAAATCACCAGCTGCATTAGCCCCTAACAAGAGAGTCAGCCTGTTCTTTGAAGTTAGACATTCACTTCTATCTAGCTATGAAAGTCCTGGGTGGCACCTTCTTCCAATAGAAGGCTATTCTGTCTACATTAAAAATCTGTTTTTTAGTTTAGCTACCGTCATCATTTCTTCGTTAAGTCTTCTAGACAACCTGCTGTAGCTTCTACATCAACACTTGCTGTTTTACTTTGCACTGTTACGTTATGGAGATGGCTTCTGAAACTTCATGAATCAACCTCTGCTAGCTTCAAATTCATCTTCTGCAGCTTCCTCACCTCTCTGTCTTTATAGAATTAAAGAGAGTTAGGGTCTTGCTCTGGTAGGCTTTGGCTTAAAGGAATGCTGTGAATGCTTTACTATCCAGACTTCTAAAACTTTCTCCACATCAACAATAAGGCTGTTTCAGTTATTTGTGTTTTCAGCAGAATAGTACTTCTAATACCCTTCAATAACTTTTCCTTTGCATTCACAAATTGGCTATTTGGCACAAGAGGCCTAGCTTTTGACCCGTCTCGGCTTTCCACACACCCTCCTAACTAAACTCAAGCAATTCTAGTTTTTTTATTTAAAGTGAGAGACATACAACTCCTCCTCTTGACTACTTAGAGGCCACTGTAGGGTTATTAATTAGCTAAATTTCAATGTTGTTGTACCATAGGGTATAGGGAGGCCTGAGGAGAGAGGGAGAGAGATGGCAACAGTTAGTGGAGCAGTCAGAACACAAAACATTTATTGAACAAGTTTGCCATCTTACGTGGGTGCAGTTTGTGGTGCCCCAAAACAATCACAGTAGGAACATCAAAGATCACTGATCACAGATCACCGTAACAGATTAATAATAATGAAAAAATTTAAAATGTTGCAAGCATTACCAAAATATGACAGAAGAAATGAGCCCTTGTTGGAAGAATGGTGCCAGTAGACTTGACGTAAGGTCACCAGAAACCTTTAATATGTAAAACAACAACAGCCTTCCTCCCACTTCACCCCAACAAGAATCCTGCAGTATCCGTGAAGCACAATATAGTAAAATGCAAGAAAATGAGATATGTTTGTAACACGTGATCTTTGTTTTGGGAATGCTCAAACTTGTGGGACAAATGGGTAAGCGTATAGCTACAGCCTAACATTGAAAAGCACCGTGGACACAGGTATCACACAGGTATCTAAGATGTGCCACAGGCTTCCTAGCCTGAATGACAGTTCAGGTCTTGACAGGAATGGTTGTCATAGGTACAGAAACTTGAAAGATAGTCAGAGTTTTGCAGAGGGGACAGAGAGGACCTTTTGCTATAGATATTAGAATATTTTCAGTGAACCATGCTGTAAACAGATGTGCTGCTATCTAGGCTTCGCCGGTCCATTTATAACACACAGGCGGAATAGATTTAGCGTAATTCATAAGGGATCTAGGATTTTTGGAATGGTAAATAAGCATTGGTTTCACTTAAAGTCACCAGCTGCATTCCTAATGAGAATCAGCCTGAAGTAGGGGTACTTTTTAGGTTTTGGGTTTTATTTGCTTTACCAATATCCCTGAAGATAGCAATCACCTGTGTTGGTTTACCTGGCATGAAGGAAATGCCCATTGCTAATGCTACCAAGATTTCAAAAAGTACTTTAGATTTTAGAACAAACTGAAAAGTTGCTGTCTAGTACTTGGTGGACAGTAAACCTAGATTTGCAAGATGCCTCTGGGTCTCTACCTTTGTAACATACCAAAATTATGAAAAATATTTTTATTAGCCAGCATATAGATAGACTTGATGGTTGCAGAGCTGAAAATGGTGGGTATAACCCAAAGAGCATTTGGTGACTTGAGAGCCTAGTTCCTAATCCAGGGAAACTGAAACTCTGGGGAAGCTCAGATTCTATGTATAGGAATCAAAGTTTAAGAACTGATGAGGAATCAACATTCACTATCAGCTTGTGCTATCGATGTGGAAACTACTAATTGTGTCTGTTACTATTAATAATTCATACCCAAAGGTGAAAATAAACACAGAGAACCCAGAAAAAGAGTTGATGCTCAGAAGGAAGTATCACCAAATCTTTGACATTTTCTTAACTGGTGGCTTACTTATACTAAGAAGGAGCCATCAGAGATAGCAGTTTGAAGATAATAGTACAATTCAGAAAATGATTCTACAGCTCTGTTGCTACCTCTAGATACACAGGTAATCATTTGGTCTTTTGTCTCCATTATGTTGTTTTCTTGGAAAAGAATTCAATCTCTTTGTTCCTCAGCTCTTTTTTTCCCTCTTCCTACTAATAAGCAAAGGTCAAAACTTGGAAGATGTATTTTCCTGGAGAGAACTTTCAATCAATTTTATTAGTTAATGTAAAACATTTATGTGTTATGATGGAATGGAAAGCAAAACAATAGGAAAAACAGTAATATTACTCAAAACATGCAGATAATAAAGCTTAGCTTCTGTGTAGCAGTGCAATTGGTCATAGGTTGTCACAAGATCAAGTGTTCTGTGCATGCACACCCATTTTTCTTGACACTTAGTGTACTTTACAGACTGGCTATTTCACAATTTGATTATCACATAGCTCTGATCAGAACCAGGGCACAGGAAAATCTCCTATTTTGATGCTACTGTGGACCCACACCTTCTTGGCTGGGCCTCTGTAATTGTTATTCTGAGTCTTAAATAGAAGGGACAAAAGAGGAACTGAGAATTTTATTAAATATTTCAGTCAAACCACAAATAGGAGATTCCTCCTACACCCATCACTCAGATTCAACGTTTTAAAATATTTTTCTGAATATGCTTCATCTTCCCTCTCCCTTTTGTCTCTGGTAAAGCATTTTAAAGCATATCTCTGATATCATGTACTTTATCCTAACATACTTCCTTCTTTATTTATAAAATGTCATTTTACAGCCACAATGCCATCATAACACTTACTATCAAAATTAACAGTAATTCCTCAGTGTCACTGAATACCCACCACAACCAAATTTCTCAGACTATTTCAAAGGGGTGTGTGTGTGTGTGTGTGTGTGTGAGATTTAAAATAGTTTATTTGAATCAGAATCCTAGGTGGGAAAAAGGACATTTTTAAAGACATATTTAAAGAACACTTTATCCCTTATGTAACTAAAACAAGTAAGGAAGGGAAAAAAATCCCAGAACCTCGTGGGATTTCTTAAGTATTTTGTGGAAGGAACTAATACTTTCTTTCAATTTTCTGTCCTTAAGGAGCACTATGATCTATCCCCTGAGAATGAGCGATCCGATGCACTTTTTAAACAATGTAAACCACAGTTTCTGGTTTAATGAGAGATTACTTTTCACATTGCATTCCATGTCAGCGCAGATGCCATGATTTCATGTTCTAAAGTTAGTCCTGCAATTACTGTTTTGATTGCTCTTAGAAAAATGCACACAAAGAATACAGTGACTCAGCGAAGGGTGTTGCCAGTGGGTTGTAGTTTCTAGCTTTCAGATATAATGGAATTGCATAAAGAATGTACAACTTGGTGTTGCATTTTTCTGCTCCCCATGCCTTTCTTTCCACACATTGCCACCAGCACCAAGCATGCCCAGCTTCCTTTCCAAGACATTGAAAAGTGTCGGGAAAGCACAGTATATGAGTAAATTATATAAACTCCATAGCAAGAGCTGCTTCTTAATAAGAAGTAAGCTCTCAGTTCTTTCGTCATCATAAAGATTTGTAAAGCTATGCTTAAAGATAATTCAGTGACTCCAGAGAGGTCTACTTTTGAAAATAAATTGATGCCATGTGGTACCTCAATCTTTGGGCTAATTGAATATTTTTATTGCAAATATGAGAGAGGACACTCTGACTTGCAAAAGACATGGCACCTGCCTCTGAGGCATGCCTGTCTTCCAAGGGGTGATGAACACAGGGTATGGGAAAGATTAGTGGCTTAGAGGGAAGAAGGTAGAATTTCAGAGGCCACCTAGATAGTCTTCCAGTGATCCAGGCACAAGTTAATTAGCAGTTAGACTGGCATCATGGCATTGGGCACCAAGATGAGATGCTGGAAAGGTTTAGAAATGTCAGCTCAAATTAATAACATACTGGACCTTGGAGATGAAAAAAGAAAGAAATCTTTTCTTACACAATAAGAAATGCTAGGTTGGGTGCAGTGGCTCACAACTGTAATCTCAATATTTCAGGAGGCTGAGATGGGTGAATTACTTGAGGCCAGGAGTTTTAGACCAGCTTGGGTAACACAGTGAAATCCTGTATCTACAAAAAAAATTTAAGAATTAGTGAGGCATGGTGGTACACACCTGTAGTCCTAGCTACTCAGGAGGCCAAGGCAGGAGGATTGCTTGAGCCCAGGAGTTTGAGGCTGCAGTGAGCTATGATGACACCACTGTACTTCAGCCTGGGTGACAGAGTGAGGCCTGCCTCTTAAAGGAAAAAAGAAAAAAAAAAAACCCTGCTTATTATGCTTCTGAAAAGAGATAGCAGATTGGTAGAATGAGGCCAATTTTTATTTATTCTAGTATCTTAATTTTGAAATAAAAGACAAGGGGAAATATTCAATATGTATCTAGGGTATGTGGCTAGGACACAGTAGAAACTGGAATTACTGATTTGGAAAATAAGTAAAGCCATGTATCCATTTATTCATTTATATTACTGCATTAATATACCAGAAACCATATTAAGGTGACAGAGATAAAACTGTAAGAGTGTTTGCTCTCAAGGAGTTTATCATTTAGTGAGAACAAAGATGAATGAATGGATCCTCAGATAGGCAATCTGGGAACTATGTGTATTATTAAATGTTTATAATTACATATAGTGATTTCTAAATTTGGCAGGCTCAATAGATGTTTTTCATGAAACTTCCTTTCCTCTTTGCTTTCCTTTTCTATTCTTGTTTTCCTATCCTATTATTTTTCTTTTTAAAAAATCTTAACTTTACAGTAGGACAAGTGTGTAAGATGTTATACTGAAGTTGTTGAATTTAAGAGGCAGGATAAGGTCAGACTTGTATTTGGTCTATATTCCTGTGGTCCAGCCATAGCTGTAGCTATGGCTACAACCTGTACAAGCTGTGTGATGACGTATTGGCTGACAACTTCCTTCTCCTCTACCCCCTACTGTTCTCTGCCAATCTAAGCCACCATTGTAGCTGGTGGGACAATTGTGTTACAGTTAAGGTGTGGAGCATCCATCCTATTCTATTCCTCTTATTTTCCGCTTGTGCTAGAAATAGAGAAAGCTAGTCACTATATCCAAAAGATTGCAAATAACCTCTGCAAACAGATGCATCCCCTGTTCAAGGTCACTTTTTTTTTCCTTCACTTAGAGAAACAAAACGGAAACAAAGTTAACTAACCAAAACTTCAAACTTTAACATTCCTTGTATCAGGAAGTATCGCTTTTAATCTTTTAATTAGTGATTGATATTAAATCTTCAGTGTATGAAGT
Organism: Saimiri boliviensis; assembly: GCF_048565385.1. Taxonomy (NCBI): domain Eukaryota; kingdom Metazoa; phylum Chordata; class Mammalia; order Primates; family Cebidae; genus Saimiri; species Saimiri boliviensis. The sequence goes on along the minus strand of NC_133463.1, from coordinate 57,900,814 downwards.
TACGGTCTTTTACCATTTTGTTTTTTTATGTAATCTCACCCAGAAGATACTTAATATGTACATTTATCTTATCTTGAAGGAGTTTTTGCAAATGTAAAGTTTAGTTTTTAGGAAGATGAACTGACAGTCTACTTTGTGAGTTTTTCAAAGTGCATGGGATGTATAGTATTTTTAATGATTAGTAATAAACATTACATTTTTTTTAAAGTTGGTAGCATAAAAAGACCATTTAGTTATACCACAAGAAAGGAAAACTTATAATGGACTCCATCTGTTTACTCTTACAACTTCCTGAGTCACGTTTCCTGCACCATATAATGGTGATCCATTAGTGAAGCAAGATCTTTGGGATCTTTTAAGTACCCTTTTTATAGCCACTATTTGAAGGAAAATTAATCTGGTAGTAGGTTCAAGCCTATAACACCATGATTTATAAATAAACTGGTTCAAGTTATGCTTGTTCCAGTTTAGAAGTGTAACTTAGATGCATATCTTGTGAGACACAAGAATAATTTAACAATGGAATTGATTGAGCCTGATCAATGGGAGACACTTTCTCTCCCTGGTTGTATAAAATGGTCATCTCAGTCCTTAAAAAACACTACTCCAGTAATATAATCGTCAGTGGCAAAATATTTGCCATTTTTTTCAGGGACCTTGGATAGCCTTCAGTGATTTCAATTAATGTGAAATATGCTTGAAAAATGTATCCTATTGTAATACTATACCTTCTGAAGGAAGCAAACTCAGTAGTTAACAGAAATGTATGAAAGGAAACAATTTCATAAACAAGAATGGATTTTCTTATGAGTTTCTTTTTTTATTGCATTTTAGATTTTGGGGTACATGTGAAGAACATGCAAGATTGTTGCATAGGTACACACATGGCAGTGTGGTTTGCTGCCTTCCGTCCCCTCACCTGTATCTGCCATTTCTCCCCATGCTATCTCTTCCCACCTCCCCACCACCCCCCGTCCCTCCCCCATTTCTTATGAGTTTTAATTGGGCTTTCTTAGAGTTCTGATTTTCTTCAACTGGCTGGATTAAGAGTCCCTCCCTCCACCCCTGGATCTGCTGATTTCTCAATGATGCTTGGATATACCTTTATCATAGCATTTACCATATCATATTGGTTTTATTTTCATAGGAATCCTAAGTGAGTAAGGCATACTTAAGCCAGCAGATGAATGATTAAAAGACTGTGTAGGTTCTACCTCTAGTCAATTTCCCTAGTAATTTCTGGGCATCATGTGCAGTCATCACATGGCAGCCATGGTGGCTTTCCTCCCTTGCTTGGGTACCCACTAGTCAATGTCTGTGGCCCATGAAGTCATTTGGGGGAGCCCCATCATGGCCACCACTTATATATTACAGATACCAGACAGGCAGCACCAGAGTCTAGCTTCTGAAATGTCCCAAGTTGCTAATGCCAGAGCCATCCTGGCTTCCAGATTGAGTCAGAGACATTGGCACCCTCCCAAACTTGAAACTGTAGTTTGGTCACATGAATGAATAGTGCTTGGGTTTTTCCAGCAGAGTGTGTCCTCAACCAGCTCATCCAGCTGCAATTTCTCACCCTCCTAGATTGGAACTGAAATCTAATCCAGAGGGCCTGGCTAACATCATATACCTAGCTTTTTTTTTTTTTTTTTTTAATCTATCCCAGGACCCTACTTTAGAACTTCTCCCTACAATCCAGGTGCCAAACAAAATTAACATGGAGCCCAGACAAAGGAAGAGGGTCATTTCTGCTGTTATTAAAAAATGTTTGAATTCTGGCTGTTAGAATTTAGACAATCATTTTTAAATACATGCTTATGTTCCTCACTAGATTCTGAACTTTACAAGGACAGGGACTATCTTTATCTTTGACTGTGGGCACTTAATACAATGTTAAAAGAGTCAAAGTTAATTGAAAGATGAATTATTGCAATGTCTCAGTCAGACTTAATAGTTTTCACAACTCATTTCAAGCTGTAATAGCTCCTGTCGGTACCCTCTGTTTCTCATTCGCTAAAGGATATTAATTATATAAATATTCTTGTTGCTCAAATTCTATTTCAGGACTCCTGTTAGTGGAAAAAATGTTTGGTGCATTTTTTATTTCCTTTGAGTCATCATTGTTCTTCTTTGGAATGCTGTGATAAATGTTGTCTTGCAGATTCTTTGCAGTGAAAGAGCTTTGTGGTAGGTGATGCTTCCTGAGCCTCCAATCTTGTAGCAAATTAAATTGATTTTTGTAGGTTTTTTTCCCCTCAACTCTTCTAGGTGTGGAATATATGAGTAGAGCATGTCTTAGCTGTTGGTTTTTGTGTGCTCACAGGAACTTACTTTCAAAAATATTAATTTGCATTTTGCTATGATATTTAAATCGATAACAGCCACTTATGTGGTAGGTGCTAGCAATAAACAGCCTCTATCCATTATCCTTGCCACAATCCTTAAAAGGGGGTTGGATAACTTTGTAAAGGGCCAGAGAGGAAATATTGTAGGCTTTCAAGATCATATGATCTCTGTGCTAGATCAGCTCCTCAATTCTGTTATTGTAGTGCAAAAGCAGACACAAACAATATGTAAAGGAATAAGTATGGCTGTATTCAGATAACATTTTACTTAAAAACATGTGGTGGGCCAGATTTGGCTGGTCGATTGTACTTTGCTAATCCCTGTTGCACAGAATTTCCTTTTTAGGCAAAAAACAAACAAAAACTCCGCAACTCATGTTAAGAGTTACCCAAGTTTGTCCTGCTCTAGTAAGTACCAGCACTAGAATATGAACTGACTTCACTATGTCATGATTTAAAAATCAGTAAGATATTTATATTTGTTCACTCAGTTATAAGTGTTTGCTACCTACAAGGCATTGTACAATGTGCTATGAGAGTGATACAGGCCAAGTTTATAGCTTCCTATGGTTTACTGGGAAAGGTAGTCCATAAACAGTATTCCTCTTACTTGCCCAAGTTAGGAAGGATGACAAGGCATCATGATTTCCAGATGACAAATGAACACTTCCCTTACCTGTAAAGTTAGTAATAGACAACGTGCTACAACAAATGAGACAGGCTGGTCTGGCTAGGCACAGACAGATAGATCACCCCAGGACTCCTCGTCGAGGCCAGCTTCTGTAACACTTCAGAAATGGCAAGCAGATTGCAAAGAAGAAAGGATGGAGAGAGCTGCTGGTCCACCATGCACAGTTCCTTGTTCCAAATTTCCCACACAGAGAACTGTCTGCTCCTTTGGAAACATTAGTGAGAGGGAGGAAAATGTGAATAATATGTGAACAGATGTCCTTACCCCATTAAGGAACGATCAGGAGTGGGGAGTAAGTGTCCTGCATCCTCCTGTGCGATATAGAGCAAGCAACAAAAGGGATGGAATGACTAAGTTGCTTTGGGATTTACAATGAAGAGGAATTACTTCCAGGATTGGAGAAAAGGAAGCATTTGACAGAGAAGGTAGCATTTGGACACATTCTTGAACAATCTTCACTTGTATATGTAAGGTGAGTGGGGTAAGTCAGAGAAAGGGAATGTCAGAAGCAGTTTGGGGGGATCAAGAAGGTTAGTTGCTAGGTCAGAGTTAAGGTGACCAAATGTCCTGATTTGCCCAAGACTCTGCATTTCATTAGTGAAGATCTCATATCCTGGGAAGCCCCCAGTCCTGGGTGAACCAGATGGTTGGTCTTTTGAGTATCAGCCTAAGAACTTGGAACTCCATTTGTTGGGTGGTAGAATATGTAGAATGGCTTCATGTAGGGCTGGTAAAAGATACCACACCCTGGATTTATTGATATGGTTGCTTCCTGAGATGACACACAGGGCTGAGAATGAAAGGTGAGAGGCCAAAATGCTGTTCATAGACTTTGGGAACCATTGAAGGTTTTTGAAAGGTATGAAGGTTACATTGACTCTTAGAGTGTGGAAATGTGTAGGAAGAAGCTTGGGGATTATTTAATATAAAACCAGAGGAGAACATATTAGGGGTGAAATATAATATTAAGACATATTCCCTTTCTGAGAAGGATGAAAAATAATTATTAATCTCTTTTTATTGTCCCATCAGGCTCTGACAGGGTTATTTAGAATTCAATCTCCAAAACTATCCTGACATGTTCATTCTAATGGATACTGTTGGGCTTGGAATGAATAATTATATAATTGAACTTTTTTTTTTTTTAAATATAAATACTTTGCTCTTGTATTTTCCCAAATAAAAATGCCTTGGTAACCAAGAATGCATTTCTGGCAAGATTCTTGAAATTTTTGCTTAAGGATTGTTTTAGTTATCATTATTGTATGTTCTACCTGAATCTGGTCATTGTACCAATAGATACTTTATTTTGCAAAGCCCATTGGGTAAAGCTTGTATGGTTGCTTGTTACTGGCACTGAACTAATAAACAGAATGAACCGGATGTAGATGTTATAAGTTTAATCATCTAGACAATGTATTTCATTCAATAACTACTTGTTAATGAGTTAATCAGTTGGATAAATGTATCTATTGAGAATCCCAAGAGGAAAATGTGGTATGTTTGAGCATGTATGTCTTAAGGATGAGCTTTATTGTTTAGGAAATAAAGAAGTTGAACTTATGAGGTAATCAGATGTTTTATGTAATATAGAAGTAACGTAGAAATCTGATGATTTGAAAAAACCAGGAGCAGTTTCACAACACTACTTCATATTAATTGCTATAGGTTCTTATAGGAAGTTCTGTCAATTATTTTGAAATGGATTGGTTAGTTATTGCTTTTTCTGCCTAAACTTGGATTGACTATATTGTTTACTTTTTTACTTTGAAATAACTTCAGACTTTATAGAAAAGTTAAATTATACACATAATTCTTGCATACCCTTTATCCTTTATCCATATTCCTTAATTGTTATTTTATTTTATTTTATTTTATTGAGATGGAGTCTCACTCTGTCCCCCAGGACTGCAGTGGCATGATCTTGGCTCACTGTAATCTCTGCCTCCCAGGTTCAAGCAATTCTCCTGCTTCAGCCTCCCAAGTAGCTGGGACTAGAGGCATTCCCCACCACGCCGTTAATATTTGTATTTTTAGTAGAGATGGATTTCCTGTGTTGGCCAGGCTGGTCTCAAACTCCTGACCTCAAGTGATCTGCCCGCCTCGGCCTCCCAACGTGCTGGGATTAAAGGTGTGAGCTACCACGCCCAGCCTTGTTAGTATTTTACCACACTTTATACTTGCTTTATTATTTATTCTCTATTTTTGTGAAATTTTTAAGTTGGAGACATGATTCTCAATATCAGTGCACATTTCCTAAAAACAAAAACTACCTTATTTATAACCACAATAAATTTATTAAAATAAAGAAATTAGCAGTGGTACAATACTGAAATCTAGTGTAGATAACATTCAAATTTTGCCAATTGCATCTCTAATGTTTTTTATTAGTAAAAAAAATGTTTTAGATCTAATTCAAGATCATAGATCACATTTAGTGGTCATAGTTTATTCCTCTTTTATTTGGATCAATTCTTCAGTCATTCTTTGTCTTTTATGATCTTGACATTTGAAGAATACTGTCCAGTTATTGTGTACAGTATTTCTCAACTTGGATTTGTCTGCTGTTTATTCATGATTTGATTGAAGTTATGTATTTTTGCCTGGGATACAACAATCGTGCTATTGTGTTCTTTTCAGTGCCTCATAGCTGGAAGCACATTCTAGTGATAATAACTTTGATCACTATGTTAAGGTTTCTTGTTGGTAAAGTTACTGTATTTCCCTGTGGAATAAGTATCTTGTGGGAGAAACTTTGATATGATAGAAAACCTCGTTTCTCTCTGTATCTTGTTACTCAATGGTTTTAGCTGGTACCTGAAATAATTATTACTGTAATTATTGCCAGTGGTGATCTTCTGATTTCTCATTAAATTTATATTCATTAACTGGAATTCTGCAAGGAAGAGCTTTTGGCCAAGTGTGGTCGCTGACACCCATAACTTCACCACCTTGGGAGGTTGAAGTGGGAAGATTGCTTGAGTCTAGGAGTTTGAGATCAGCCTGGACAACATAGTAAGACCCTCTTTCTTTCTACCAAATAATAAAAAATTAGCCAAATGTGGTGGGGTGCATGTGTCGTCCCAGCTATTTGGGAGGCTGAGGTGGGAGGATTGCTTGAGTACCTGAGGTTGAGGCTGCAGTGAGCTGTGATCATACCACTGTACTCCAGTCTGAAGGACAGAGCAAGATATGTCTCAAAGAATAAAACATCAGAGCTTTCTCTTGTGCTTGTTTCTTTATAACGGTATAGATTTGTGGTTTATTTTATTCCATGAATTTTAATCTCTTACTGTCATTTATTCTGTTGCTGACATTGTCCCGGTATGGGCATGGAACACTGGGACCTCCATGAAACTTGCCTGTTTGACATGTTCCATCATTCTTTGAACAATTCTGTTCTCTCTGGCACAATATTTCTTAGGTGGGTTTTTACTTTCCCTGATCTAGTCTTGGAATAAGCATTTCTCTAAGGAGCTCCTTTCAGTTGAGAATGGTATTTAGAAAACAAAATCTGGATGCTGGATATGCTGATTGCTATTGGGGTGTTATTATTTCTATGCCTTCTCAGCAAACAGCTAGGAAGTGTAAGTGTGTATATGTATGTTCGCACACACATGGGCATGTGTGTATACATTTATACATATATACACTTATAAATTTATTCCATTTTTGAGTTGATTCTTCCCTATCCTTGCTTTATTGAGACAGGGTCTTTCTTGTTGCCCATACTTAAGTACAGTGCCATGATCTCGGCTCACTGCAACCCCTGCCTCCTAGGCTCAAGCAATCCTCCCACCTCAGCTTCCTGAGTAGTTGGAACTACAGGTGTGTGCCACCACACCTGGCTAATTTTTGTGTTTTTAGTAGAGATGGTGTTTTGCTATGTCACACAGGCTGGTGGTCTCAAACTTCTGAACTCGAGCAATCTACCCACCTTAGCCTCCCAAAATGCTGGGATTACAGGCTTGAGCCACCATGCCCAGACTATACTTTTTCTGTTATTATTTGTTGAGTATGTCAAATATTAACATGATTCCGAAGGTTAAAACAATAGAAAGAGGTGTGTGTACTTTCCATAGCCCATCCCTTCTACCCTGCTCACATTTGCCTCTCACTTGGTTTCCACCTGCTGGCCATAGGCAACCAATCTCTTTTCTTTTTCATTTATTCATCTTAGATATCTTTTTACACAAATTAATAGATGTGTATATTTTATTTCCCTTTTGTTCTGATATCAAAGGTAACATAACGTTAGACACTCACTTGCACTGAGCTTTTTTTACATAGCAGTATATGTTGGCAGTAACTCCATATCAGCGTGTAGATTTTCCTCATTATTTTTTAATGGCTTTGGCTGCAGTGTGCTGTGCTGCATGGATGTACCACAATGTATTTCATTACTGTCCTGTGTATGGGCATTTAGGTTGCTTCCAGTAGTTTGCAGGCACAGACTGCAAAGAATAACTTTGTACAAAATTTATTTTCAGGTTGACATTTTAATTTCATTGAAGCAACTCAATTCAATTTCTTTAAAGTCATCCTTGGAGAGAATTGGAGTTATGTATATGTCAACCTGCTTTTATTTCTGTAGAAGTACCTTCTTTTATTTCTTTTGAATACCTTTGGAATACAATCGTAAAGTTCCCCTAATTTTAAATACTGAGACACACCATATTTGGACAACACACCGTGAAATTTTAGTAATTTAATTCATGTTTAATGTGTGGTCAAGAGAGCCCTTATGCTTCCTGGCTTTTTTATTATCTTAGGTAATCTGAGTGGCTTCTAACGAGAGGTTCTAAAAGAATTTGGGTAACTGGTTTTATAGCTGTATTGCGACATAACTCTGCATAACTCCTTCCATCCACCACTTCCTCCTCCCCATACATTATACAGGCCTTAAAAAACACAGGCATGGCCATCTACTTCTCCAAATTAATAGTTGCTCTTTTATTATCAGTAGCTTTAGAGACAGTGTATTTTTAAAACACTGGTTTTAAAAATATCTGTTGCCTGTGGGCATAACAGAGTGTCCTATTTAATAGAGCTGTGTAGATTACGGATTTACAAATAAAGATATTTACAGGGCTGCTCTGCAACACCTTCAGTAACCCCACTTTTCTGTTCAACTCTCACTACCTAAGAGGAAGCCAATCTTAATTTTATTTTTACATCCTCTCTTGTGTGTTCGCATTCTGCTGGTTTCTTAACTCTGAATCAAAAATCAAAGCATATCATTTTAGTTCAGATGCCATGTGTTGTGTTTTATCTGATCCTCATGCACTTGAACTCGGGTTTCCTTGACAAAGACTCTGTTGTTTCTGGGTGGATTGACTTTAACCAGAAGCTTGTGCCTTTCTAAGCTTCATTTGTGAATGGGTTCTGGGGGTAACGTGGCTTGCTCCTCAGGGATGCTTAAATACTGGGACTTTTTTCTCAATGTGGAATTTCCTGAATTTGATTAAAGTGATATAATTTTATTCCCTTTGATAACTATGAAGAGAAATTGTTCTAAGTATTTCTGAACAGTAAATTAATAGTATGTGAATGCTAAAGGAGTTTAATTTGAAAACTTGATTGAATCATTTTATTATAAGAAATCAATCAATGAATCTCCCTCCATCCCTCCCTCTCTCTTTATTTTCATTTTAGTTACACTCGTAATGCATAAATACATCCTCAGGTGTGTGGGGCAGGAGGAATATAAAGCATCTCTCTCATGTCCCCTTTATTTCCCTCTCCAGATGCAGCTATCATTATTTTCTTAAACTTATTGTTCATATTTAAGATGTTCAACATGTTTTGATATATAAATAGAGTGAAATTATTACTCAATCAGATTTACATATCCACCGAACTTATGGTATTTTCTCTGTGTTTATACCTACACACACATATAAACTCTCATATGTGTTTGGGGACTTGGGGATTAAGAGGAAATGCTTTTCTTCTCCAGAGGCAAGGGTGACGAATTGAAGAAAATTACCCTACATTTTGGTGCCACTATTAGAATGGGGAGAATAGCCATTCCGTCTGTTGTTGGAAATCAACTTAGACAATTTAACTGTTGCTCTCTCTCTGTGCTATTTTAAAAAGAGAAAGGAGACCATGAGATGGGGACCGCCTCTAAAGATGCTAAAGATGGAGAGTGGCTGTTTGACTCCAGGGTGGGTGAGATTGGGGATTATAGTCTTGACAGGACTTCTGTAGCATGGTGGGGAGGTGACCACTTAAAGCATGTATCTGAGTAAAGTCTCAGTATTGCCAGCTGTATGTCAGCTAGAAGATGTGGCGGGAGTTTTGTTAATCGTCTGCTAAGGCCTAGGGAAGTCATTGTGGATGGCACTTCCTCTCTAACAGGGTTCTTTTTAATAATACAGGTGACGAAGCCACCTCCCTTCTTTCCTCCCTCCCTCCCTTCCTTCCTTCCATTAAGAACATGTGCAGAACATGCAGGTTTGTTGCACAGGTGTACATGTGCCATGGTGGTTTGCTGTACCCATCAACCTGTAATCTAAGTTTAAAGCCCCACATGCATTAGGTATTTCTCCTAATGCCATCCCCCTCCCCTTTACCCCAACCCCAGAGAGGCCCTGGTGTGTGATGTTTCCCTCCCTGTATCCATGTGTTCTCATTGTTCAACTCCCACTTACAGCATCATCTTTTCTTTCTTATCCCATTGGCAATGAGACCATTAAGGCCACCAAGGAAAGGGCTAAGTCCTTACCTTTTAGGTGGAAGATATGTGCTCTTTTCCCCTCTAGCACACGGGAGAATGTTAGCACATCCCTATAATCTCCATGTTCCCCAAGCTGTTTGGAATTAGACTTTGCCCACCTGTGTTGCCAGGAGGAGAGGTTTTGCGTTCAATTTACATTGATGCCTAAACTGAAAAGGAATGGACCTTAACTATGCAGGAATAACTATAATAAATTCCTACTTGCTTTCATTTATAGAATGTGCTCATTCTACTTAGGTCACTGATACCCATCTGGGAAGTAGGGTAGCAAAGGGGTAGCAAAAGGGGAAAGGTTTTGAGAAAAAAGTTCATTTATTTACATATTCCAGTGAGTCAAACTGTCTCAGTAAATTAGTTAATAGTTTGTTTGGCAGAGAAGTACAGTTGATTTGCTTTTCAAGTCAATGATTTATATAACATAAGATTGTTCAAAATGGTTGAGACTAAGCCTTAGGGATCTTTAAATTTATTAGTGTTGCACTAAATTGGGGATATTCTGCATAAGTATCTTGTTAAATTAGATTGCATGTTCCTAGAGACCAGGAACCTTATTTTATTTTCTATGGAGCCGGCTAAAAGTATGTGCTAAAACTTGCAAATATCTATACTTGATACCAAGTGCTGAAGTGGACTCTGGGCACATCAGAATGTATAGGAGGTGATATCTGTTTTTGGGGAGCTTACTGTCTACTAGGGAAGACATATGTATAGATGGATAATTTTATAATGTAACAAATATAGAAATAGAAGACTCCAGGATGCCTCAAAGTGATACTGTAGTGGCTCTTTGCCTTTAAAAGTGATTAGAGTATCAGGGAAGGCTTCCTGGAGGAGATCGTGTGGTTTTTTTTAGGTCAAGGACTTGTATATCATTTTAATACTTATTATTGTGTTCCTAGTATGTAGGACATAGTAATCATAAATTTTATAAATGAATAAATGAATGTACAAAATAGAGCTTCAAATGAGTCTTGACTTATGAATTAAAAAACTAAAGCAATAACATTGCAGGTAAAGATATTTTGGGCATGGATGGTTATGAGCAGAAACAAACTTGAATTCAAGGCTGCTATTATGTGCAAGATGAGACACAGCTCAGACTGGAGACTAGACTTTGTTCTTTAGGTAGTAGAGACCACAGTGGATTTTTAAACAGAGGAAGTGATAGGATTTTATTTAATTTCTTAAAAGAAATCACAGTGACAGTTTAGTGAAGAATGAATTAGATGGATAGGAGAGTTGGGAGCATGAAAGCGTGTACATTGGTAGAGGTGCCCAAGTTTTGGTGTGAGAAATGTGATGAAAATGCAGAAGCGAGAACAGGGTGAAAGACGCTTTGGAGAATGCAGATTGGTAAGAGCTGCTGACTGACTGTGGTGAGGGATGAGACTCTGGGATGGATGTAAGGTTTTTGTTCCCTTAGAGGTAGCAGGAGTCTCCTGGAGAGGGCTTCTGGAAAAGCTACTGTTCTATTTTTAACTTTTATGAAAAAATAGATCAACTGGCGTCTGGCATACACCATATTCCCATTTAGAGCGCTGTGCAACAAATGCCTTCTAACTGCCAGAGGGTATGAGAAAGCAGTTTTCTTCTGTCAGGCGTGTTGCTGCCCTGAAGAAAAGGCGAATCCTGAAGGAAGAGCAGCCACTAGGAGTGTCTGATGCCAAGTTACCTGCTAGTCTTTCTACTGCTAGTAGCACTAAACAAAAGCACAGACTCTATCCTTTTAAAGAATGTTTGGAGAAAACCATCATATACCCATAAGGGACTACTGTTCTCGCCAGAAAAATGCCACTATTATTTCTTTAAAAAGCACTCAATCGGCAGGTGCTTGGGCACTTTCTAAAACTGACTGGTGTTGTTGTCACACAGGTTAACAAAAAAAGGGGGGGAAAAAAGGAGGCAATTGTGGTCTTTTTCACCCAGCTTGATTTGAGGGCAAAGTTCTTTTTTTTTTAAAAGAAATCATTAAAGGAAAGTTTAAAAGCAGTGTGTAAACATGTGACTGAGAATTGGCTCTGACTGAAAGGCTGAGAGAAGCCCTCAAAGCAGCACGCCTACCTTGGAGCATGGGTCAGCTTTGCAGAAGATGAGATAAACATATAAATGGGAAAGGGTTTTTATGGGTCATATGTTTAATTTTAATTTCTTTACATTAGTTATTATTATTATTATTATTATTGTTATTGAGTTGGAGGCTTGGTCTGTCACCCAGGCTGGAATGCAGTGGCGTGATTTCTCATTGCTGCAACCTCCACCTCCCAAGTTCAAGCAATTCTTGTGCTTCAGCCTCCTGAGTAGTTGGAATTACAGACGTGCACCACCACACCCGGATAATTTTTGTATTTTTAGTAGAGATGGGGTTTCACCATGTTGCCCAGGCTGTGTTTTGTTTTTGCTTTTTTTTTTTTTTTTTAAATAAGAATCATGTTGTGTAATTCAGAGTTTTGAGTAGAATTCATTTTATTAAACTTGGATATATTTGAGTCTTTGTGATTCAAGGATCAGAAATAAAATAATCTTTACCAAATTTGCTTCTATATACGTCTTTTTAGTATTTATCTTTAGAATGATCTATGTTGTATTGGCTAACATAAATATAGTGCTACAAGTCAGGTTTTAAAACTATTACACACCTATGTAATAATATATATGTAGTTCTTAGGTTGGCATGAAGTCTGTTTTCTTAAAATATGAATCATTAAATATAAAGGCCAAATTCGCTAAAAGACTGTGAAGATATGAAATTCAGAGTACTGGCACTCTTAACTCTGGGTGTTCTATGGGGAAAAAATCTTAGCATTTGGTAATATGTGCATTTATTTTTAATATTTATCTGGATTTTCTGTCATGTGCCTCCTGCCTTTCTGTTCCTATTTAAGATAACATTTGGCAAAGAGGAACAAAGAGATTTAATTCTTACTGAATATGAAACTCCTTAGGCCTGGATAATGTCTGTATTTTTGCTAAGTCTGGAAAGATGTACATTTTAGCCAATGCTGGAATAGCTTAAACTATTAAAATCATACATGTATTGTTTTGTCTCTTACGTAGGAAAGTACTTGCGTGTGGCCTGGTTTTACTTGATGTGGTCTCAGTTAAGCTTGTTGGCTGCTTGAGGTCTCTTGTGTTGACCTAAGGGAGGTTTGGGAAATATTGGTTAATATACCACAGTGTGAGAAGGATTTATTACAAGTTCCATGTGTCATATAGGCATTCTTCCCTTGTTAAACCAATACTTTATATAAGAATGTGTCATGATAACTAGGATTAACTTTCTTATTTTTCCTGGGTAAAATAAGACACTCCCAAAAGGGCTTACCTTAGAAAGGTGAATCTGTGTGTCTGTCTTAACTCAGATTGTTTTCTGCCAGATTTAAGTGAAGCCCCCTTTTAGCAAGAAAATATTAATATGAATTGAGAGGATAATTTTATCTGCCATTAAGTAAATAAAAATATTACACAAAATAATGTGTTTTTTTTCTACATCAAACTAGTTAAGTTTTGCTCAATTGATGAATGATGCAACATTCTGTAGACTGAGATTTCAAAATCTAGGAAGGTTTTTGCATTGGTAGCAATTAGGAAAACAAATCTAGGAATTTAAAGGTTGTAATGTTAAGTGCTGACAGCCCACAGACTATTAACATTCAGCTGTATATTTCCCTCCCTTTGATTCTCAGAGGTTCCATGTAATTGAATCTTTAGTTTGAAATTTCTTTCATTCCATAAGGTTGAAATTTTCCCAAGATAGGCAAATCGTTCATTACTAATATTAAAAAGAAATAGCCATATCCTTTGTTTTAAAATTTTGTTTTTATCAAAGTTGTACATGGTTTACCAGGCCTATAATGAAAAACTGTTCCATTCCAGTGCCTTCTTGTTACTCCCCGAGCCCCCCTTGACTACTTTCAGAACCTTTGGGTATTTATGTGCATATCTTTCCATAACATGGTTTTATTGCTTCTTCTCTGGTTTTTAATTTAGGGCATTATGTGCTAAATTGCTACTATGGAAGAGAAGTATTTAGCTTACTTAAACTGGTTCCCTTCCTCACTATACAAGAGCCCACTTCTTTTCCCCATTCTCCTGGTAGAGTTATATTGTCATTTTTTAAGGCATGAATAGGTGGCATTTATATTCTTACAACCATTGTATTAGGCCATTCTTGCACTGCTCCAAAGAAATATCTGAGACTGGGTAATTGATTTTTTTAAAAAGGTGGTTCAGTTGGCTTGTGGCTTTGCAAGATTTATGGGAAGCATGGTGCTGGCATCTACTCAGCTTCTTGGGGAGGCCTTAGGAAGCTTTTACTCATAGTGGAAGTTTACCATGGTGGGAGTAGAGGTAAAATGTCCAGAAGAGGTGCCACACGCTTTTAACAACCATGTCTTGTGAGAACTTACTGTCACCAGGACAGCTCCAAGCCATGAAGAATCTGTACTGCTCACTAGGCCCCACCTCCAACAACTGGGGGATCACATTTCAATGTGAGATTTGGCAGAGACACACATCTAAACCATATCAACCCTGCAAACGAACATTATCCAAAGCTGAGTCACATAGTGTAAGTATATTTTAAATATTTGTTGCATTTCCTATCCTGCACAGTTATTGTTTTCTCTGGAGGTGGCTTTTTCTCTGTGTATGCTTCTCTAATTCAACTCTAAATGTTCTTCAGTTTGCTAAATCCCTTTCTAGTATGTTAGAATGTATTAACTGTCTTATTTTATCTTTTTGGATAAATACCTTTCAGTATCACTGGTCTGCAGCAGTCTAGAATGGATGTTTCATAGCATGCTTCACAGGTGTCCTCTTGGGATTTCCCATAGTCTCATTTTGGGGAATTCCTTCTGCCTCTAACTTGTGCTGGTCACTCTGTTGCCTGGATTGTATCTTTTCCTGTTTTTTTTTTTTCTTATTTTTTATTTTTTTTTAATTCCATTTTTGTGGAGCATACATCCTTTAGTAGCTTACTAAGAAAGGATACCTGGGATATATGTTTTTGAGACCCTATATGCCAGAAAGGACTTTATTCTGCTTCACAATTGACTGTTTTGGATGGTCCTGGATTCTTACTAGAGATTTTCTGTAGCCATTTTCTCTCTCCCAGATTTCAACCTCAGGATGGTTCCTTCTCTAGCATTCATTACATCTAACTCCTAATTTCCTCTCCATTCTTCTCCAGCACCCAAGTGGATGGTGTAAGTTAGGAGCTTGTGCCGCCTGGAATAGTATCTTTTCTTTGTCTGCATTCTCTCACCCTCACCTTCAAAAGTTATAGGTACCAATAGTTGGTGTCTTATTTTTCTTTGTGGCAGTCTAAGAGAACCAGAGCCAGACAGTAATGAAAGTGATTATTAAAAACAGATTTTATCCGGTAATTATTGCAATAGGAGGAAAGATACCTCAGTATAGAACGGGGCTCAATTTCAAATATGCAAGGAAAAGTGGGGATTTATGTACAAGGAGTGGGACTGGGGATATTTGGATAGAAAATTACTAAGAGAAGACTTTAACGGTAGGAGGACTCTTGCTAAACTGACTTAAGATCAGATATCAAGGGTTGGGAGTGAGGCATTTGATCAGCTATCAAGAGTGATCAGAAATCCAGGGTGGGCCGCTCTGTACACTGACTTAGCAGGATTCTTGCTAGGTAGGCCCAAGAAGAACAGGGGTCACAGTTGAGGCCTAGTCCAGAGAAAAGGGCTTAGAGCAACCTGACTATCTTTGCTCAAGGAGAGAGTCTTTGCCGTGGCAAGTGACTATGCCACATATGTTCAGGTGTTAGCAAAAATTCTCAAGATAGGGTTTGTGACACTTCTCTTACTAGTGTTGTTTATTTGTGTGCCTGTCACATATCATTAGAATGTGAGATAAATAACAGTACTATTGACATTTATATAACCTGCTCAGGAGAATGATGATATGGTTTTTTTTCCCCCTCTAAGGCTAGTTATACACAGCCATTAACCACATTAAATTATCAAAATATATATGTCACAAGAATGTGATATAACTTTATGTCTAAAAGCACTTTATCACCATAGACTTGGAGGGTGTAATTATGCTGCTGCTTTTATGGCTAACAAACCAACTTATGAATCACAGGTATAATGTGGGGTATTTTTCTACAAAGGAAATATACACAAGTTGAACATCTTAAAGATCAATGATCATTGTAGTCTTAAGTCAATTTACTATTTTGAAAGAGTGTGCAGCAGATTTCACTTTTGGTTACTAACAGTAATCTCTCCTGAGTGGCAGAAGCTCAATCCAATGGGAAGAAATTGGAGGGCAAACCTTTTATTAACAATGGTTTCTGCACAGAAACAGGCAGATGAATTTATTAACAATGGTGAAAAAGTATAAGGGCGAGTGTAAAAACCAACCAACAATAGAAACAGAAAAAGCAATGTATAAATAAGAAGTTAAGTTTCTAGTTTAAGTTACTAGTATTGATCAGAGGTCACAGAATCCCCTGAGGATTTTGATTGAAGTTTTTTTTTTTTTTTTAAATTTTATTTTTTTAACTTTTATTTTAGGTTCGGGGGTACTTGTGCAGGTTTGCTATATATAGTAATTGTATGTCATGGGGGTTTGGTGTACAGATTATTCTGTCACCCAGGTAATAAGCCTATTACTGGTAGGTAGTTTTCAGTCCTCTCCCTCCTCCTTCCCTCCCCACTCAAGTAGGTCCTTGTGTCTGTTATCCCCTTCTTTGTGTCTGTGTGTGATCAATGTTTAGCTCCCAGTTATAACTGAGATCATGTGGTATTTGGTTTTCTGTTCCTGCATTATTTCACTTAGGATGATGACCTGCAGCTCCACTCATATTGTTGCAAACAATACGATCCTGTTCTTTTTTATGGCTGCATAGAATTCCATGGTGTATCTCTACCACATTTTCTTTATGCATTGATTGAGTCTTGACTCATCAGGAAATGAATTTTGAAACATTCTCTTATCTTTGAATAAATTAATGGTATATCCCCTCCTTATTCTAGACTGATAATCCCCTAAAAATACATATAATAGAATTGGAGAAGACACAAAGAAGATTATAAAACAGGATAAGGAGGTAACTGCTTGCGAGGAGAAATAAAAAAAAAATAGGGATATATGTAGAAACAGCTCTGTAAGGAAGATATGGTCACTTGTTTTTGACATTGTGGTTGATATAAATAGTATGGATAGTTAGAATACTGCCTTATTCTAAGGTTTGGTGAGCAGTGGGACTAGAAAATTTCACGTTACTCAATGAGCTTGAATTTATGGAACCAATTAAGAATTAGGGGTGAAAAATAAAAATAACCTCAAAAATGATTTCAGTAAATTTGTAGATGACAGATCCATAATAGGTTCTTGCAGGGAACTAGGATGTGTTGGGTACACTCCTAACCTTTGAGGCTGATATCAAAGAACAGCCGTTTTTCCCATAGCATGTCTCTTGGTACCATCATCAGAATCCTGGACTAGAAGAATTGGGACCCTGATCCAATGTGGGAAGACCCATAGGCTCTGATCTGTGCTAGGTCTGTGTGGGTTATAAATTTAGGGTAAATTCCAACATGAGGATTACAAATGTCAATGAATGAAAACTTGAAAACCTTAACTTTTATATATCCTAATCTCCGTTAATTCTTCTTCATGTAGTATACTCCTAAAGCTTAAACTTTCTTGAACTGTCTTTTTTCTTATATATCCCATACTTGACTATGGTGATACTTCTTGAACTAGTAGTTTTCTACACTATGGTTGAATAGGATTAATTAATTAGCTAGTAGTTTCCCATACTATAGGTTGAATAGGATCAATTAATTCCAAGAGTAGAGTGCTCACTTTTGGAATTTCTCTTACATGTCACTCTATCAATTTGCAGTTTGATATTATAAAAGAAATTTCTACTTCAGTTATGACTCTTGACTTTTCTAATAGAAAGATATTTATTTGAATGGTTTTTCATCTATATATAGGAAAACACATATAATTTTAGGGTTTTGGGGTACAGATTATCTGTTTTCCTTACTACTATTTTGAGGAAGAAGGGCTAAATTCAAAGCTTTGATCTGAATGCTTTATAGCAGTGTGTAGGAATCAACTGAGGATCTTGTTCAAAAGCAGATTTGGATTCACCAGTGAAGTGAAACCTGTGATTCTACAATACATGAGATGTGGGATGAGGAAGGTCTGAAATTCAGCTTCTAGGTGAGCTCATGCAGCAGGTTTGAGGACCACGTTTTGTATAGCAAGACTTAAAAGGATTGCTTGCTAAGTTAGTGCTGTAGTTTCAAAAACCAATCTTGGTCTCAGCTTTTCCACCAACTGTTTCGTAAAGGAATAATGAAAACAAATTATATAAACAGTGTCCAAATACTATAGTTATTTGGATGTTGAATTCATGTAGGAATATTTTCTTTCCACCTACTCTGAATTCTTCCCAGCTCTCTTCCTTTTTCTTTTCATTCTGTATTAAAAAATGGAGGCTTAAGTGACACAAATGTTTCTTGATTCTATTAAATTTAAACACACATACTCTTTCAGTTCTGTGTATTTTACTTAATTACTGGCAGTAAAACTCAGTAAAGGGATTTAAGGCTTATGAATGTTCTACTTGGAGGAAATTGTAATTAAGGCAATTAGGGCCTTTAGGTTCCTGTATTTTAAGCAAATTAAGATTTTACATGTTTTTTAATCAGACAGTAACTCTTCGCTGCCCAATTATTTCCTCTGCATGGATGAGCTTGTGCATTCTGTGTATGTGGTTCAAATGACACACATCCTACTTTGTTATTTCAGGTAAATCATGGATTTACACTAAGAACTTTTTTCTTAATTGGCATATATGAACCACTGGACAACTTGAAGCAAAAACTCGGAAATAATGCATGTACTTTGATACCAAAATTATTTTAAAAGCCATATTCTTCTTTAAAAACATTTTAAGAGAGAATAATTGTCATTTACCTTTTATTGCAAAAACACTCTGTTCTTTATTAAAGCAATATGAGTTCATTGCAAGATGTTTATGAAGTACCAAATACAGTAAAGAAAACTGATTCACGATTCACACTACCTTGTAGTAATCACTGTTAATACTTTTGTCTTCTTTTGCAAGATTTTTTTTTGCATCTATGTAAAAGGTAGAAATTTCCTAAGACATATACCCATGGATACAACCGAGTCACTTTACTTCTTCTTCTTTTTTTTTTTTTTGGCGACATAGTCTCACTATGTCACCCAGGCTGGGGTGCAGTGATGTGATCTCAGCTTACTGCAACCTCTGCCTCCTGGGCTTACGTGATCCTTACACCTCAGCTTCTAGAATAGCTGGGACTATAGGTGTGCACTACCACACCCCACTAATTTTTTGTAGAGACTTCTTTTTTGTAGAGACAAAGTCACATATATTGCCCAGGCTGGCACTTTGCTTTCTAAACTTGAATTAGTTTCTATCTTGGTCTGACTTTCTCTTAGTCATGGAAAATGAATTTTGGTAAATTAATCTTGTGTTTTTTTTAATGAAATGTTTTCCCATTTTTATTCCTGGGTATGCTCTTCCTTCCTTTCCTGCCTTTTCACCAAGGCTTGCATCAAGTTTTGCCAAGGGAGGAAAAGTGATGGAGACCTCGTATCATCCTGACGCTCTTCCCCTGCATGTGCTATCCTTACTGATCTTCACTCTTCTGCATCTGCCCGCATGTCATCCCCTGCATATCACTCATTCATGAGGGCTCTGTTCATCTGTCCAGGCTCTCTCTATCTCTGTCCTGACTGGGAAGCTGTCTTCACTTCTTGCTCTCTCTCTAAGCCATCTCTGAACTCTTCTTGGAGTGTAAGGTAGTTTGAATGGCCCCTTATACTGCTTTGGGCTCAAGAAGACATCTTGCACCCTCTTTGCTCTGAATGTCTTACTACCATGGCTCATGTTCTGCTCGTGTAAGTGTCTGGGATGGAGGAGCACCCCTGGATGCTACAACTTCCTTGGGCTTTGTAGCTATCTTCCTGCTTCATTTCCCAAATTTGTCAGGGTGGAATATGCATTATCTTTTATTCTATTTCCTGAAGGTTATGACACACGTAACTTTGTAGAGATCCACTCAACCAAAATTCAGTGTTTTCTTCTCTCTCCCCCTCACAACTTGCTGCTGATTCAGTGGGTCTTATATTTGTCTAAGCAGATAATTGTCTCTGAAAGATTACATAGCCCTTTATGTTTATTTATGATGAACTTTTGCTCTGAGTCGGTCTTTTGGTCTCTGGTTTTTGATACTTATAATTCAACATATTTTTTTTAATTTTTATTTTTAATTTTTTTGTTTTTAATTTTTATTTTTTGAGACAGGGTCTCATTCTGTAGCCCAGGCTGGAGTGCAGTGGCGCGATCTTAGCTCACTGCCACCTCCACCTCCCAAGGTCAAGTGATCCTCCTGCCTCAGCTTCGCAAGTAGCTGGGACTACAAGCGTGTGCTACCATGCCTGGCTAATTTTTGTATTTTTTGTAGAGATGGAGTTTTGCCATGTCACCCAGGCTGGTCTCAAACTCCTGGACTCAAGTGATTTGCCCACCTTAAGCTCCTAAAGTGCTGGAATTACAGGTGTGAGCCACTGCGTCCAGCGTATTCAGTGTCTATGATGCAATAAAATTAAAGGAAAGTAAAGATTTTTGTCTCTTCCAAGAGTTCTAAAATTCTGTTTGGAAACTCAAAATTTGAGCATTTGTAATTCTTTTTCTTGAGAAACCTTCCTTTGAGCCAGTGAATTCCACTTGAGCATTTGAATGAAGAAAAAGCTGAGAGCTAAAAATAAATTTTAGAATTATGAGTTAATATTCAAATATTTAATCACATGCAATATATGTGACTTTAAAAAAATAGGATCCTAGACTGTATTTGTAATCTGTCCCCCATTCTGTATAGAGCCTCGTCTGTATGCTAACTAATGCTGCTGTACATAATCAATGGTTCTTTGTAGTCAATATTTTGTACCTAATATAAGTTACTCAGTATTTTATTTGTGGACCTTTAGGATGTTTACTATCTTTTCACTAATAAAACAAATGCTGTGATATAAATTGTATATATTTCTGCATTGATCCAATTCTTTCAACTAGATTCCTAGAAGTAATATGAAGTTCACATGGAATTTCTATGAAATTAGTATTTCATAGAAGTAATATTACAGAGGAAAAGTTCAATATTTCCAAATTGTATTCTAGGAGACATATACCAATTTACATTACCTCTAGCAGTATATAAGATGCTCACTTCCTGAATGATTATCAATTGTGAAAATCATAAATCCCTTAAACCTTAATTTAGTGTAGGTGTGAGTCTATTTTGATTTGCATTTTGTCAGTAATGAGATTGAATATATTATATATCTTTTTATGTCTGATTAATTTCTACTTTTTTTTTCAATAGCTTATTTACATTTTTTACTTCCTTTTCTGGAAGGACTTTTCTTCATTTTGATTTGCCAGTATTCTCTATACAGAAAAATTTACCATTATTGTATGTTTCAATGACCTTTTATAGTTTCTTTATTATATACTTCCCTGCAAAGAAGTTTGTTGTTTTAGTCAAATTTACATTTTTATTTTATTTTTTATGTTTTGTAGTTTATGACTTTTTTACATAACCTTTCAGGAGACTCTTTACCCCATGAACATAGACTTTAAAACTAGCAAACCATTGTATAAAGTATATTTGATATATTATGAAACTAGGGTACATTTTAAATGTGTTTATACTAGCTTAATATGTATTCATACACATAATTTGAACATATTACTTATAACATCAATATTTTTATGCAAACTCTACAAGGCTGCAATTAAGAAACCATAATTTCATGATTAATAATTCACAGT
Source organism: Saimiri boliviensis (assembly GCF_048565385.1). Classification (NCBI taxonomy): domain Eukaryota; kingdom Metazoa; phylum Chordata; class Mammalia; order Primates; family Cebidae; genus Saimiri; species Saimiri boliviensis. The sequence goes on along the minus strand of NC_133463.1, from coordinate 57,879,164 downwards.
GAGGAGGTTGCAGTGGTTTGTAAGATGACTGCAACCTCTCCATGGGTTGAGTGAGCCGGATGCTAGTAAGAGGCTGTCTAAGATCATATGAGCTGTGGTGTCTTGTGACCTTTGTGGAGCCTAATCCTCAGAGGCCTAGCAGTCAGTTCTGTGAGTGAGGAAGGCCACAAGCCACTCAACAGTGATGAACTCCACATTAAATGTATTCTAATACAGGCAGCTGCTATTCAGCTCTGATTAATGATTATCAAGCAGGGATGTGGGCCATGCCATCTGATTATTACAGGAAAAGGAAGAAATTTGAGTTTTCATATTAAAATTTTTCTAGAGGAAATATTTGGTGCACATAAGACAAAATTGAGTTATTTAGTTCTTAAACATATATAGTGGCCCTAGAAATGTTTGCATACAAAGATGATGAAATGATCTTTCCAGAGAATAGCTAATTTCTTCTTTTACTCCACTCCCTTGGGTGTATGTGTGTGCAGGTATGTGTGGGCTGCATATTTGAATACCTGTGTGTATGAACCTAATGATCAGCTATGTTACTGTTTTTGAGACAGGCCAAGGTGTAGTTAAAAAAAATTTTTTTTAATAGATATGGAGTCTTACAATGTTGCTCAGTCTGGAGTGCAGTGGCTATTCATAGGCCTGATCATGGTGCGCTGCAGCCTCAAACTCTTGGGCTCAAGTGATCCTCCTGCCTCAGCCTCCTGAGTAGCTGGGACTACAGGCATGTACCCAGCTTGATTAGTGCTAATGTTGAGCTAAACCCAAGCTCCTCACAGTCTTTATTTACTGGCTTTTTATTTTCCCCTTCTGCCACATAATTTTTAAAAAATACATTGTTCTTGAGAGTACTATGAATAAAAATGAAGAATTTTTAAAGAGGAAGAAATAGGGTTTCTACAATATCAAGTTCTGATACCTGAAGATGAAACTGGAGACTTAGTGATTATGAAGTAACTGCAAGAGTGTGTCTGTTGGCGAGAGTTCTCTGCAGGTGTGTCCTCCCTGTCACATCACATCAGGAGGCATGTGATGCAGTTTGTTTCATTATTGGTGATTCTAGTTTTGATCACTTGGTTAATGTAAGTTTGGCCAAATCACTCCATTATAAAGGTAACTTTTCTCATTTGTGATTAATACGTAATCTCTTGGGTGATATAGTTTTTCCCAATAAACTTTCACCAAATGGTGTTTGGATGGTGATGATCTCTGCCTAAGTTACTATATTAGTTATGGCAAAATGGTGATCTATGTGGCCACAATTATTCAAATGTGGATTGTAAAATATTTTATAAGACAACTAGCCTGGACTCTAAAAATCTCAGTGTCAAGAAAGCAAAAAATAATGGAGGAAATTGAAACAAGACTGAACAAAACAAATGCAATGCATGGTCTTTGATAGGTTTCTAAAGATAGATGGAAAAACAATATTTTTTGGAAGAAATGAAGAAATAGGAATATAAACAACATATTTGTGATACTTTTTTAAACCCATGTTAAATGTCTGAGATCTGGCAATGGTATTGTGGTTATGTAAAATGGTCTTCTTATTTTTAGAAAGCACATGCTGAAGAATATAGAGTGACATATTGTGATGTCTGCAATTTACTTTCAAATAGTTCACCAAAATAATTATCAGTTTGCATTTCTTCATCTCTACCTTTAGGTCTGTGTGTATATAGATAGATATAGACAAATATAGATGTTGACATATACAGAGGGAGAGAATGCAGGGGAAATTATTTTTAAAATAATGTTAGTTTTGATATGACTTAGTGACTTACACCAGGTAAGGTGTATATGAAGTGTTTACAATCCTGGTGTCCTACAATCTCTTTCAGAATTTGGAGTTTGTAAAGTTCCCTTTTCCCAGCATATTGAAAATCAGATATTCTTCTGTCTTTTTGAATTCCTCTTTTTTTTTTTTTTTTGGAATCAATTTGCCAGTATTAAAAAAAAATCTATAAAAATGTAACTAATTAGAGCCTTCTTTTCTGTCTTATATTTTAATATCTTTTCCTTAATCTATGCTTGATCTTTCCCTTTTTACTTTGAAGGTCCCCATTTTTAATAGACAAAAAAAAAGAAAGTAAATAAAAAACCCATAGTCTTCCCATCTTTCTCATCTGCTATTACATTATATATTAGTAAGTGAACTTAATTTTTAAAATTAAATTTGCTTTAAAAATAACTTTACATAAATGTTAGGTAACTTTAATCTTCACGTTTCTTTTGATATTACTTTTCCCCTGAATATATCCTTTTTTACATGTTGTTTAAAGTGTTTGAATTCATCAGAGAACTTTCTGTGCAACCATGTTGAATTCTCTAGAGTATCACTCATCTTTTTCCCTTTGGGATTATGTAAAGATGTTCTTATTTTGTAAATAGCCTTATCATTTATGTTCTGATTTAGAAACTTTGGCTGCAAACACAAGCCTGTTTCTTTTGAAAATTATGTTCTTAAAGTATGGGATTATACTGCTAGGATCACAGTCTCTATATGCTATTCTAAAACAAACCATGATAACATTTAATTTTCATATTAACAGTTCTTCCTTGTATTTAAGTATTGAATGACTCCTTTTGTTTTTGCTATTGACCTGAAAGATAAATGGCCAATTCAGTCAGCTAAGGTTTATCAGACATAGTGAACTTTTTATCCTTGCATTCCCCAAACCTGCACATATGTCTGTATGTTCATACATATGCTCTTCCTTGGACTTGGAAATTTTGTTCCAACAGGCAAACTCCTGTATTCTCTTCAAGACCCAATTCTTGTCACTGCCTATTTTTTAGCTCTTCCAGAATAAATTACATCTCCTCCTCTACCCCAAAGCACTTGATAGTATGCACATAAAATAGAACTTTAAAACTACAACATTTTGAAGAGCTCTTACTGAACGAATCTAGAATAATCTAAGTATTATATGAAGACTATAGCCCATTGAATAAAATTTATGAGTACCTTTCCCTTCTCCCTCATTTGTCTGTCTGCTTGTTTGTTTATATAAAACAAATGAGGGAGAAGGTAAAGGTCTCCCCAACACCAGCATGCCCACTAATAAATGGAAAGGAAATGATGGAGTTAAAAAATTACCTTTGACAACCTGACGATAATAGTTCATTTAGGCAAGAGTCACCAATGGATGTCAAATCAGTGTGTGAAAGTTTGAATAGTAGGATATTTATACAGTTTTACTATGTCTTCTCTCAAAATACTTATCAATTATAGAAGAAAAAATAGCAACTTTATAGTATAGAAACCTGGCAGACGCCACGTTAACCAAGCATCTAAGTTAGCGTCACCAGTAATGCAACCAAAATGTCATTGTGTGCCTCTTAACATGATGCACAGAAAAAGACAACCTCGCTTCATACATTATCCCCCAGATATACAACCAATCATGAGGGAACATCAGACAAACCCACACAGACATGTTGTAAATAACTGACCTGTTCTCTTAAAAATTGTTAAGCTCATGAAAGAACTCCAGATTAAAGGAGACTTGGAGGCACAATTTTCAAACCTGTCATATTAGGTTAGATTTCAAATCTAATATGTATAATCCTAAAAGGGATTCTAATCTAGGGAAAAAATTAAGACTATAAAGGACATTGTTGGCATAATTATGGAGTGAGGATTAAAAGATAGTATATAAAATATGGTTGATGTAAAGCAATGTCTTTGTTTTTGGAAATACTTTTTACTGAAAAATTTAGAGATATGAAGACAGAATATCTGCAAATTATACTTAAATGACTCAGAAAAATCATATGTATACATTTGTATGCACACATATATTACATATGAATGTACCTATATGTCTATATACATATCTGGCTACATACGTATATACATATAGATATCTGGCTACATACATATACACATATACTTTTGACACTTTTTGAGAGTGTACAGTACCATTTACAGTTTTCCATGAATGAAGATGCAGGTTGTTTTTGGCTTCCAAGAAGTGGAGAAGGTAGAGGAGAATCATGGTCAGTAGGCAGTGACAAATTCCTCTCCAAAACTGTTCATTCAGTTCCTCTGGCTTTTATGCATTTGTAAAGTGTAGTTTTGATCATTTGAGTGGTATACTCAGGCTTTCTAATTACATAGGTATGCTTGCTGTGTGACTTCAAAGGCCCCTTAGCCAGGACAGGATCTGTCTTCAAAGACAGTGAGGAGAGTGGCCCATTTGCAGGAAATTGCATGGTTTGGGGGTGATTGTTGTTTTCTTTGAACTTGTCAAGTGGAGATCCCTCTTTTAAAAGTGCTGGCCTTTTGCTGAATGTTCAAACAGTAAAAGACTTTCCATTTATATTTCTGAATTTAACCTCTGCCAGAGGAAACTTGTAACTCAGTTTCCCCCATTAGCCCTTTTGATGGATCAGCAGTTTTACTCTGAAGTGTTTTTGTGGGTAACATCTTAATTTTGTTGGCTTATAGTTCTAGCTGTGTTAGAAAAGATTAGCACAGTATTTTTAGTAACTAACTATCAAAAGGAACTTTTATTATTTTGTTGCAGCTAAAAACAGAGGAAAGGGGCAGTGAGGGAATTATGAGGGTATAGCCTAATTTGAAAGAAAGTTCTCGCAATGTAAATCATGGTATAATGCATTTCTTCCCCTAGGTGCTGTACATATGTTGTTTAATGAGGACATAAAGAGCCGGGATTTTGGAGTTAAAGGCCAGAACTGCATTCACATTTGTCACAAACTGTGATCTTGGAAAGATTATTAAAAACTCTCTGATCTGTTTATTCACTTTGATAAATGGAAATTATATATAAGAAGTTTAATTTCAAAAGGTATGAAAGCACGTAGACTGCAATCTGTCCTGTGGCATGTTCCCCAGAGTTATTTTTTTTTCTTTTTAACCCTCATTTTGACTTTCCTCTTTTTTATTTCTTCTTATTCATAATAGACAACCTTCTTAGAATAAAGACAGTTAAGCAAGTAGATTTCAAACTGGGTCTCAGGTATGAATGGCTGTGAACTTAGCAAATCAACAAAGCATGTCAAAATAACCTGCTTATGAATGCTAAATGCAGACCCTTGGTTTAAAAAATTACTGAGTTTTAAATTCTGTGTAAGTCTGGAGATTTAGTAGTGAATCAGTGTGATTTTTCTTAACATGTTACTTTTACCATCAGTGACCTACATTGCAGAAAATAAAACTGACTTTTTTTGCAGCATAGTGTAGTATTCCATAATAACATTTGTCAACTTTAGGTGTCTGTTAGTGTGCTTTTTATTAAGGCAATTAAAAAAATCATCTTTGTATAAGAAACCTTTCTCTAGAATAATGTAGCTAACAAGAGCAGCCATTCTCAATTTTAAAACAGTGGTAAAACCCATGGGAGTTTCCACATTTAAAACACATGGAGTCTTTAATCTGGTTAGTTGTAACACTGATTCTTCTTGAGGGCTGTGTTTATGACATGCCACTAAAAAGTCATCTAGTTTGTTTCCATTTATTGTTTTAATACTAAGACAGTGATATAAGCAGGAGTGACCAACTAGTTTCTATTCTAGGAAGCAGGTGGTACATGAGGGGTAATTGAATACCTTAAGCACAGTGATAATTATATGTTAAATAGAGTCCATCTTACCTCTTTGTAAACACAATTTAATTTTGGATAGGCATGAGGGAAAGATTTTCCTACAGGCAGTTGGATAGGTCAGACACTATGGCACTTATGCTCCATTTCTTAGGAAGTATGCAAAACTGTTTTTAAATTGTGTTAGTGTAAGAAGTATTTAAGTACTTTATGGAACAAAAATCTGGCTCTGTTTGTGAGCAGTTTGTTTTCTTCTTTTTAAATAATTGGATTATCTCTTTGTGTAAACATGGAACTATGTGAGGGTGGTGGTTTTGCAATCTTCATAAATGTATATATTTAGATCTGCTCATATTGGGGTTAATATTAGCACCAGCAGCCTGTCAACATTTCCACAGGGTCTTTTAAGTATGCTATGGAAGCTCTAGCCAAAACTTGGCATAAGTAATCTGTACTACACAGCAGTTTCAAGCTAAGGCTTATAGGATCGCACGCATGCTTTTTAAAAATTATTATAGTTTAAGTTCTGTGATGCATGTGCAGAATATGCAGGTTTGTTACATAGGTATACATGTGCCATGGTGGTTTGCTGCACCTATCAGCCATCATCTAGGTTTTAAGCCCTGAGTGCATTAGGTATTTCTCCTAATGCTATGCCGCCCCTTCCCCACAGTACCCAGACCGCCCCAGTGTGTGACGTTCCACTCCCTGTGTCCATGTGTTCTCCTTCTTCAACACACACATACTAACTTTTAGCATACTTTTCTTTTGGCATTTGAAGAATTTTATGGAGTACGTTTATTTTTTTCTCTCACTGATTCAAGCAGGTGGCTTATTTTATAGAACTTAGGATATGATTCTTTCCTTGTTTCAAAAACATCATCTCTTTCTGGAAAAATAAGCAACATTCAGCCATCCTATGTTTTGCTTTGACTTCATCAGCTAATTAATGTTATTGGCGTTAGCGGTTGTACAAACTGAGGCGCTCATGATTCTGGTGGCATATTTTCCCACTTAAAGAGTTTAATTTTTGATGCATGTGTTGTGATCCTTAACTGTATACTTTTTTTCATTACTTGTCAGAATTAATGTCTAGTGTTGGGATATGCATTAAGATTTTTGTGTCAAAACAGTTTCTAGTGGGGAAAAGGAGGAGTAATTCTTATAGGACTTGGTTTCCCAAAGTATTAATTTTGGGAAGGGCTTCATCATTTGGGGAACTGTTTGTTCTAAATTGAGATCACACGATTTAAATTTCTTATTGGGGCCTATAGGTAACTACTTTTTTTTTCTTGTGTTTTATCTTTTTACTTGATTTGGCATATTCATGACTGTTTTTGAAAATGTTCCCTTGAGAATTTCTAAATCCCAGTTATTTCAATTGAATCACATTCTACTTGAGCTTCTCACTCTGACTGGCTCTCAGCTGGCCAGGGCATAGAACTGGCTTTGCAAAGTGCTAAATTTAGCTTTCTTTGAGCCTCTCTCTGTGGTGCTAAGCCCATGATTTTTAAAAAAAAAACTCAGACAAAAAATACAAAACTCTCAAAAGTATCTTGCATTGCTATTGATGTGCGTGCCCCCCCCACCCCAAATATGTCTCAAAAGTACCTTGCATTGCCATTGATGTGCATCAGCAGCTCCTTTGGAATGTCTCTGACTCTGCCACCAGATGCACAAGCCACATGTACTGCTTATGTTTTGGGTGAAAAATGTTGAAAGGGACTCTGTCAAAGTAAAATGTATTGAACCAAAGTTATTTTTCCTTTGATGACCACTGTGATTATTTGCTTGGGGGTGTATCCTTTCAGTCTCTTTCAGTTTGGCAGATTATCTCAAATGTTAATGATGTCTGTAAATTTTGAGAAGGAGAATGTGTTTATCATGTTCTGGACAGGTCCATTGTGCCCTCAAACAGAACCACTTGAGACTCCACATGTACTTTGCACCATATCTCAGTTCATCGTCTTTCCTTGACCCATAATTATTAAGTATGCTGAGCTGCCCTGTGGCATCTTAGTTAAATCAGACTTTGAAGCATTCATGACACATACCTCATAGATTCTTTCTGTTTTTTTGTTCTGTGTCAAATATATATCTTTTTACAGTGACCTACACTATGACCATAGTTAATCACGTGTGATTAATCTGAGGTGCCAATGTATGAGGATTACAGCTCGAACAGTGCTGGCACTGGAGAATATTTAAGGGCTTATAGTTCTGGTAATTTTCTTCTTCTTCTTTTTTTTTTTTTTTTTTTTTTTGAAGATAATAGCTCTTCATGTGTTAAAAATAGATCTGTGACTCTAACTCTCTCCATCAATATTTTAAATTTTCTAGGTTTAGTTAGGTGCAGTGGCTCATGCCTGTGATTTCAGCACTTCGGGAGGCTGAGGCAGGTGGATCATTGAGGCCAGGAGTTCAAGACCAGCCTGACCAACATGACAAAATTTCATCTCTACTAAAAATACAAAAATTAGCTGGGTGTGGTGGCACAAGCCTATAGTCCAAACTACTCAGGAGGCTGAGGCACAAGAATCACTTGAACCTTGAAGGTGCAGATTGCAGTGAGCCAAGATTGTGCCACTGCACTCCAATCTTGACACAGTGAGACTGTCTCAAAACAAACAAACAAAAACTCCTTGTTTTACCTAGTTTTGAGTCTTTGTACAGTGAAATATGTATTTCAATAGGAGAAGCCAAATGATCTGATTAAAGAACTTTAATCCTGATGTCATTAAAAATACTCATTTGTAGAGATGATTTCCATATTTGAGGGGCTTACAAATGTTTAGAAATACTATTTTCTCAAGGAAAATAGTAGACAAGCATATGCTAAACAAATATAGGTCCAATCTTTCATTCCTAACTGATATGATTTATTAACTTTTAAATAATATTGTTAGGTAAACAATGAGTTTCTCAAAGGTAATGCTTCTTGGGAAGTTAAAGCTTGGTAAGTCTTGTACCTAAAAATATCATTCTCTATTAAAGAACACATGACAAAAGATAAAAAGATTCTGAGAAAATATGGTTTAATTTTTTTTTTTTTTTGGAGGTGGAGTCTCACTGTGTCACCCAGACTGGAGTGCAGTGGTACAGTCCCAGCTCACTGCACGCCTCCCTCCTGGGAGGTTCATTGTGCTCTTAAATAGAAGCAATTCTCTTTAGAGTTCAAGCGATTCTCCTGCCTCAGCCTCCTAAGTGGCTGGGATTACAGGCGTATACCAACATGCCCAGCGAATTCTGTATTTTTAGTAGAGATGGGGTTTCATCATGTTAGCCAGGCTGGTCTCCAACTCCCGACCTCAGGTGATCTACCTATTATAGCCTCCCAAGGTGCTGGGATTACAGGCATGAGCCACCACACCCACCCATTAATACAGTTTAATTCTAGGGGTTCTGTAATTTTGAAATTTTTGCACAAGCTTTGCTCTTCATTGCCAATTTTTTTCTATATTAAATTTATGTTAATATAGTCCTTCTAAAATTTTAAAGGAAATCTAGAAATTTACGTTTAGGCTTGATAAACATTTTTAATTGTAGTATTTATTTTCTGTCTAAAGCGTGATGCTTTTAATGGTGATGGTCTAGTATTAAAATTTATTTTCTTTACATTCACAGTTAGACTACTGGGTTTATGATATTTAAATATTTATACTTTTATATAAAACTAACCAAAATGTCTTAAGACAGTATTTGGCATTTTGGTCAAAACTTGTGTGGCACATTAATTCGCTACCTTACTTGCTTAATTGAGTTTGAGCTTGGTAGTATACATGATTACAGGATTTTTATCCCAGTGTTGCCAAGCTCTAGTTGAGAGAATGTATCCAACTTGATTTGTATAGCATCTGACATGCAAGTTCCCTGTTACTGGTGCCAGAGGTGGGATTCCCCCAAAATCCTTCTCCTTTTATCTGTTTTTTTTTTTCTTCCTTAAATACATATCTTGAACTTGATGTTAGGAAGAGACATACATTAGCAATTTTATGGTATTGATTGATGAAGTTAATATTCATTTAAAAGATGGGTTGAACTTGCAACATTATTTGACCAGCAAATATAGAGTGAGACTAAGATGCCAACAGCCCATTGTTCAATCTTATTATTTTCAAAATTAGAAATCTGTACCTTTGTCAGGATGGATGCCTTTACCTAGAAGGAATTCAGATTTCTTCTTGCTTGGCAGGGGCCTAGCTGCAGAAACAAGGGAACACATTTTTTAGAAGTCAGGAGTATGTTAGAAACACATGGGCATTCAACACCTACATAAAATGCTCTAGGAGATAAATGTGAATAGCTGGATTTAAAAAAGGAACAGACTTTAAAATACCAGAATTCATGAAAAGGCTAAACTACTTTGCAAGTTAAGGGGAAAACAAATCAACTAATTAGAATTAATAATAAAGAGTTCTACTTATGCTGTCTCTCTTGGTAGAACTGTTTGTAATATAGGTATTGTTACCTTGTTTCATCCTCATGGTTTTTGTTTGTTTGTTTGTTTGCTAAATCCCTGTAATATTTCTTTTCCCATCCAGGGGATATGCGTGGGTTTGTGCTAGAATCACTGTTTATCAGTGTTTTGAGGATTTTTCATGTTTTATGAGATATATTTCATCTTTAGAATTTTGGGTGCGTCTAGATTTAGAAAAGTGTTTTGGTTGGAATCATGAGGCTCTGGATCTCAGCAGGCTTTAGTGTTGGAAAAGTTGAAGCTCACAGAGAGAGCAAATAAACATGGTCATCAAAGCTGAGAATTAAGATCTGTTTATTCACCTGCATGCTTGAATTAAATCTCAGAGCAATGGGCAGAGCCATTCAACTTATGAAGATCCTGACAAAATAAATTACTCTAGTGATGTTTAAACGTCTATTTTTTTGCCTGTGTTTAGACACAGAAGTTGGTGTAGTGACCATATGGTAGCTGGAGAATTTCTTGTGGGATTACTAAGCTATTGATTTACAACAGGGAGAAGGCCACTAAAATAGTGGACAATGGTTAATTAAACGGAAAAGTCTGTTTGAAGTTTGGGGCAAGAAGCTTCAAATTGTAAAAATCACATGGGCTCTCGTTCTTCAGCATTGAGCAGCATCATGACTGAAGATTGGAGAAAATGGGGAGAGAGTACTTAGGTTAGGTGGGGCTCACATCATTCTTGCTTTAAGAGAATTCCTCGTGTGTAGGGTTATAAAGATACCTAAGATATGGACTTGGGTAAGTATTTCCTAATTCATTTTCATTAAGTCTGTTGAGGTTCAAGTAAATAAAGCAATGCTTTTAATAATATCTTTTTAAAAAAAAAAAAACTAAGGCGCAATTTGTTGACTCTGAGATTTTTATGGTCAAGATGAAAGTTGGCTTCTGATACATAAAAACAAAACAAAAAGCCTTTTGTGTTGATTCTCTTGGTTCTGTAATTCTCTTTTCTCTATACTTCTTACTGTGGAGCGTGATTTATGGTGATAAAGAGCTTTGGTTTAACTTTTGAACTGAAAGTATAGCTTCAACTTCAGCATGTAATGACTGTGAGACAGTGAACCTCTTCCTTAAACATTCTGCTGTGTACTTGTAAACCTTCCAGGATCTTCCTTTATTAAGCAAGGTTTGGAGTGGATACTTTCTTGGATAATTGCTTGTTCTTGGTTTTTCAAATTTGTGTATAAATTCTAGAGCAGAAGGTCGTCAACATGTTTCAGAGGGCTTTGTAGTGTGGGACTGCTTCTGATGTAGCTCCAGCCAGCAACCCCTGCCCTTGTCTTAGTCACTCAGTTTTTTATGTTAAAAAGATGGCTTTTTTCATGAAAGAGTCATACATTGTTTCTGTAAATATCATTCCATAGAGTCTTTGTGCTTAAGGTAGGTTGCAATCTTGGACAACTCTGAAAATGAAAAAGAGTTGGATTCTCTCTGGTTACCTTTTCCTCCACCATAGCCATTTCCTCACACAGCCTGTCAGTATTCCCACTTTCTATTGCTCTTCTTCAGCTTTTCCCATCCCCTCAATTTTTTACCCTTTCTGGCACAGAGAAGTTGAATGATATCCTAATTTTTTGAAACTTGCTCATTTACACCCTACTCAGTACACTAAGGATGATACTGGTATAAAACCTCTTCAGAAGGCAGCTAGAGAAAATATTGATAGTATAAGCTTATTTTTGGTCAGCTATGCAAAAATTATTTATAAATCATAATTATGTAGGCAGATGAAGGCATAACAACATAGTACAGTGAGTATAAAAACAGGAAAATTAGCAATAGAATGTAGCGTGAAGTAGGGAGAGGGTAGATCTAGGGTTGGAACTTTATAATCACCCAAATGAGAAGTGATAAAGGCCCAAATTATGAGAATACTCATGGAAATCATATGGGTGAGGGTTGGAATCAAACCTGTAGGAGGCAATATTATCATAGAAACTGGAGGAGGAAGAAAACTTTCAGCAACCTAGGCTATTAGAATTGTGAGGATTAGAAATTGAGAATGAGATCTTGAATGAATGATGAGACTACTGGTTGTGGTCTTCATAAAAGCAGTTTTGGAGATAATTCAGCAGAAGTTAGTGATAAGTAGAGGCAACAGGGTTGATACTTCCAAGAAATATGATGGTGACATTGGTTTAGTTCATTGTTATGGAAAGTTGCTAACAACGTACTGAAATTGAACAAGCTATGACCCAACAGGTACAGTATGATATGTATGAAAAATACAAATTGTATATTTTATACATGTATACATATATAAAGGAATATTTGGAAAGTTGTTTGCCAGAATTTTATGGGTAACTGTATCTAAGGGGATGATTTTTCATCAGAATTGGTTCCCTAGCTCTCCCCTGCAATAATTGCAGATTTAGGGAAATAAGATATTAAATGGGAGACTATTTGGAAAGCATAGATAGGTTTTCAAGTGAGAGAATGTCCATGCAATAGGCTCAACATGCAGATAAAACAGTTGATAGAAAAAAAGTCCTAGAATAGATAGGAAGAGGTAGATCTTTCTGGCCAAATCAAGGGGCCTTGATTCCTGATCCTGAAGGGCCTTGTTTCTTCTTCAGCCCCTTTGGTAGAGAAAGCCTTAGTTTTGGGACCCCTCACTGGACAAGAGACTGTAAGACCACATCAGGGATATGGGAGCTTGTGGGAGGAAGAAGATTCTCTTGTGGAACTAAAACCTATATAGATTTGCTACACGTTGCTATAATTATAATGACCATTAAATTATTATAAGTAAAGGAATGACATGATATACAATGTACTCTGTAGAGCTGCCAGCCAGACCACTTACTGCTCAATATTAGTTTTATACTCAAGAATGATTCTATGGAGGGCAAGCAATATGTAATCTCAAAGCTAAAAGTTTCAATAATTGATGAGTTTTCTATTTTTTCTCTCTTCATTCTCTTTTGGGTTAACTCAATAAAATGAAGTTGTTGTGACCACATGTATTCTGTTGTATTTATGACTTTAATTGGTGCAGTGACAACTGACAGTTACATGAATTTTTCATATTTTAGAAACTATAATATTTCAGGTTGTATCATTTCTAAATTATATACCAGCTATAGCAAGAGTATTTTACATGTTTTCTTTCAAGGTCCCCATCAGATGCAGTGAACTTCACATGGTTCAGGTATTAACTTATTTTAGATGTGATTTCAACATTGGCTTAGTACTGTCTTCTCCCACCTTGTCCCATCAGTAGACTAATTCTGTTTGGAAAAAAAAAAAAAAGTAAATAGTATCTAACAGGTAATTTGGGGCATCTTTAAAACAGATGTAATTATAAGTAAGTATCCTCAAATTAGTGCATAACCTTTATATGCTTATTTTTTTAAGAAAGTGAGATATAATTTACTTGTAAATTATGCACATTAATTATGTAAATGTACAAGTATACTTAGATGAATGCATAGTTTTATGAATTTTACAAATGTATACATTTGTATAACCAATATCCAGGCAAGATATAGCACATTTCCATCACCCCCTTTAGCAAATTGACTAGTACACTCCCACCCCACCACCCCAATTCATGTCCTCCTAGAAATTTTAGAAGGTGACCTTTTTCGGAAACACGGTTTTGGCAGATGCAACTAAGGTAAGGATGAAGATGAGATTATATGGGATAAAGGGACTTAAATCCAATGGGAATGTTGCTGTAAGAGACAAAAAAAGACATGGAGATACGAGAGAAGAAGGCATGAGACAATGGAGGGATTGATGTTGTGTAACTATGAGTCAGGGAGTGCCCTGGGTCACCAAAGGCTTAAAGAGGCAAGACACGATTCTCCGGCATCCTTCAGAGGAAGCAAGGCCCTGCAGAACTGATACTGGAGTTTCAGACTTCTTGTCTCTGGAACTGAGAGAATAAATTCTGTTGTTTAAGCCACCAAATTGTGGTCATTTGTTACAGGAGCCCAAGGAAACAAATATACCTCCTCCAGCCCCTACAAATTCTATTATGCCCCTTTCCAGTCAGTCCTCACTCCTCAAAGGCATGTAGCATTCTTATTTCTGTCACCATAGATTAGCCATGCCCGCCTTTGACCTTAATATGAATGAAATTATATGGAGCATGTTCTTTTTTGTACCTGTTTGGATTCTTTTGATCAGCATAATGTGTGTGAATTTGATTCATGTCATGTGTATCTGTATTCTTTTTATTATTGAGTAAAACTCAAATAGTTTGAATATACCATAATTTATCCATTCTGTTCATAGATATTTGGGTTGTTTCTTCCTGCTCATATTTCATACATATATTACATCTTTTGTAGCTGTCACTGGTTTAGAAGTTATGTATTCTATTATTGTTTTTGCAGTTGGGGCCTTAAGGTTATAGTAGTTACATTTTACTTTAATTTACATTGGTCTTCCTACTAGTAAAGCAGAAACTTTGAATGCTTTAACTTTGGCTTGCTTCTCAAGTCTTCTGTGTTTTTGTGAACATAAGATTTATTTTCAAAACTTGAAAATCATTATGTATGTTTTTTATGTTCTATGCTTTTGTATAGAGAAACGAACATATTTTTCAATTGGTGTGATCACTAATGCTTGTTGCATTCTACTTCCTCTGAGCTGTGTTTTATTGTCTCCAGTACTTTATTCTTTTAGTGAATGCTTTTTAAAAAATTAAGTTCTTTGCCTTTACTTTAGCTACAGATATCTTTATTTTGCTCACATTGCTAAACTATAACTGCTTATAGAATTATAGTGTGACAATTTTTTCTCAGCATGTTGAAGATAGTATCTCAGCTATCTAACCTTTATTTATTTATTTATGGATTATATGTCTGCTGTCAGTCAAAGTTTTATTCCTCTCTAGATAATCTGCAATTTTTCTCTGGCTTGACTTTATTCTTATGGTATGTAAATATACTGTGTTTAGATGTAGACTTGTTTTGTTCAGTCTGTTAATTTTTTTTGAATCTAAGAACTCATGTCTTTAATTCTGGAAATAAATCAGTCATCTCTTTGAGTAGTGTGTTTCATTTATTATATATGTATATACACTTTTAAGTTCAGGGGTACAAGTGCAGGTTTGTTACATAGGTAAACTTGTGTCATGGGGGTTTGCTGTAAAGATGATTTCACCTGCCAGGCATTAAGCCTAGTACCCGTTAGTTATTTTTCCTCATCCTCTCCTTTCTTCTGTCCTCTGCCCTCCAACAGGCACCAGGGTCTGTTGTTTCCCTCTATGTGTTCATGTGTTCTCGTCATTTAGCTCTCACTTACACGTGAGAACATGTATTTTGTTTTATGTTTCTGTGCTAGTTTGTTAAGGATAACAGCCTCTAGCTCCATTCATGTCCCTGCAAAGAACATGATCTCATTCATTTTTATGGCCGTTTGATATTCCATGCTATACATATACCACATTTTCTTTATCCAATCGGTTGACGGGTATTCAGGTTGATTCCGTGTCTTTGCTATTGAGAAATAGTGCTGCAGTGAGCATATGTGTGTACGTGTCTTTATATTAGAAGGATTTATATTTTTTTGGGAATATACCCAGTAATGGGATTACTGGGTTGAATGTTATTTCTGTCTTTAGGTCTTTGAGGAATTACTACCCTGTCTTCCATAATGTTTGAACTAATTTATACTACCACAAACAGTATATATGTGTTTATTTTCCTTCACAACCTCACCATCTGCTATTTTTTTGACTTTTTAATAATAGCTGTTCTGACTGGTGTGAGATGGTACCTCATTGTAGTTTTTGTTTGCATTTCTCTAATAATCAGTAATGCTGACTTTTTCATTTGATTTTTCGCCACAAGTATGTCTTGCTTTCAGAAATGTCTGTTCATGTTCTTTGCCTGATTTTTAATGGGTTTTTTTCCCTTGTGAATTTCTTTAAGATCTTTATACTGCTGAATATTAGACCTTTGTCAGATGCATAGTTTGCAAATATTTTCTCCCATTCTGCAGATTGCCTGTTCAGTCTGATGATAATTTCTTTTGCTGTACAGAAGTTCTTTAATTAGATCACACTTGTCAATTTTTGCTCTTGTTGCAATTGCTTTTGGCATCTTTTCCATGAAATCTTTGCCTGTGCCTATGTCCTAAATGATAATGGCTAGGTTGTCTTCCAGAGCTTTTTTTTTTTTTTTTTTTTTTTTTTTTTTTTTTTTAATATAGTTCTGGATTTTACATTTAACTCTTTAATGCATTTTTAGTTCATTTTTATATATGGTATAAGAAAGGGGTCCAGTTTCAATCTTTTGCATATGGCTAGCAGTTACCCAGTACCATTTATTGAACAGTGAATCTTTTCCCCATTGCTTGTTTTTTGTCAGGTTTGTGAAAGATCAGACAGTTGTAGATGTGTCATCTTATTTCCGGGTACTCTATTCTGTTCCATTGGTCTATCTGTTCTTGTATCAGTACCATGCTGTTTTGGTTAATGTAGTATAGTTTGAAGTTGGGTAGTGTGATGCCTCCATCTTTGTTATTTTGCTTAGGATTGCCTTGGCTATTTGGGCTCTTTTTTGGTTCCATGTAAATTTTAACACATTTTTTTCTAGTTCTGTGAAAAATGTCAGTGGTAGTTTAATGGGAATAGCATTGAATCTACAAATTGCTGTGGGCAATATAGCCATTTTAATAATATTGATTCTTCTATGCATGAGCATGGAATGTTTTTCTATTTGGTTGTATCATCTCTGATTTCTTGGGTAGTGTTTTGTAGTTCTCCTTGTAGAGATTGTTCATCTCTTTAGTTACCTGTATTTCCTAGGTATTGTATTCTTTTTTGGCAATTGTGAATGAGAGTTTGTTCATGATTCAAATTTTGGCTTGACTGTTGTTGGTATATAGGAATGCTAGTGACTTTTGCATATTGATTTCATATCCTGAGGCTTTGCTGAAGTTGCTTGTCAGTTTAAGGTGTGTTTTATTCATTCCCTTTACTCTTTACTTCTGTAGTAACTACCAATCATGTATTGGAACATTTCTGCTTTTTTGTTTTCTTACATGCTTATTACCTTTTTATCTTGTTTTGTGCCACAGTTCTTTAAATGTGTTTTTGGTTATGTCATTCTCTCTAGCCTACCATTCAACTTCTCTGTGAAATTTTTTTTTCTTAACTTTTAGATTTTTCATTTCATTCTAATGTGTACATTCTTGCCTTTTCCCATGTGATTTCTTGTTACTTCTTTTTCTCTTCAGTTATCTGGTAGATATTCATTTTAAAGACTCTTTCAGAATGACCTTATTTCTGTTTTTTTAGGTATGAAATTTTCTTACTGATACTGGTGACTATTCCTTATGAAGGTTTGCTTGTTCATGTGATTTATTCATTTTGATGTTAGGGTAACATTTCATCAAAGTCCAGATCTCAGGATTGTAAAAACATCTAGACCAGTCGTCCCCAAACTACGGCCCACGGGCCGCATGCGGCCCCCTGAGGCCATTTATCCAGCCCCCCGCTGCACTTCAGGAAGGGGCACCTCTTTCATTGGTGGTCAGTGAGAGGAGCACAGTATGTGGCGGCCCTTCAACGGTCTGAGGGACAGTGAACTGGCCCCCTGTGTAAAATGTCTGGGGACGCCTGATCTAGACAGTAGTTCTATATTTATATTTTTTCTTTGTGGATTTTCCTGGATCTGAACAAATTCTTATTTTAAATTGTCAACACCATATAGACCTCAAACTACATGATAATTTTAATTTAGATCCCATCCTTACAGACTTGGTGTTCCTACGCCTCATGAGTTACATTTTCTCTTGTGCTTACCCGCTCTGTGCTCCCAAGCTAGGGTCAGCCTGCTCTGCTCTGGCTAGTTAGGGCAGGGGGTCATGAACAAACAGCCCTCTTGACTCTATCTACATAAAGGGAGCTAAGTGCCAGATCTTTACATGAGTATTTCTCAGCCTGGGTCAAGGATGTTGCCCTGAATTCTACCTCTGTCTGGTCTGATATCCCCATGAGCCATTCAGCTTTAGCTTCTGCCTCAACTCTGCCTCAACTTTCCTCTTTGTTTTTAAGTTTGGTTGTGTATTAACCGCTTTTTGGGTAGGGGAGGTAGAGGGAAGAAGGGGAGGGATATTTTATTTAGTATTTCTATGTGAGTATAGCAGAAAAAAGAAATTTGTCTCTTCACCAGGATGTATTTACCAAAAGTCTGATTATACTCATAATTAAAAACAATTTTTGTTTTTCTTTTACAGCTAGTTATGCATCAAATCCCATTTGCAAGGGCTGTTTGTCTTGTTCAAAGGACAATGGGTGCAGCCGATGTCAACAGAAGTTGTTCTTCTTCCTTCGAAGAGAAGGGATGCGCCAGTATGGAGAGTGCCTGCATTCCTGCCCATCTGGGTACTATGGACACCGAGCCCCAGATATGAACAGATGTGCAAGTGAGCATTTGGCTTTGTCTATCCTGTATTGCTGGATATGCAACTTAAGAGAGGAGCTAAGTTGAAGATTTTGACTGATTTTTAAAAAATATATTTGTAATAGGCAATAGAAATAGTCTAAGCTTGTTGGATGTGGTGGCTGACTCCTGTAATCCCAGCGCTTTGGGAGGCCAAGGTGGGTGGATCACTTGTGGACAGGAATTTGAGACCAGTCTGGGCACTGTGGCAAAACCCCATCTCTACTAAAAATACAAAAATTAGCTAGGCGTGGTGGTGCGCACCTGTAATCCCAGCTACTAGGATGACTGAGGCACTAGAATCTTTTGAACTTGGGAGGCAGATGTTGTTGTAAGCTGAGATCTCTTTGCTGTGCTATAACCTGGATGACAGAGTGAGACTTCATCTCAAAAAAAAAAAAAAAGTCAAAGCTCGAACTTGCAAAAATGAGTGTGGTAGGATAAGAGCACCTTTAGTTTATATTTTGTATAGAACTGTAAGACACAGTCACACATACACACTTTATTTTAGATTACATAAATATTTTAAATCGCAAGGATCTCAAGCACAATATTGTTTGATAGATTTTTGTAAAGAGGACCTACTCAGTGCTTATAAAAAAACAAACGAAAAAACAGCAGGTAATTTAAGTATTTATACTGAGAACAATCTCTCTGGTTTACCAGTTTCTATAGCTTCTTTGTCTCTTTTTATTTGAGTTTGTGATCCTGAGTTAGTCTAACTTGCAATTAAATACATGGTAAAGGTGGTTTCTTTAAGAACCATTATTAATATAACTAAAAAGTTTAGGTTATTTTAAAGTAATCTGAGTTGCACGTTTAATAACTATTTAAAAAAAAGGTTAAGGAATGACATTTTGTACATAGGAATGAGGGTGCAATTTTTCA
Source organism: Saimiri boliviensis (assembly GCF_048565385.1). NCBI lineage: Eukaryota > Metazoa > Chordata > Mammalia > Primates > Cebidae > Saimiri > Saimiri boliviensis. The sequence goes on along the minus strand of NC_133463.1, from coordinate 57,859,818 downwards.
TCTCTTAATCCAAAAATTGCTTAAAGAATGAGTCTAATCTTCTAGATAAGCCATATAAATTATGATTTAAAAAAATAAGTGAGATAGCAAAGGAACATCCCTTTCTTGAAGGAACTCAAATTTTAGGAGATAGAAAGGATAAGAAAAAGGGGACCACAGAATAAAATGACAAATGGTAAGTAGTTCAATCATAACTTAATATATTAAGTTCTATGTCGATAATAATTAAATCACTCATATATGTGTGTATATATATGAGATCATTAAACCTCATATTTATGAGAGTGGTTTAAGGATCTCCCATTAACACACTATGTATGTGACTATTCAGGCAGGACAGTCTTCAGATAAGAAGAGAGTTTGAATTACATTATCCAACGACAATATTATTTTGGAAGGAAGCAGAACTAGTGGGGGCCATTTAAATGAATTCTAGAAGGAAGGAACCACATATATGTAAAAATAAGGTGTTTGGGGCACAAGAACTCTCACCTGGAGTGTTCTTTGGCATTTTGGCAATGCAATTCTCTGTTTAATGGGACCTGTCCTACATTGCTGGACACTCAACATCCTTGGTCCCTACCCATTAAATGTCCTTTTTGTCTTCAAACTACTGTTATAAGCAAACATGTCCCCAAACATTTTTAAACACTTCCTGGAAGAGCAGTATGGTAGCTGGAAGAAAACCATTGAAGAGCATGTGCCTAGTGGGAGGTGTGGTTGGAATTGAGGATGGAAAGGGAGGCTGCAGTGCAACGGATAAAGATGTTGCCTGACACACTAGGAAGTCTTGATATTATCTGAGGGTATTGAGTAGGCAATGAGCTAAAGAGATTGCTTTAAGATAATTCTAGCAGAAGTGAGGGAGATGAATAGGAGAGGAAAGCAAAGCAGAGGAAGACTGTCGTAATGATTGCAGATTAGAAATCTTGTTCTGATTATTTTTTTGTGAGTAATGAATTGCTGAGTCTTTAAAAATAGAACCAAAGGGGCCTGGTACTAACTGGACAGGGCTAAGAGAAAGAATCAAGCATGATCTTGAGGTTTTCTAGCTAAGGTACTGGGTGAAGTTAAACCATTAGCAGAGTAAGAAATATTTAGGCTTGGAGGAAACTTGGATCTACCTTCATTTCGTGGAATTGTTTAGATTAATATTTAAAAGACACAGCTCCCTACCAGTTAATAGAATGGCTTGCAAATATTTAGCAAATATACATTTTGTTCTTAAAGTATATGATTTAGCCTACCTCCTAATTTATGTCTCGTGGTTTATATACTTCCAGAGGCGGATAGGGTCCACCTTGGCAAGGATTGCTGTTCAGATTGCTGTAGACCACCGACAGAGGGGGTGGTTTGAGTCCACTTTATTCTTTTTATTTATTCCAGACTATCAGTGCACAAGGATAACAAGGCAAGAGTATAGACGGATAGAGGCATTTATTCCAAGTTCTAGAGCTAGCATTGCATGTACTGTATATGGACAATAGGCTGGCCATATAATATATTAACTCAGTGTGGGACACTGGGAAATGAAAGGGCTGCCATTAACAACTATGTGGGGAGATTGGATGGAAACTGCAAACTGGTATGAATGGTCACCCCAGCGATACTTTGTAGCATATCAGTGGAGTCTTCCTTAGAGGGACTCTCAGGCAGGAGTTAACAGCACATTTTGGCTAAGTTTTCTTTTCTCAGAAATGGAAAGGAAAGCAGTGACTGTAAATCAGCCTTAGAAAGAAAATCTGCATATGGGAAAGGGTTTGCTGTGGATAGCCTTCTTGTAAGTGAATACAATCAATGTTGGAGTTTACTGACCTAGGAGAAATCATTACCTGGTAAAAGCGGGAAGTGCTATTAACAAGACCCCATTAAAGCAAAGTGAAAAATGGAAAATTACTTCTTAATTCTCAGTGTATGATAATCATTTTTTTCATACCAATTGTTGCTCTTTTTCATAGGGCTTTGCGTATACTGCATTGATGTTTATATTTTGTTCAGGGTATGATATTTAAATTGTAAAGCTGTCAGAGACTTAGAATTTGAAGTCATATCCACTTTTTGCTTCCTTAAAAGATAAGTGCTCAATAGTAGAAAAGAAAATTATACTTTCAGCAATAGTAGCCTAAAAAATCTTGTAAGTGAAATTTACTCATCTGTTTCCTAATCACTATAGTACAATTTCAAATGTAAAGCAATATTCTTATTTTGAAGGAAGACTTGCTCTCTAAAATGTTGTCTGATGTTGGCCTCTTTGTACAGAGTATGAAGCTTATAAAATTCAACCATAGTTAACGGAAACCAATTCAATAACCATCTGAGTAATTCTGTGAATACATACACTAACAGACACTAGAAACTGCCATTGTCGCTAATACTATGTTAGATGTTATTTCACTCATATTTTTTTCTCATTCATTCATGAAACTAGTTACATAAAAGTTTATTTTTTAATTTGTTCTACATAGTCCTTGTAGAAAGCTTAGGAAAGTGCATAGGAGGCCTAAAACAAGCAAAAGCAAGCACTTGTCTCAGAGATAACAAAAGCAAACAAAAGATTTTGTCTTTTCTTCTTGACATTATTTCTATGAGTATTTGTGGTTTTCCTCACCTTACAAATGTATCATTGTGTTTTGTAACTTGTTTTAACTTAATAAATTATAAACATATTTTCATGCCATTAAATATGGCTGCATATATTCTGCATGGTTATACTATATTTAGTTAATTGCCTATTGAAAATTTGCTTTTAGTTTTTCACAATTATAAGCAGTTCTATGAAAAATATCCTTATATATAAATTCTTGCTCTCTCATATATATATATTTCACATTTGCCTGTTTTTTTTTTTTTAAAGATGAACTTTTAAACATAATAAACGTTTTGAAGGTATGTATTGCCAGTTGGATTTCTAGAAAAGTTCTATTAGTTTACATCTTCACTAACAGTGGAAATTTTCTCTTGCATTTCGCTGGTTATTAATGACAAGTAGAAAACTGCATTTTTGTCTTAATATGCTTTTTCTTTGATACAAATGAAGCTGAACATTTTTTTGTCACAGGAATATTGGCATTGTAGGATGTTTACCAGAGTTACTACCTCCTCTTTTTCTATTTGTACAACTGTCATGTTTTTAGTAATTAAAAAACGTTTTGAAGTATCATGCAGAATTCTAAATTCACAAATAATAAATGGAGAGTTTAATCAACTATTACAAAGTAGATACATTTAACTCCCACTGAGGTCAAGAAAGAATGTTAGCACTACCCACTCACTAACTTCCCATGCGCCAATGTCTTCTCCTTTGGCATAACTACTATCCTGACTTGTAAACAAAACACATAGAAAACATTATTCATGGCAACACTATTTATACTGATTAGAACTTGGAAACAACTCAAATGTCTAAACAGTATAATATCTAAAAAATACAGTATATTAATATTGACATTTAACAAAAAGCAAGGAAAAGCCAATGGAGGAGGCTGTGACCAACTCACTAGGAAAACAGTCAGGATGATGTCCCAGAAGCACAAGTGGGAGGTCTTGAGAAAAAGCAAGTGGTCAATGTCACTGTTGCACTACTGTTTAAACAACAGAGCTGTTGACTTTCATGTGAGTCATTTCATTGTTTTTGTTGGGACACCCACCGTCCTGATTGCTATGGCTTTGCGGGGGAGGGGGCAGTACATGGAGTCATAGGAAAGCACCCAGTGATTACATACACTCGTTTTCTTCTTTCACTTCTCCGCTAAGTGTATTTAAAACGAGTATCAGATGGGTAAGATGTGTATGTTTGTGTGTGTTTGTATGTGTGTCTGTGAGTGACAGGAGACATAAGTAGGAAAGAGCCAGCTGAGGAGGATAGACAGAAAATAATGAAGAAACAAGATCCCTGAAGGGACGGAAAAGGATAGACTCCAAAACATAGGTGGGGAAATTCACCTTGGACAGCATTCATTCAGCAATTTATGACGTCTCTACCTCATGTCAATCAAGGTTAAGGATTCTTTTTTGTCATATACTAGGAAAGTATCAGAAATAGGCTGAAATTCAGGAAAAAGGAGCAGTAAACTTTTTTAACCTCCAAATTTATGTGTAAGAGAACAATATAATTTTGCCAGAGACAGTATTTTTTAAAAATCATCTGTAAATAAAATAAAGAAATGAGATATTTTATAATTCTGGATCTGTGAATTTGCTACATTTTAACTACTTCTGCTACAGTTTTTGATTCTACCCTTGTTTTGGCATTTTGTGAAATACAAGTTTAGGCTAGGAGAACACTACATTTTGTTTCCTTTATTCTTCCATTTTGTTTCCTTCTTTTTTTTCTGTTGCACAGTTACAGCTCACTGCAGCCTCAATTCCTTCTGGGCCAAAGGGATCCTCCCGCCACAGCCTCCCCGTTAGCTAAGACTACAGGCATGCACCACTCTACCCAGCTAATATTTTTAAGAATATATTTTTAGAGATGCCTGGCTGTTTTTTATGTATTTATTAATTAAGATATTTTTAGAGATGAGGTCTTGCCATGTTGGCTGGTCTCTAACTCCTGACCTGAAACAGTCCTCCCACTTCAGCCTCCCAAGTAGCTGAGATTACAGGTGTGAACTGTTACATTTTGCTTTGAAATGAAACTACACACAGGTTTTAAAAACTAGCAATTTTTAACATATAAGAATAGAAATCCCATTTGACCCAGCAATCCCATTACTGGGTATATATCCAAAGGATTATAAATCATTCTACTATAAGGACACATGCACACAAATGTTCATTGCAGCACTGTTCACAATAGCAAAGACCTGGAACCAACCCAAATGCCCAACGATGATAGACTGGATAGGGAAATGTGGTACATATACACCATGGAATATTACACAGCCATCAAAAACGATGAGTTCACGTCCTTTGTAGGGACATGGATGAACCTGGAAACCATCATTCTCAGCAAAGTGACACAAGAGCAGAAAATCAAACACCGCATGTTCTCACTCGTAGGCAGGTGTTGAACAATGAGAACACATGGACACAGGGAGGGGAGCACTACACACTGGGGTCCGTTGGGGGGAAATCGGGGAGAGACAGGGGGGTGAGGAGGTGGGAAGAGATAGCATGGGGAGAAATGATAGATACAGGCGAGGGGACGGAAGGCAGCAAACCACACTGCCATGTGTGTACCTATGCAACAATCTTGCATGTTCATCACATGTACCCCAAAACCTAAAATGCAATAAAAAAAAAAAAAAGAATTACTACATATCATGAAGTTTGAGTGCCTTTAGAAACACCTTTTTTTTTTTTTTATTATTTTATTTTGAGACAGTCTCACTTTGTTTCCCAGGCTGGAGTACAGTGGCTCAGCTCACTGCAACCTCTGCTGCCTGGATTCAACCAATTCTCTTGCGTCAGCCCTGTGAGTAGCTGGGACTACAGGTGTGTGTCACAAGCCTGCCTTTTTTTTTTTTTTTTTTTTTTTTCGGTATTTTTAGTGGAGATAAAGTTTTGCCATGTTGCCCAGGCTGGTCTTGAACGCCTGAGCTCAGGCAATCCACCCATCTTGGCCTCCCAAAGTGCTAGGATTATAGGCATGAACCACTGCGCCCAGCCTGTCATTCTTGAATAATGTAATTTAATGATGCATTTGGAAAAAAAATGTCTAGGTATTTAGAACTGGGATATATTTGAAATGTTTTTAGTCAAATCTGGACAACTGGACACATAATTACTCTAATTATCATAAATTCTGTATAACACGTTCATAGATCTATAAAGATACAGACGTCCAAATACATTGATATAGTTCCAGTATGTTTGGGATTACATGAGAAATAAAATTAAAAATAACAAGTATCTTTATTTGGAAGATACTTAGACCATTATGTTGGAGACCATCAGGTTGCATATGAAACTGATACAGAATTAGACAACAGTGTTTGAGAGCATCATTACATAAAGTGCTGCTAAAGCCCAATGGGCCATTAGGGTCAGTGTGTTGCACAGCTATGGAAGGAATCACTGAAGGGAGAAGTTAGTGATTACGTTAGAACAGTCATGAAAAATCGTGGGCTTAGCTGTATCCTTCTCTTCCTTCATCATCTAACCTGGGTGGCGAGGGTGTAAAGAGTTAAGAGAATTCTAGGTTTAGAGAAAATGCAGGAACATGAGGGGTGAAAGGATCAGTGACAAGACCTGATAGGAGACCTGGAGACAATGATTGATGCTGACAAACTAAAGGTAATAGGATTCAGATTTAGGGAGTGTATTCTGATTATATTTAAACCAGAAATGTTCTAAATCATGTATTAGAGTTATTTTACTTTAGGTTTAATCTTTATCAAACCAGCACATGGATAAGGGCTACATTTTAGAAGCCTATAATATTCTTTATTTTGGAATACAGACAGTGCTAGAAATAAGGAAGCCTGATGAAAACAGCCACTTGCATGGTTTTTCCAACAGTATTACTAGGTATTTCTCTCATGAGGAAAGAGAGGGGAAGACTGTAATTTAGGGGATGGCTTAGGCTGCTTAATATAGCTTACACATTTAGCAAACATTTACCGCTTATGTACTAGGCAGGGTCAATGTGTGTTTTTACAAAAAAAATGAAGGGAATTGAATGTGCTAAGAACTGTGACAGTGACACACTGGCTGCTCAGGGAAGTCATGGGGCATCAGCTAACTTGCCCTTGGAGATGGGTGAGTCTTCAGATTTCCTAGAGAGTGTATTATAAAACTATCTTGAAGGAGGAATAGGGTGAGAGCAAGAGGGTAAAGGGTATTCATAGCAGAGAGTCACTTGAGCATTGGAAAACAGTGTGACAAATGGAATCTTGGAAGCAGAGGCTGGAGGAATTATAAGCTGGGAAGACCTATGATGTTCTTGTTTTAAAATATCATCTTATGTCAGCAGGGAAAATAGGTTGAGGAGAGGGCCAGGGAGGAGGCATAGAAACTGTTTAGAAATCTGTTGCTCTAATCCCAGGCCAGAAATGAGGACTTCAGCTAAGGCAGTGGTACCTGAGGTGGGGAGGAAGAGACAGATTCAAGAGATTAGAAGATAGAGCCATCAGAAGGTGGTGGTTCACTGGACACAAGGGTAACAGCGAGAAGAGACCTCAATGACTCGAAGGTTTCTGCTTTTAAGAATTGTACAAATACTGGTGCCACTCACTGGAGGAGAATACAAATGTGAGGTAGGTTTGAGCTTATTGGATATTATTACTGATTTTTGTTTTGATTGACAGCAAAAGGAGTTGAGGTTTAGAAATGTTGACTTGAGTAGAGATGTGCTTTGGAGAATCAGAGACCTGAGTCTGTTTTAGATAAAACCCAATTAGGATCCAGTATCTCCTTGTTATCCTGCCATATCTGATGATCCTATTAATAATGATCACAAATATTGATCACAGATGCAGATATTACCAGGGATATTTATGATGCTTAAATGCTTACGAGGATGCTAATATATGGTTAAATCTGATTGTTATGGGAGTCAAACTGCTGCATCATCTATCTGTGGCAAAGATGTATGATACTTCCAAGAGTCCTTCAAGCACAGGGCCATGTGTTGGGAAAATTATTTTCCTCTACGGTGAATGGCAAATAGGACTACCCCACACAAATTTGTGTAGTTTGTTACTTATGTTTTGTGTCTGTCTCTCTCAGCCCTACTCCCCTAAACTTTACCTGTATCTTTTATTGGTCATGACCCTTTCTCTTCTACTACTGACTATGTATTTTCATCAGTATCCCATCTCCATTCCAAAAGATAGGTATTGTTCATTGTTGACACATAATGCTTTGAAACCTCTTCATATTAGAATGAAGTGGTTCTCACAGTGTGGATCAGAACCACCTGTTAAAACACAGATTATAGGATTGCACCCCTGGAGTTTCTGATTCAGTAGATCTGAGATGGAGCCCAAATTTGCATTTTTAACAAGTTTCTTGGTATGGCAGACATGGCTGGCTCAGAGATTACACTTTTAGAATCACGGCTACTGTGTAATAATTATGCCACTAGGTATGGAATAGAAGACTTCATAATTAATGGAAGACAAGTTTCAGTACCTTCTAAGCATATGAGGATATTATGAGGAAATGTTTATTTTCCCCCACTTCCCTTATTCACACACATCTGTTTATGGGCTGTACTGATCATGAGCTGATCATGATAGAATGTGCTAGAATATGCTGGCTTTTGGGACAGGCTTTCACAATGCTTGCCTCTCCCCTTCCCTAACTTTTTTCTCTGCCTCTCACACTTCCTCATAACACTCTCTTCCTTCTCAAAGATTTTCACTATGTGTTCTGGAACATGTATTTTAATTTGTAATTGTGTCTTGTATCTTAGAATTTATTCTATTTTGCTTTTTGTTGATAAAGTTCTGATTGAACTATAGCTTCTATATGAATAGAAGCATTGTAAAGCTTTATTTTGTGCTACAGTTTTAGAGTAAGGAAGTGGAGGGGAGTGTTTGGGGACAGAACAGGGATCACGGTGGATTGTGCAGACAGAGTCCTTTCTTGCTCAGTTCACAGCTGGCTTCCAGGCTAGAGACTGGACAGGTGCCTTAACTTATTCTTTGACAATGAGTGAACTACATAGTCTCTGAGCCCCAGTGTCCTCATGTCTAAAAACTAATAGAGACTATGAGATCATTGCTCTAACATTCTGTGATTCTATGAATGCCTCCTGAAGTTACTGCCTTTTGATATTCTAGACCAGCCTGTCTCCTCAAACTCCAGATGGAAATGTCCATTCCATACTCTCCTAACCACAGTGTGATGTAGGCAAACATTGCATTCTACCCTGTAGTATTTGTAAACATCTACATTGCACAATTGAAAAGACAAGCTCAGAGAGGTTTACAAACCTACCCAAGGACACACAGTATGAAGGAAAGCTAACAATAGGATCTAGGATTCTCTCTAACACGAATGCCCATGTTCCTTTAATTAAACTATGCAGATTCTCTTGGAGAAAACAAAATAAAAAAATATATCATTGGTCCATGTTCAACTGCCTATCATAAAAAAGAAATAACATCCTTGGATAGGGTTAGGATTTTCTCCCCTTTGGCAGAAGGTGGGACGGGTAGATCTTCACTTTGAAGTGGTACACCTTCAGTATTCTTTTGTGCTGGTTTCTTTCCCAAATTGAGAGGGACCTTTCCTACAGGCCAGTCTGCAGAAGGCACTCCATGGGTTAATAGGCTCCTGCCAGCTGGAGCAAGCTCATTGCCCTGAAGTGGCTTTACATCACTATGCAGGAGTTGCTACCAGCTGGTTAATACCCTGGCCATCACTTGGTGAGGTGGACACCCTACTATCCCCTTATTAGAAGATAACTGGGGCCAGGCGCGGTGGCTCAAGCCTGTAATCCCAGCACTTTGGGAGGCCGAGGCGGGTGGATCACGAGGTCGAGAGATCGAGACCATCCTGGTCAACGTGGTGAAACCCCATCTCTACTAAAAATACAAAAAATTAGCTGGGCATGGTAGCACTTGCCTGTAATCCCAGCTACTCAGGAGGCTGAGGCAGGAGAATTGCTTGAACCCAGGAGGCGGAGGTTGCGGTGAGCCGAGATTGCGCCATTGCACTCCAGCCTGGGTAACAAGAGCGAAACTGCGTCTCAAAAAAAAAAAAAAAAAAAAAAAAAAAAAAAAGATAACTGGATACTCTTACATGCTGAGTCTCTGAGTTATTTTATGCTTTCTTCTGGAGAAAACCCATCTTTGCAAGGTAGCTGGCTGTATTTGGACATACTTATGACTGGGATAAAACAAAACATTTGTCAGTTGATTTTAGTTTTAGGAGATTATATCAAAAAATGTGACCTCACCAGGGTCACAGTTAAATTGACTGAGGTCAGCCAGTCAAGGGCTTGGCATCTCATAAGTTCTGAGTACATATTAGTTGAATGATTAAAATGTCCCAGATGGCTTGGGGTCCCTGAGAGTAGGAGCGAGAGCTCATTGTGTTAGTTGCTCTTTTGTGTCAGATACTGTGTGGTGCCTTACTACTTATAAACACCTATTTAGCACTTTGGGGATTAAGTCCTTTCTACAAGTTATTCAGTAGACACAAGACTACCAGAGGCAAGTGAACTAAGGCCTAGAGAAGTTAAATAGCTTATTGAAAGTCAACTAGTATGTAGCAGAGTTAATACTAGAATGTGTTTGGCTGATGACATCCTTCTGTGTTTGGCTGTTGTCACTGAATTATTAATTTCCTGGAATGCTTTTCAGTTTTGTTACAAACAGATAACTGTAAATTTGTGGAAGAGAGAAACTATAAATTGCAACTATTTTTACATTTAATGAAGGCATTCCTATTAACTACTTTTAGCATTTAAAATCATGTAAAGATAATAAATCTCTTGATGCCAAGATACTAAATATGCATTTTCTAGGAAGGTGATGGTTCAGTGGAAGAACCCGATAGGATACTATGTATCATGAGACAGTCCTTTTCAATGTCTTCATTATTGTTTTAGAGAGGTAGTGTGAACAGTGATAATCAGGTGATTCTTTTATTTAATAGGAAATAGTCGACAATGTATCAAATCTCTGCATTCTATAAATTGAGTTCAGATGAAGATAAGCAGTAGCTTACTGCATCATGCCAAAGAAAATAACAACACATTTCAAATAATTCTTAAAATAGAGGATGTCTTGTTCAATTAATAAACACTTTCACTGATCAACCTGTGTGTGTTTGTGTGTGTGTGTGTGTGTGTGTGTGTGTGTGTGTGTGTGTGTTCATTCATAACCTTGCATGACCTTTGTCAGGTAGATGCTCCTTTAAACTAATTAATTATATACATAGATCTGGAAGAGACTTGATTATATTTTTCTCCTTCTTCTTCCCTCCTTGGTTTTTCCTGTCCCCTTTCTCCCTGTCTCTCTCCCTTCCACCTCTCTTCCCTCAACAAATGTAGATACTGAGATAAAGGAGGCGTTTCTCCAAAGTCACACAATTAGTAGCAGAGTGGCCTTGATGTCTAAGAATACTGATATTGCACTGGAGTAAAAGTCTTTCTCTCCTCTTTTACTCTTTCTTTTGGTTGAAACAGGGTCTCACTCTGTTGCCCATACTGGAGTGCAGTGGTGCGATTTCAGCCTATTGCAGCCTCGACCTCTCAGGCTCAAGCCATCCTCTTAACTCTCAGCCTCCCAAGTAGCTGGCACTACAGGTGCCTGCCATCATGCCCAGCTAGTTCTATTTTTTTGTAGAGATGGAGTATTGTCATACTGCCCAGGCTGGTCTCAAACTCCTGGGCTTATGCTACCCTCCTGCCTCACCCTCCCAAAGTGTTGGGTTTACTGTCATAAGCCGCTGCACCTGGCCAGAATGCTGTTTTCATTATAGAGTCCTTTCCCCTTGGTATGTGCAGAGGATCAGTTCTAGGACCACCCTGGAACAGCTGGACCTGCAGAATTCAGATATGAAGTCAGCAGTTCCGTAGGCATGTTACCCATCCAGCAAATGCAGTATTTTCAAACTATGTTTTGTTGAGGTTGTGAAATGAGCCAATATAGAAGCCTGACCATATTTATTAAAAAATCTTCATGTAAGTTGTAAATCAAAAAGTGACTAAGGCAGGTCTCAATCAATTTAGAGGTTTATTTTGCCAAGATTGAGGTTGTGTTTAGGAAAGGAAACACAAGTTACTGTAGGATCTGTGGCCTATGCTTTTTCCAAAGAGGGTTTTGAGGACTTCAATATTTAAAGGGTAAAGAGCAAACAGGAGAGGAGCAAGATGGGGAAAAGAGGAAGAGATAGGCAATAAGGCAAGTGGTTATGTTTTGCAGGGTTTTGACAGTGCTCAGTGAATCTGTATCTTTTATGTGAGAAGAGGGGTTGGAGGTAAAGTCAACTATACATTTGTCTCACTCTCAGTAAATCTACATTTTACACAATATAAAGTCAGCATGTGAAATTACAGCTGTTTTAGAACAACGGGAGCAGTTTTTTTGTTTGTTTGCTTGTGTGTGTGTGTGTGTGTGTGTGTGTGTGTGTGTGTGTGTGACTCAGTTCTCAAGCTTTACTTTCCCTTTGGCATAGTGAGTTTGGAGTCCCAAGCTTGTTTTTTCTTTCGTAAAGTGGACCCATGCAGGTCAAACTGGCATTGTTCAAGGGTCCACTGTACCTTAAAATAAACCATGTAATATAGACAAAACTGCTAAGCAGTTATAAATTCAAGTATTAGAAAAATCTGAATTTTGTTCATTGGTTTTTTTCTTAGTTTAAGTGTGTTCAAATCCCATTAAAAATATCAAAACATTCAATTTTATCTTCTAAAAGGAGAAATCAGTTTATGGTAAATTCTATGTCTAAAAGAACATTGGATTGGAAGAAAAGGGCTCCGATTTGAGCTCTGACATTACTACCTTTGTAAGCTTAGACAAATTAGGTAACACTCTGGAATAATAGCATTCTAGTAACTTGGGTCTATGAAAACATCATCAGCTCACTGCAGAGGAATATCTGATGTTGGCATTTCCTTTTTACAATCTTGATCTCTTTATAACTTATATGTATTTTAAGTCTAGTTTCTTTAATGTTCAGTCTCTTCCTCCTACACTTATTTCTACTTCGTTTATGGTTAAGGACTGTGCATACCTTTTGTTTCTTAAAGAAAGACAAAACATGAGACATAAGAGCTTTTACATGATGTTTAATAATTTGGTACCTAATTTGAAAATGCAGCACTATATAATCTGAAGTATAATTATGCCGTTACACTAAAATATACAAAATGGGTTGGGCACAGTGGCTCACATCTGTAATCTCAGCACTTTGGGAGGCTAAGGAGGGTAGATCACTTGAGGTCAGGAGTTAGAGACCAACCTGGCCAACATGATGAAACCCCATCTCTACAAAAAAAGACAGTGTAGTGGCAGGCACCCGTAATCCCAGCTACTTGGGAGAGTGAGGCAAGAGAATCACTTGAACCTGTGAGGCAGAGGTTGCAGCGAGCCGAGATTGCACCACTGCATTCCATCCTGGGTGAAGAATTATCATAGGTATTTGGGTGCTGGGAGGGCATGGGATGTTTTGAAGAAACTTGACACATGTAACTGAGCATGTCTAAGGGGGAAAGGTACATGTGGAGATGAGGCTAGGAAGGTAGAGAGACATGCCTAGCAAGAAATATCTTGTGTTTTAAAATCAAGGGTTTGAACTTGATTCTGCAAGTGACAGTGAGCCGTTGAAGCATTTTAAGCAGGGAAATGACATGAAAAATGTGTGTTTTTGAAAGATCACAGTGTTCCTCTTGTAGCTGCAATAAAACAGTCTTAATTTTGTCATTGTGATCTGTAGTATCTGTATGGGTAAACCACCAAGGATTTCAGTAGGCCAGATCAGGGATGACATTAACAACTTCAGTAATGGTTATTCACCTGCGCAGTGCATTGTTCAATGTACTGGTCCACAGTTGCAATGCAGTAGCTGCCTGCTGTGAGCTATAGACCCTGTTTGAATTCATTCCATTACCTTTTATGGAAAACTCAAAGAGCACTCTTTCTCCTAATTTGTCCTGGAAGATAGATTATGTCAAAATAGATATTCTAAAACCTAGAATAAACATTTTTTCTCTCTGTGACAAAGATAGCTATATGGTTTTCAATACTCTTTACTAAAGATTTTGCTTTTATTTTTAGTAATGGTACTAATGGTTGGAAAGTAAAAATCCTGCCCTTCCATTTAATAGAGGACATTTTATTTTCCAAGCTTACATTTAAGTTTCTTGTGGATTTGGTAGTTCTTGTAAATGAGCCTGTTACTTCAGTAGAGACTCCACTTAGGCGACCCCATTCTATTATTATATTTCCAAGGCAGATGCCACCTCGTGCTGTTTTTCTTTATGTAAATAAAGCATATACCTAATACTTTGGTTTTTAAAATACTTTCACCTACATCTTTTGTTTTGCATCTGGAAATCCTGCAAGGGAGGTAATATCCTCATTACAGAGCAGGTAACAGGCATTCTGATAAGTCCATTAACTGGCCTGAGGCTTGCCTGCCGCTGCATGGTACAACCAAGACTGTATCTACTTTTATCATCAGTCTAGATTGGCATACATGACAAAGCCACCCTCACAAACAGAACAATTAAACATATCAAACTATAGGACTGGGAATAAATGGCAAGCTAGTTTCAGCCAAAACACATTGCTTTGTAAAATTCTTCTTTCTTCCTTTCTTTCCAACCAGCAATTTAGTTCAAAAGTCAGTGCCACATCAAGCAAGAAGTTAGAAGCTTATTAAAATAGGATGGCATATTGACTCATTGATGACTGACCAGGAGTCATCATTCTTGATTTATCAATACAGTGTGAATAAAATTAAAAATATTAAAATAAAAGTATTCTCATGTCAGGATAACTGAATTACAGTATCCTCATGCTCATCTGATGTTTGTCTTATGCCCATAGCCAGATGGAGTATGTAAAACATCACTAGGCCTCCCTAAGCTTAAATGCTACTGTTTGGTGTTTTCAGAATAAAACTCTTTATTTTTTTTTCCTTTTTTCTATCAAGGTACCCAATGGATTTCAGTAATTCTCTAGCCTAGGGGTCAGCAAATTATGACCCAAGGGCAAAATTTGGACAGCTATCTTTTCTGTAGTGCCCTTGAGCTAAGAATAGCTTTTAGATTTTTTTAAGTGAGATTTAAAACAAAAAATCAGAACAATATTTTATGACACATGAAAATGATACTAACTTTTAAATTTCTATCTTCATAAAGTTTTATTGGAAAACAGCCATGTTGAATCATTTACGTATTGCCTATGGCTGTATTTTGTGTTACGACAGAGATGAGTTGTTTAGACAGAGACCGTATGGTCTGCAAAGCCTAAAATATTTACTATCTGGCTTGTTATAGGAAAAGTTTGCTCTAGCCTATTTGGAGTGTAAAGGGATTAAGAGATTCTTCTTGTTTTCCTTGGATAAAGGTTGAGTGGAGGGTAAGACATATATTAGCTTACATATGCTTTTCCATTTAGTTGGGTGGAGAGATCTGCATTTTCCAACATTTGGAAAAATCCAACTAAAGACGCAGGTCTGAAGTTTATTAAACTGCTGTAGTTCAACCTTAATATAAAAGGGTGACAAGTTACCCAAAAAGGAAAAGCACAAGAGCTAACCAAGATGAGAGTTATAATCATGGCAGGAATTTAATATTTGATAGGAGATACTAATTTGGCTTATAAGTTTTGAAACTTTTCATTACGATCACGTTCATTTCCTTTTTTATTTTGAGGTAGTTGTCCTTCTCCCACTGTTTCTCACCTCTACCATGGGAAAAAAAGTTCCCTTTAAAGCATTTCACATTCCTAGCAAATGTGTTCATTTTAATTTCATTTGTTTTGAGAATGATTTCAAATGTGCATCACTTGAATATATGAGAAATAAAGCCAATATTTTCAGAGTTCCTTATTATTTGACCACATGATTTTAAACAAACCTCAATGTTTCTTCATATTTTTTGTATGTGGGTGCACAAGATAAAATATTTAAATATTCAAATATTACAGTGAAGCAACTAGCAGCATATTTCAAAAGGTTTAATTTGGAGTTTTTAAAAAGTAAACTGTTGGAACACTTCAAGTTAAATATTTTTCCCTGATTTTTGACAGTGTATATATCCTCAGAAGTTAAAAGATTGAAAAGCATATAAGAGAAGTCTATAGCTGTCTGAAAAACAGTATGTAAATTTCTAGGTAGAGTCCACTAATTCTACCTAATTGGAACTTGAGGATTTAAATCACAGGCTAGGTCAGGATTTTACTGTATGATATGGGTAAGTCAGGTATTTCACACTTTTTATCTGATGGTTAAGGGGGTAGGGAATAAAGACAATGTGATTTCTACCCTCTGTCCCCACCAGGTCAAAATTGCCTTTAGATCTTAGTTTCCTAACTCCTGGTTCCTAATGTTCAAAGCAGATGATTTTCCATTTAGGTGCCCAACAAATGATTGTGATCAATTTGCTAAGCTGTGTGACCTAAACAAGGGTGATGGCACTAAGTTTACTATAGACAGTGGGCCATGCCCTTTATTGGGTAATGCCCTTTATTTGAGCAGTGCATATATATGTATTTTTATTAAAACTATACGCATACAGTGTATTAAAATTATATCTAGTTTTTCCACGTGGAGTTTCCTGTTTGAGCTTCCTTCCATCTACCATCTTGAGCTGCCAGCCTTTTGTCCTAGTTGTTAGATTAAAAATGTTTTATTCCGGCCGGGCGCGGTGGCACAAGCCTGTAATCCCAGCACTTTGGGAGGCCAAGGCGGGTGGATCACGAGGTCAAGAGATCAAGACCATCCTGGTCAATGCAGTGAAACCCTGTTTCTACTAAAAATACAAAAAATTAGCTGGGTATCGTGGCGTGTGCCTGTAATCCCAGCTACTCAGGAGGCTGAGGCAGGAGAATTGCCTGAACTCAGGAGGCGGAGGTTGCGGTGAGCCGAGATAGCGCCATTGCACTCCAGCCTGGGTAACAAGAGCTAAGCTCTGTCTCAAAAAAAAAAAAAAGTTTTATTCTATTTATTATTGATATTTAATAGTTGTATGTATTTTTAAGAGTACATGTGATATTTTAATATCTGTATACCATGTGAAATGATTAACTCAGAGTAATTGGGATATCCATCACTTCAAACATTTACCTTTTGTGTTGGGAACATTGCAGTTCTTCTCTTCTATTTTGAAATATATAATAAATGATTGCTAACTATACTTTTACTATTGTTCTGTTAAATACTATAACTTACGTCTTCCATTTAACTGCATGTTCATAGCCCCTGACTAACTTCTTTTCATCCACTTCTCTTCCTAGTCCTTGGTAACCACAATTCTATTCTGTCTTCATAAGATCCACTTTTTTAGCTCCCACAGGTGAATGAGAATATTTGATATTTGTCTTTCTGTGCCTGGCTTATTTCACTTAACATAATATCCCCCAGTTCCAACCATGTAGTGGGAAATGACAGGATTTCATTCAATTTTTATGGCTGAATAACATTTTATTGTGTGTGTATACATACATTTTCTTTATCCTTTCATCCATTGATAGGCACTCAGGTTGATTCTCTATCTTGGCTATTATAAATAGTGCTGCAATAAACGTGAAAGTGCAGACATCTCTTTCATTGCCCTTCTTTTGAATATATACTCAGCAGCAGGATTGCTGAATCACATGGTAGTAAATTTTTATACTCACAAAAGCTGACTTTTTGATAGCTAATGACACAGCAGGTACTGTGCTGAGATCTTTGCACTTTTTAAGCCTCTGAATCCTCTTAAGCCTATGAGATAGAGGCTGATGTTACCTTTTTAAAAAAAATATATATGAGGACATTAAGACAAAGAGTGCTTCACTGACTTGACCACAGTCACACAGTAGTAAGTGGTCCAAGATTCTAACCTCAGATCTGCTAACCACTGTACTACTGGAGTGGCCACTGTATTCTCAACATAGTTCTTATTTCCTGCCCCTTACTCTTATTCTAAGGGTCCTGTTCTGAATTTGACATGATTCAGTTTCATCCTATTCCAACTATCCTAACTAATTAACTCTTTTATTTAGGTTGAAATATAATGAAGCTTCTAATGAGCTGTGTGTTAACTGACTGTATTATAGAAAATGTATTTTTAGCTTAGGATTAATAATTTTTATCAATACATAGTCTAATGGAGTTACTGCAATGGTAAATATTAGAAATGCATGATTTTGGTAATGTAAAGCTTAAAATATAGGGATATTTATAACCCCATTGCAAATTTTGAGAAGAAATGTTAAATAGTAGTATTTGAAATTGTTAGATAAGCCTAAAATATGTAATTTTAAAAAACCTCATATTAGGTTTCATAATCTAGAGCTTTCCAGGTGAAAATTTGCTAAAAGTCTAATTTTGAATGTTTGGGGAACAAACTGTGCCTTTAATTTCTGTTCAGTTTTAGTACTCTGTGGGGAGAGAAATCTGTAGAGGTTTCTAGGGGTTGGCTTGATGTCCTTTGATTCTTGCATCTGCTACTTGAGAACTAAATAAATGCCCTGTTGTGTGTCAGTGACTGCCACATTCTGAACAGAGATGCTATTTTTAAATAAGAGCTGCTGGACAACAAGCAGTTGGATTTTCATGGTATGCTAAGGAAGTCTGAAGTCCATAGCCCTGATGGGCATAAAGAAATAAGAGAACACAGATTCCTAGAGGTGTTTGAGGTCCCTTCTACCTTATTGACTTCTTCCCTTTCTCCAATAATTGATTGTAATAAATATAATTACATTTTTAAGCTGCATTTAACAAAGGTTGATGTTCCTCTGCTTTTAATTTGAGGATTTACTTTTCTCATTTGTATGATTGACCATGCTGAGATATTCAGTTAAGAGATGGTTCATGGACACGGGGAGGGGAGCACTACACACTGGGGTCCATTGGGGGGAAATGGGGGAGGGATGGGGGGTGAGGAGGTGGGGAGAGAGAGCATGGGGAGAAATGACAGATATAGCTGAGGGGAAGGAAGGCAGCAAATCACACTGCCATGTGTGTACCTATACACAATCTTGCATGTTCTTCACATGTACCCCCAAACATAAAATGCAATAAAAAAAATTAAAAAAAAAAGAGATGGTTTTTGTCATCTTGGTTTTGCTGGGAAGAGAAATGAAAGGAACTCTGTCCCTTTGCCAAGTGCCCTGAGAGCACTGTGAGACCAAAGGAAAGTGATAGTTGTGTGATGAAAACTGCTTCTCTCAGTTTTTCATCTTCTCCTTCACTTGATTTGTTACTTTTATGGATTGATTGTAACTCCTCTCCCCAGTACTGTTAGTTCTTAGAGGGTTGAGCCTCCTGTTGGTTTTCCTGACCTGTACTCTCTTCTGTTTTCAGGAAGGTTAACTTTCTGACCATGTTCACTCCCCAGATCGCTCTGTCTGTACTTCTAGCTAAGAGTAGCCACTTTATTCCCTAATTACCTGTCTGTGGAGCTTTCCCTTCAGTAGACTGAAGATCCTGAGATGTAAGGACCTTGTTTTCTCTTCTGTGCTTCTGTGTATCTATCAGGATGGTTGGCCCATAGGGGCTGTTACCTGTCTCAATGAGGAAACCCAGTGAAATTATGCTCATGCCCAGAATCTACAGGGACTAGTCACTGCTAGTCAGACCCAGCCCCTAATCTTAAACTGAGCTTCATTTTTATCAATACTAATTATTACTTATATACTTAAAACCACTCAAAATATGAATAATTTGTAATCCCTACCCACAGCCTCTAAACCCAAGTATCCATTCCCATCACCTAACCTCCACTTCCTCCAAGCCACTCCTCACTGGGCCCATCACATGCCATGGGGATTTTCTTTATTGCCTCATCACGAGGGCAGCCACCCTTGCCGGGACTTTGCTTCTTCCTCTCTCTCGAAAACTTGCTCATCTGAGGTTCCAACTTTCATAGCACACGTCACCCACCTTCCTCTGATAGTTATGTTCTCCAGTATAATTGTTTTCAGGTGTTTAACCGTTGGTTCTTCCACATAATTTGCAGTTCTTTACAACAAGTATGGCTTTTTAATATTAGAAATACTTACAGTGCATGTGCAATCAATCTCACTAAGCATGCAAATATTATGGAAATCGAATTTTAAAATGGCATTCGTGTTCATTTACTTGGCAAGCATTAAAACTCCACCATGTGTCCAGTACTGTGTTAGGACTGGGAATTCACAGATGGGGGAAAAAAAACCAGCTTTAACGGCAGAACAGAAATGGGTCCCTTTTTTGTCTCTAAGGTACCCAACACATGCCTCTAATATCTCCTGTTACATTTTGATGCCCTGTTAGTGCCACATGGACCCCTCTGGCTTAGCACCTCCAGGATAGGGAGTGGGTTTAGATTCTCAGGGTATGGCACATACTAGATTCCTGGAGAATGTTGGGAATGAACCATTGAGCTGGACTACAGTGTAATTTGAAAACTGTTACATTAGAGCCTGTAAAGGTACTGTGGGAGGATAGGAGAGAGGATACTTAGCCTATTTTTCTGTTTCTTGGCCAGGGTAAGCCCTTCTTGCCAAACGACAGCCTTGTCAGACTGCATTTGGATGCAGTTTCACTTGGACAGTAATGTTACTTAAACCAATATTGGCAGTCCTCATTTGGTCGGTTATGTTTTTAAGGAGGTACTGTAATTTAGAAGCATGTAAGTTGGCTAAACTAGGGTCTTTTATTTGAACAAGGACTTAAAGCCCATATTTTTATAGAAAAGGCCTATGTTTAGTAAATTTTAATATACCTATTATGTAGTGTCAGTTTTCTAAGGTTTAACAGTCTGTTGTATGATCCTACTGGTGTTCTAATGGTGAGTAACTCATTTATTTATAAGACTTACATAGAGGTTTTCTAAAGTGTATGGAAGAAACTGTTAACACAGTGGCTATTTCTTGGGAGTAGGCCTGATGTGCCATTCAGGTGAGAAAAAGGATTTATATTTTTTTTCCTGTAAACCTTCTGTACTGCTTTGAGTTTTTACTTACAATGAGAATGCTTTACTTTTATATAAAAATGAGTTAATAGAGTTGATAGGAATCCCAGTTACGTGACAAAACGCTTAAGCAGTGTTTGGAAAACGGCTACAAGCTGGGGGAGGACATACAGGACGACGAAACTTCACAAGTTTTTTTTTGTCCCTCCTCCCCACCCCATACACACCAAGCAGAAGAGTTACCTCCTGGAGAAATGACTGAACAGAGCAGGGCGTTGTGGTTGGATTGGCAGCTGCTGAGGAAATGTTGTCAAAGGCTGTGAAGCATATCAAGTAGGAGAGTTCCTAGATTAGGTGGTTTGTGGAGCTGCTTGCTTTAAAAAGTGTTGGATTTGTAGATGTTTGGGAGTGGATGAGCTCTGTCAGTGCAGGCTGCTGAATGCATGGGCCGCCTGCATTGGTTTTAGGTAGTGGCAAAGAACAAATGAGGCCAGGAAGACCAGCACAGCTTCAGGTGCTAGGACTTGGCACTGATCAAAGCTTTTAAAAGAAATACTTTATTACAGAGACAATATTTTATTTAGTTTTATCCCTTACAATTTGAGTGAAGTAAAAAGCACTACTATTGAACGTGCGAAAACAAAGGGTACTGGAAAGAGATGGCTAATGAAGGTATATTTTGAAGATTATAGCAGGTTCAACATTATTAAATCAGGAGTATAATTCATGCACCCAAATCTGAAAATGTTTCAGATGTGATAGATGCCTTTATTCTTGCCTGTTAAAATAAAAAGAATTTATACTTTGGGAGGCCAAGGTGGGTGGATCACAAGGTCAAGAGATCGAGACCATCCTGGTCAACATGGTGAAACCCCGTCTTTACTAAAAATACAAAAAATCAGCTGGGCATGGTGGCGCGTGCCTGTAATCCCAGCTACTCAGGAGCCTGAGGTGGGAGAATTGCCTGAACCCAGGGGGCAGAGGTTGCGGTGAGCCGAGACTGCGCCATTGCACTCCAGCCTGGGTAACAAGAGCGATACTCCGTCTCAAAATAAATAAATAAAATAAAATAAAATAAAATAAAATAAAATAAAATAAAATAAAAAGAATTTAATTTTACAATGTTAATGGAGTGGCGCTTTTTTGAGTAAACTTAAGTAGGTCACAAATATATATTGTAATAACCTTTTCTATGATACTTTAATTACATAAATATAATTATAAAGGATATAATTCAGAAAAATCACTCTAACATATTTCAAAATTCTACCATCCCCTCCCCAGATGATCTTCTCTAAGCTATTTCATACACATGAACACATGCATGCATAGTTTTATTGTGTCATACTATATATATCTCGCAACTCTGCTACTTGCCTTTTTTTTTCCTTTCTGAGGCAGGGTCTTACTTTGTTGACTAAGCTGGCGTGCAGTGGTGCAAACACAGCTCACTGCAGCCATGACCTCCCGGGCTCAAGTGATCCTTCTGCTTCAGCCCCCTCCAGGTAGCTGGGACAACAGGCACACACTACCATGCCCAACTAAATTTTGTAGAGATGTGGTTTTACCATGTTGCCTAGGCTGAACTCGAACTCCTGAGCTCAAGTGATCCCTCCACCTCAGCCTTCCAAAGTGTTGGGATTACAGATGTGAGCCACCATACCCAGCCAACTTGTCTTTTTTGTTGTTGTTGTTAACTTAGTTACGGGTTTTCCAGGTCATTACTTATAATTCATCTTGTACTTTTAAATTTGAACATATCATATTTGTATTCTACTTAAATTTGAGAACTAATAATTAAGCTTTCATCTAGCAGGATTTATATTTGAAGAATGTTAAAGAAACACTTTACAGAGAATGAGAGGTATTTCAGCAATTTCATATTCTATGAACTGGTATTAGGAGCATGGAATGAAATGAGGAAAGGGAGCTACAAGTTACAATAAAGATCAGCAAAGGACCTGGTAAAATTAATTCCAAATGCTTGTTGCTGTAACTTTTTGACCAAAAAGCTTATTGGTATGGGTATATTTTAAAGAGAAATCAGGCCTTGTAGATGATAGCTGATTTATGAAGTGTACAGTCCTTTTTTTCCTCCTCACCCATTAGTTCTGCTTTTTTTTCCTCCTCACCCATTGGTTCTGTTTTATCCTTTTAAATGTTCATCACTATTTCTTGGAAAATAACTCTACAGCAGGAAGGGCTGCTTGTTTTTTTTAAAAATATAGCAAGAAAACTAACAATTTGTGGACATAATGGTCATGTATTTTGACCATGATTAAGAGGTTATTGACCAGCTATGGACCATGGTTTTATTAAAATATAGGTTACAGCAGTTAACACTACAAATGAACCTTTTATGGGGTGATAAACTGTTTTTCCATGCTCACCATTTCCCTCCCCACCAAAGGAGCAGTAGAGTAGATTTGCATGTGGACTTTAACTCACACATATTTGGTGTTTAGTTTATAAATTTGGTAACATTTTAGAAGCTGCATTAGCTGCTTCATAGTGGTCATTTAATACAAAAAGCCTGTTTAGACTCAAAATTGAAAGGCAGAGAGTTGGCATTTTTAAGAGGTCTAGACACAGTCATTTTTTAAGTGATCTATTTTAATGAAATTTATTTTTAGCCTTTAAATTTGCCTTTAAATCACTAAAATCTTCAGTGATTTCATATTTTGGCTACATTTTTTTACCCCTTTATCTCTTTGCTTATAGAACTATATGCTTAAAAGATTTTCTGAATCCTTAAAGCACACAGTATAGTTCTGGAGGCTTGCTAAATGAATACATGTGATGTCATGGAGTTTTCATAGCAGGTTATGTGCCGTTATTTGCATCAGTTGAAACTGTTACAAGTAATAATGTATTACAATCTGTTGAAAATCTGACCTTTCAATTTACTCATCCTCCAAATTTCTTTACTTTCCTTGAAGAGTAGTTAAGAGTGTATTTATTTTCACCTGTACATGACAAGGATTTCTGGCTCAGATGTTACTGGCCTACCAGGGAATCTGATCTAGAATACAAGCCTATAAATTATTGCTTCTTTTTATATCTTATTGTAATGTGTGTGGTTTAGTGGAAATATACATGTTTCTAATTCACTGTGGCTTCTATCTGCAGACTACTTATTATGAGCCTATCAATTTACATAAATTATTACAAAACCTTAGAATAGTTTTGTAAGGTCAGTGTTACCCCCTGTTTCATACAGGAGGAAATAGAGACTCAGAGAGGCATATAGTTATCCAAAGTTACAGAGTTGGTAAGGGCCGAGCCTGGTATTCACACCCAGATGTAACACACCTGAAAGCACATCCATTTCACAAACTTGTAGCAGACTTCAGTTAATGAGTTATAGAGAGAAAGGTAATGGATTTAAAAGGCAGATGGTTTTGATGGCTTTCAGAACGAATTCAGCTGCTACTATGGGATTTTCTGTTAGTTCAAGATTTCTTATTTGCAAAGTGGAGATTCTATTTCCCACTGTGTAGGATTATGGTGAAGAGTCAGTGGAAATACACATAAAGCCTTTGATACATTGTAGGTTTTCAACAAAATGACCCAAACTTCCACCCACCCCCAAGTCACCCTCTGATGAATGTAGGTGCCAGTGTTCACCAGTGCCCTATAAAATAGACCATGCATTTTAAAACATTTTAAAAATTAAATTTCTTAACTCATTTACTATACCCAAACACTTATTACAGTGTTCCCATTGTAGGCCTTTTGAGGGCAGACAGATTTCAATAGTGGCAGCAAATAATTTGTAGAAGGAATATTTTCTTTTTCTTCATAATTTTTGTTGTAATCCAATCTGGAGATTAACAACATTTCTGAAAGTTCTCATGCTGCCTGGGGCCCTGGGCTGGCATCCTCTCTTCGATTATTGATGTGGTAACATGTTTGAAGACACAGGAATGATTTAGAATGAGATGGCACTAAAACAAATGAATTAAACAATATTTCTCTGACCATGAGTATTTCAAATGGGCTAGCCAGTGAGTTTATAAACATTTTATTTGTAAAACAAGTACATTTCTTTGACATTTTCTTTTTTCTCTTTAAAATTGCTTTTAGGATGCAGAATAGAAAACTGTGATTCTTGCTTTAGCAAGGACTTTTGTACCAAGTGCAAAGTAGGCTTTTATTTGCATAGAGGCCGTTGCTTTGATGAATGTCCAGATGGGTTCGCACCATTAGAAGAAACCATGGAATGTGTGGGTGAGTAGTTTTTAATGTAACTCTCTCTTTTTTTTTTTTTTAATGTAACTCTCAAACTGAGACTTTTAACAGCTTTTCCTTGAAAATAGGCATGCTGGATATATTTAAACTAAAAAACAAATTGGTTCTCTTGTTCATCAGAACTGAAAATTACATTCTTTGCTGACTTTGAGTTAAGTATCATGACAAATTGGACAGTCTCGTATCTTGGTATAAAATTTGCTAGTTGTGCATTTGCTAGGTTAATCTACTTAAGTGTTGACTAAGTTTTTTTTAAATCACCTGCGTAATACATCCATTTCTTAATAAATTATTAGTAACTGTTAGAGAAAAACATTTTGTTTAGAAGAAAATTTTTCAGCAATACCACGTGAAGCAACTAATTTATTGCTTGTGCTATGTGTAGAAATTCCAGAGCTGCTTGCTTAGCTGTTTGTGTAAACGGAAAAGAATTGAAATTATTTGTGCCATATTTTGTTGATTATTTGTTACAAATGCATTAAAACAATTTTACTAAATTTCTATACCTAGAATGCATAATTTAATAAATATACTATTTGTGAAAATGGTAATACAGGTTTTATAAATTTTATATCTTCTGAGTGTTAGTAAAATACGTTGGCATTTTTATACCACTGATTGAAAGGTAAAGATCTGTCAGTGGCTACATTATGAGGAATCTCTTAATCTAATTATGGATATATTGACAGAATTTCATTTGATGTTATATATCTGATATGATATACAACACAGCTATGTGTTATAGACTTTACATCTCTTAAAATGGAGACTTAGAAGAAAATTGACAACGTTTTTCTATAAAAATTTTAAAGTAGTCTGTAATTGTACATTTGAGAGCTTTCAGAGAAGACATTTAAGTAGTTTTTGAAGAAATAGGTGCTTTCATGTTTCTACTTATGTGCGAGTTAATACATTTATATAGGCACCACAATTAAAATAAGAAAGTCACTAGAATAACATATTCAGAATGTTGAATTTGCTTTTGAGAGGCAGGACACACACATTACAAATGTTCAGTGGAAATGCTGAAATCCTTAACTACAAACATATTATAAATAGAGTCTGATGCATTCCTTGAATGAAAAAATCTTAATTGACTTTGAAAAGTCTAAGAAGCAGCTGTGATACCCAATGATGTCTAGAAGGCAGAAATATTAATGGTATGCGGACTCTGGGCCTGAACCCTCATTCAGTAGTGGGAAGAGGAGTTTTAATGGTGAAGTGGTTGAGGAGGTTTAGCTTTGTATACCTTTATCCTTGTTTCTCTTCTCCCTCTCTGGGAAGTTGGGGGTTAGCATTTTTTCTACTATGTGGACTTAACATGGGGGATGCTAAAAGCTTTTATGTATGTAGTAAACACATATATTTTAAATGACTGATCACATCTGTTTAGTTTTCAAACTGTAGTAATGTACAGCACCAATATGGGGAATAAGAACTGTGGTCTCCAGACACCTGTTGAAAGAACAGAAAAAATCAAAATGCAAAGCAAGCTCCCCGTATTTCTCACCAAGTGCTTCCAAAATTAAATACATTTGTGAGTTTGGTGGAGGCACATTCAGAATTAGCCTGTAAAATTTTGTCTTCTGTCGTGATAGGAAATAGTGTCTTCTACTTTAGGTTTCAGCTGTTGACTCTTTTAAAAGTTACACATTTCAGTGTTATTAGAACTATTCATAACAGCAAAAACATGGGATCAACTTAAATGTTCATCAGTGATAGACTGTATAAAGAAAATGTGGTACATATGTACCATCAAATACCATGCAGCCATAAAAAAGAATGAGATCAAGTCCTTTGCAGGGACATGAATGGAGTTGGAAGCCATTATGCTCAGAAAACTAATGCAGGAACAGAAAACCAAACACTTCATGTTTTCACTTATAAATGGGAGCTGAATGATGGGAATGCATGAACACATGTAGGGGAACAACACACACTAGGGCCTGTCAGGATGGAGGTGATGTGGGGAGGGAGAGCATCAGGAAGAATAGCTAATGGATGCTGGGCTTAATACCTAGGTATTAGGATGATCTGTGCAGCAGACCACCATGGCACACTATTACCTGTGTAACAAACCTGCACATCCTGCACATGTTCCCCGAACTTAAAAGCTGAAGGAAAAAATATAACTGACCAATAGCACCCTTTGAAAACTGAACTGAGACAAATGGAAAGTAACAGCTTATCAATTACTTAAGGGACATTGGGTTTTTTGTTTTTGTTTTTTTGATAGAAATACCCTATGGTTCAAAAAATTAAAGTTCCAAAAGGCAATTATAGGTCTTCAAGGGCTGTACCATTTAATTTTTGGTATCTGAAGGCAAGGGGAAGGGGGAATGAAGGAACCCTGCTATCTAAATTTGATGTCGGTGAAGCAAATGGATACTAACTTACGTGTTTGTGTTTTTTTCTTTTTCTAACCATCTTTACTAGAAGGATGTGAAGTTGGTCACTGGAGTGAATGGGGAACTTGTAGCCGAAATAATCGCACATGTGGATTTAAATGGGGTCTGGAAACCAGAACACGGCAAATCATTAAAAAGCCAGCAAAAGACACAATACCGTGTCCAACCATTGCTGAATCCAGGAGATGCAAGATGGCAATGAGGCATTGTCCAGGAGGTAGGTTCGGACATACAATCACCACTGTGCACTGTGTGCTTTCTGAGTTCTCCCCCTTTCTACCCACCCTGCCTTCCAAAAATGATTATCTATGAAGGAAGTCCGATAATATTGGTGAGAGGATAAAGTTTTGTTGTACTTATTTAAAAACATGCTTCAGCTGTGATAAATACTAAGTGCACATTTTATTACTTTCATAATACCTTAAGCATAATTTAGGAGAGTACCTTAGCAACGAGCTTTCTAAAATGAGATTTCTAAATGTGTTGTAGTGGCTTTTTCTGCAAATGTACCATAAAAGCGGGTCCTTACGAAATCAGGCCTTTGCAGATGTTGCTCTGAGGGAAAAGCGGCCAACTTTCAGTTGAGAAGAGTTTAGATTAGAAAGGTTTATGGAGTCTGTAAAATCATCTGCGTCGTTACTAGTTGAAGATGACATCTTAAAATAAACTCGCCCAAACACTGGGAGGAATAAACATTGTCTTAATGTTACCACGATTAGCTGTTTCTCTGTGTTTTGATGATAATTTGTAGAAAACAGCTACTGGTATGTGTGTGTTTATTCACATCTTTGTAGTAATTGTGCTGATTTGCAGTAATTATTCTGTAATAACAGGATTAGGTCCATTTAGAAATTGGAAGAGTACACAGCTGAGGTGCTGGCCGACACGGAATCAGTAAGTTGAAATGCAGGTCTGAGCCCTGTCACTGCGCTGTCCCTAAAGCAGTAATCACTGGGTCACATTTATTTTATCACTAGTAGATGCTACATCACCATTTGCTCAAAATAGAAGAGCAAAAAAGAAAGTTGTGTTTGGAAAACTGCTCTGTAAAATAATTATAACTTTTGTTTGCCTTCATTCTGTTTTTTGGTTCATAGCTTTTCAGCTTTATGACCAAAGCCCAGAAACAGAATATATAACTGCTTAAAAATGGTTTATAACTGTGTTATGCTGCCTCAGAGAGAGTGTCTATGATCCATGGATAAAGACAAAACTTTTAAGACTGGAAGACTCCAGTTGGCCTTTGAGAACTATTAGATCCAGATTCGGAAGCTACTATTAGGAAAGCAGCTTTTCCTCTTGAATTAGTTTTGCTTTTCCTTACTGGATCTTTGAAACAAACTTTTTGTGGGTCTGCTTTTCACTAACAAGGATGGTTTTGTTCACTTAAACCAGGTATTTTTTGGTCAAAATATAAGAAAATATTTTCTTAAAAACTAATAAATCACTTCTTGGATAGTTGAGAACATTTAAGCTGCAACCTTCTCCCTAAAAACAAACTTGATGTATTCAGGTATTGAAAATAAAGACTTTCTTTGTTGTATATTGTTTATATAACTAGCCCCTCCCCCATTCCTCTTCCAGCAATGAGGTCCCCCAATTGTGGTTTACATTAATAGCAAAAATTAACCTGAAAATGCTCCTATAACAAACACGCTTATATGTAACAAGAGCCAACACATTTCCCTTTCTTCCAAACCCTTTATTTTGACGTAGTCTCAGTCTTGCTTGAGAATTTTCTAGATAACAGCTAGATTGTTAACCATAATATTTATTGCATTTGTATTTTTTATGTTATCAACAACAACATACTATCTTAATAAAATACAACTTGATAGTGTCAGCAGTTTAAATTACGCCAAAACAAATGCTTATGTATCATCTGCTAATCTCCGTTTGACAAGCAAACCAGTAACAGACTTGATTTAATTCTTACTGAAGTTTTACCAAGTTTTACTTATTAGGTAAGACTAGCTATAGCTCTAATTCTTGCATCTACATTTTCAGTTTAATCAAATCCATTTTTATAACCTTTAAATAAGTTTTCAACATTATATTAATTTTTTTACTGTTTTATTAAAAGGAAACTAAATATAATTGTTGAGAGAAATGGCAAATTATTCTGTAACAAAGCAACTTATATTTACAAATGTAGGGGATGAAAACTAGAAAATTAGCTTTGTAACTCGAGCACGTATTGATAAAAATTGGCATAACTTCCTGAGGAGTATCCCACCTTGCCTTAGGTGAGAGAGGGAAAAGTTCCTTTTTTCAATAGGTCATGGTGACTAATGGAAGAATGGAGAAGAAAGCCACTTTATCCCTTTTTACATCTTGATTTGATTTCAGTGATCTGCTGTGACAAACCATGCAAAAATGTAAGTCGTAATCAGGTTGGGAATACAGGCATTTTTAAGATCTTTGCAACATATGTATGGATTTTTCTCCTGTTGGAGCCAAGCTTAACCTGATTGCACACAAACGCAGTCTTAAGCTCCTTCACACTAAAGCAGCAGCACATTAGAATCAGCTGCTTTCGATTACTGAAAGGCATTAAGTTAGAGGTCAGTGTAATGGTATAGTCATCACTATGTATATAAGATATTACATTGAAAACTATTAAATATGAAAACATAAATGGCTTTAAGAGTTTTTAAAAAAAACAGTGTAATGCTTAGCCTAGTCTTTCCTTAACTATCATATGCTTATTTGCTTTCTTTTCTTTTTTTTTTTTTTTAAAAAAAAGAATATCTGGAAATATCTTTAGCAGATTGATTTACACTTGACGTACTCAGTGTTCATTCCCAAACTTTTCCTTTAGATCAGTTATCTTGTTCTTTCATTTTTGATAGCATAACCTGTAAGGTTTCCTGGGCTTTTCCAACAAGTCATTCTTCAGGGTCCTGGTCTGTAGAGATATCTGGGTCCCTACATCCTGTCAACTCATTAATTCCATGAGTCCTGACAAGTCACTTAACCTCTCTTGGCCTCCATTTCCTCATTTTTAAAATTGAGGGTTTGTAAGGTAGGTTATCTCTGAGGTCCTGTTCTGTTCTAAAATCTGATGATTTTAGGATTAATTGCCAAAAGATGCAGGCAAGTTCTGTGGCTGTCATATGAGGTGAGGAAGAGACTTTGGAAGGCCAGGAGCATAGTTTCACAATGAAGGATCTGAACACTTTCCCAGTAGCTGTCCCCCTGCAGTTGCCAAGCCTTCCACATCCAGCAGCTTCCAGCTTCCTGCTTCAGGAAGGACTCTGCTTTGGTCCTTCAAAGATTAAACAAGATTCTTTTAAAATCTGTGCATGACCTGTGACTTAGCTACCAATATAGCAGAAGTATCTAGAATGACAAAAGGGAGCATAAAAGACCATGGAAAAAAGAGAAAGATGGAGAATGAATGAGAGAAAAAAATATTGTATAGTGAGTATAGGAAACAAGTGAAAAAAAGAGTGAATTACTTGAAAACAAAAGCTGTACTCATTGCAGATATAACTGTCTCCATTCCCTTTGCCCTCTCTCCAAGTGTACTAATTAATAAAATTAATCATATTGGGACTAACTTATGAATATATAACCTGAAGCTTTAAGTGGAAAGAATTTCAAGTCTGGGCCATGTCATACATTAGGAAATCTTAATACAAAAGTATAAACATGTTTTTGTTATATGTTTAAATGATACATGGAAGAACAAATTTGTGGTTGCTAAGGTTTGTTGTTGGAGGATGCTCATGTACAGGACAAAATATCATCTGTAGGTGGCTGTAGTCTTCTCCTCTTTCACAGGATGTACCAACATCATGATCTCAACCTGAAAATATTCTGTACTATCTGTATGGGACTCTTTTCTTTTTTGTCAAGCTCCATCACAACTTATTTTGTTAATTTACTTCATCAGATATTTGTCAAGCACTGCTATGTGCCAATCATATATCTAGGCATGGGATTGCTCAGAGTCCTTAGCTTTTTTCTAGCAAGAATAGCTGCAATAAAGAAGTAGATGAGTGTGTTTAATCTCATGTGGAGACAAGGGCTGTGATAGGGAGGACAGGGAGCTAATGAGTGGGTCAGTATATACTATGTTATGTAGGGTGATCATGAAAATTGAGGGTTACATTTGATGAGAGATCTAAATGAAGGAGATATTTTGAAGCTCTAAAGGAAATTATTTTCAGAGAATCCTTGATTCTTCTGCCATATTTTAGGGAAGAGGAAAGAACTGAACTCAGTGGAGGCTCTGATTGGTCCAAGGTGATACATAACAAGTTATTAGTGGTAGAACCAAGAGAGTAGGACCATCATCTTACTGCTTAGAAAACCTGTTTTCCTGTGCTTTTTCCTTGGTCTTTATGATAAAGACCTAAGATAAAGCCATGGTTGTTCAACATTAAAGTACCCAACTTTTAACTATTTCTCCCTCCATGCAGAAATATCATTTTACTTTTGCTCTACAAATGCTTTTAAACAACATAGCACCCTGCTATCGCCACCCCTTCCAATTTGGAATCACTGGTGAAACATATCCCAAAGGGCACTGCATCAAGGCCAAAGTGTGGAGCCACTGGCTTTGCTTTGATTCAGCTTCCCCTGTGAAAGCCCTATTCTCCTTTAGAGTCATTGGGCCTTGGTTGGCAGGGGAAAAAATGTGGCTTCGATTGTGGTCGCCATCCTTAATCTTTCAAAGCCCGCCCTCTAGAGGAGAGTGCTTTGTGTGGAGCCAAACCCAACAGTCGTCTCTGACCATTCTCCTTGGCCTACACAGAAGCCCTGGGTAACCTGATCCCATCCTCACATCAAACGGCTCTGTACCCAGCATAGTTTTTTCTTTCTGACGCATTTCAACTATTGGGCTCAGAGTAATTAAGGCGATGGTTTAGCATATGCTGGGGTAGCTTTTTGAGTCTTTTGCTGATGGCTGCCTCAACTCATAGCAGTTCTTTAAGCTTCAGTCACATTTTGTTAGTACTGGGCTAAAATTTAAATATGAAATGTGCTACTGTATGCTATTTTAATTTTATATGCTTTTTTTTTTCTTCAAAAGTGGTTCTTGGTAGGAAATGAAGGAAAATACAAATTTGCCACTTAGAACCTTAATCTCTGGAAAAATCTACCTTTTAAAAGGTAATAATAAGACTAATCTACGTTTTGTGTATGTGTGTGTGTGTGTGTGTGTGTGTGTGTGTAACTGACAACAACATGTGGACTAGGTACTTCATAGTATAACCAAAGATGGTTGTAGATTGTGATAGATTAACCCTGGAGCAGGAAATAAGCACATTTTTCAATGGGACAGGGTCAATAACATATGCTATGCACATATGTTCTATATTTCTCTACATTTTGTTTACCTTTGAGTTGCAATTTATGTGGTCTGCTTTATACATGTCACCCTAAAGCAGGTGTCCCCAAACTTTTTACACAGGGGGCCAGTTCACTGTCCCTCAGACCATTGGAGGGCCGCCACATACTGTGCTCCTCTCACTGACCACCAATGAAAGAGGTGCCCCTTCCTGAAGTGTGGTGGGGGCCAGATAAATGGCCTCAGGGGGCCGCATGCAGCCCGCGGGCCATAGTCTGGGGACGTCTGCCCTAAAGAGTAGTTTGGAAGAGAGGAGATAAGAGAGAACCTCTTTTCTTTTAGAGTTTGTCAAGAATGTCTGTATTAAAATTTTTATGTGAAGAAGAGAGCATCTAAAAGGAAATTCTTATTGCCTTTCTGTTTGCTATGCTTAAAGTGTTATGGTGTCTCTCTGAGAAATAAATGATTTGTGTTAGTCATTTTAAGTTAAGCAAGTTATACTATTTTCCAGGTACTCAGGGTACCTGGAAGCTAAATGTAGTGTTTGTGTGTGTGTGTGTGTGTGAGTGTGTGTGTGTGTGTGTGTTTTAAGGGAGTATAAACTGGGAGGGTTACCCATAAGTAGCCACTCTAAAAATGTTAATGTATTATTATTAAGTTGATGTTAAACAAAGATCCACTTGCCTCCAAACATCCCTTTCAGTAACTGAAGTGTCTGAAATTCCTGCTTCAGGGGTCTTAACAGACTCTTAAGAGGAATCCCTTTTCTCCCCCAAGCCCATATATTAATATTTTTATTCGTTTCCTGAAAGTGGGCAGAGGACAATAATTGGCACCTGGTGGTGGTGGTGGTAGGTTTTCTTTTCATGGAATGATTTCTTTCAGATTTACTAATTCTCACATACTGGAGGGTAAGGGTCTGAGGAAATGCACAGAAAAGGGGGCTCCAAATTAAGTACAGTCTTGGGCATATACATAAACACAAACATAAATATAAAGGGGTGAAAAACACTCATAACATGAGGGCTGAGGGGGTGGACATGAGACAACTTCTTGTCTCAGTTTCATTTTGAGCCAATCCTAGTGCCAGCCTTGCTTGCCAGAGGAGGCAGGGAGTGAGTGAACTAGAGGAAGAAGCCTCACCTTTGTGCTGTTCTCTGAAGCTTCCCATCTGGAATCTCTACCAGCCCCATTTCAATGTAGTCTGGGGCAGCACATACTAGTCTCTTTTATGGGTACTTGTAAAAAGAATTTCTCAACTACATATGCCACTGAAGACCCAAATTTCTATGCAGTAAGCTACTCTTATGGTCATGTAAAATATATAAAATGATTTTTACAACACTCCAAAATAAAAACAACTTTAATAGGACACACATGGTGTCATTGGTATATATTGTCCCTCCTCCATATGAAGACTCTTTTTTCCCTTTTATAAGATAAGAAAGTCTTAAGTAGAAATGCCCTAACCATTTCTTAGAATAACTTATTCTCAGCCGGGTGTGGTGGCTCACATCTGTAATCCCAGCACTTTGGGAGGATAAGGCAGGCAGATTCCCTGAAGTCAAAAGTTTGAGACCAGCCTGGCCAACATGGTGAAACTCTGTCTCTACTAAAAATAGAAAAATTATCTAGGTGTGGTGGCACACACCTGTAATCCCAGCTACTTGGAAGGCTGAGGCAGGATAATCTCTTGAACCTGGAGGCAGAGGTTACATTGAGCAGAGATTGAGCCACTGCACTCCAGCCTGCAGGACAGAGTGAGACTCTTTCTCAAAAACAAATAAACAAACAGACAAAAACAACTTATTCTCCTCATCACCTCATCAGATACTTCTCTGGAATCTTTAAATATTGTTGATAAAAAGAACAGTCAGTGTATATGTGCCATATTTTCTTTATCCACTCTATCATTTGATGAGCATTTGTGTTGGTTCCAAGCCTTTGGTGTTGTGAACAGTGCCACAATAAACACACATGTGCATGTGTCTTTATAGTAGAGTGACTTAGAATCCTTTGGGTATATACCCAGTAATGGGATTGCTGGGTCAGGGCATGTCCGGGGTGAGGGGTGGGGGGCAGGGGAGAAATAGCTTAGGAGAAATACCTAATATAGATGATGGGTTGATGGGTGCAGCAAATCACCATGGTACACATGTATATCTGTGTAACAAACCTGCACATTCTGCACATGTACCCCAGAACTTAAAGTATAATTTAAAAAAAGCTGTTGGGTTGCTCATTTAGATTTCCTGTAATACTTCTCTAGCTACTAGATTGAACTAGAGCTGTGTGTGTAGATAACCTTCATGATCAGAAGACAAACACTTTAATGAAAAGGATGACAGAATTTTACTAAAATCTCAGCATGTTTCATGTTGTCAGCATATAGAAGTAGTTAAAATTACTTTGTGTAACAGGTGGCAATTTTTTTTGATGAATTTAACCTAAAAATGTTAAGGCAGTAGTTTTTGCTTTACAACTGACCTGTTAATATGATATTCAGACCTAATGTTACTTTGTATTAATATTATCTTCTTGGAGATGATCCAAGGTGGCCAAATAGGAACAGCTCTGGAGTGCAGTTCCCAGCAAGAATTCAGAGGGTGAGTGATCACCACATTTCCAAATGAGTTTTTACTGCCCACAGACCAGGAGATTCCTGGGCAGAAAGGCACCATGAGTCTCTATGACTATTTCAGCTAGTGCAGCAGGTTTTCCCCACATAAAAACTCACACAAATCTGGGTGGCCATTTCAACTGGTGCCTGGAATGCCTGGGAGACGGAGTTGCCCATTCAACTGAAAAAAAGGGGGCTGAAAGAGGGAACCAGGTGATCTGGCTTGGCAGGTTCCACTCTCACAAAGACCAGCAACTGGAAACACTCTAGATTGAGAATTTCACAGCAAGCACAGCTGGAGCAGGACCGTACAGCTCTGTGGGGTGAAGGGCATCTGCCATTATGAGGCAGTCCACCATTACCGAGACAGTCCGCCATTTTGAGGCAGTCTGCCATTACAGAGAGAGTCTACCATTACTGAGGCAAACCGCCATTACCGAGGCAGTACTAACTATACCTCTATAAACAAAACTGCAAGAAAGTTCACATAGTAGCTGGGCAGAGCTTACGGCAGCTCAGCAACACCTCTGCTGGCATACTGTGATTAGGCTACCTCCTTGCTGGACATGACATCTCTGAAAAAAGGCAGCAGCATGTCAGGAACTTATAAATAAAGGCCCACCTTCCCCGGACAGAGCACCTGGGGAAAAAAAAGGAGGTTATGAGTTCCACTGCAGCAGACTTAAACATTCCTGCCCAGCAGCTCTGAATGGAAAAATGGAGCTCACAGCTCAGCACCTGAGCTCCTATAAGGCACAGACTGTCTCCTCAAGCAGCTCCCTGACCCCTGTATATCTAAAGGGACATATCATAAAGGAGACTCAGGCTGACATAAGGTGTGTATCCTTCTGGGACAAAGATAACAGAAGAAGAAACTGGCAGTAACCCTTACTGTTCAGCAGCCACCACAGGTGATCCCTAGGCAAGCAGGGTCTGGAGTGGATCTCCAGCAGTCCTACAGTGGAGGGGCCTGACTGTTAGAAGGAAAGCTAAAAAACAGAATGAAATAACTTCATCATCAACAAAAAGGAAGTCCACTCAGACCCCATTCAAAAGTCACCAACTACAAAGACCACAGGTAGACAAATCCACAAAGATGGAAAGAAAATAGTGCAAAAACGATGAAAATACCCAAAACCAGAATGCTTCTCCTTCTCCAAGGTATTACAACTCCTCACCAGTAAGAGAACAAGACTGGATGGAGAATGAGTCTGATGAATTGACAGAAACAGGCTTCAGAAAGTGGATAATAGCAAACTTCTCTGAGCTAAAAGAACATGTTCTAACCCAATGCAAAGAAACGAAGAACCTTGAAAAATGATTTGACAAAATGCTAATGAGAATAAACAGCTTAGAGGTGAATATAAATGAATTGATGGAGCTGAAAAACACAACATGAGAACTTTGTGAAGCATACACAAGTTTTAATAGCCAAATCGACCAAGCAGAAGAAAGGATATCAGAGATTGAAGATCGACTCAATGAAATAAAATGAGAAGGCAAAATTAGAGAAAAAAATATAAAGAATTGAACAAAGCCTCCAAGAAATATGGGATTATGTGAAAAGACATAATCTACATTTGATAGGTGTACCTGAATGTGATGGAGAGAATGAATCCAAGCTGGAAAACGTTCTTCAGGATATTATCCAGGAGAACTTCCCCAACCTAGCAAGGAAGGCCAATATTCAAGTCCAGGAAATACAGAGAACACCACAAAGATATTCCTCAAGAAGAGCAACCCCAAGGCACATAATTGTCAGATTCACCAGGGTTGAAATGAAGGAAAAAAAGCTAAGGGCAGCTAGAGAGAAAGATCAGGTTACCCACAAAGGAAAGCCCATCAGACTCACAGCCCATCTCTCAGCAGAAACCCTACAAGCCAGAAGAGAGTGGGGGCCAATTTTCAGCATCCCTAAAGAAAAGAACTTTCAACCTAGAATTTCATATCCAGCCAAACTAAGCTTCATAAATGAAGGAGAAATAAAATCCTTTATGAACAAGCAATTGCTGAGAGATTTTGTCACCACCAGGCCTGCCTTACAAGAGCTCCTGAAAGAAGCACTAAACATAGAAAGGAAAAACCAATACCAGCCACTCCAAAAATGTACCAAATGGTAAAGAGCATTGACACAATGAAGAAACTACATCAACTAATGAACAAAACAACCAGCTAGCATCCAAATGGCAGGGTCAAATTCACACATAACAATATTAACCTTAACTTCAGGCCAATATCCATGATGAACATTGATGCAAAAATCTTCAATAAAATACTGGCAAACTGACTGCAACAGCACATCAAAAAGTTTATGCATCATGAGCAAGTAGGCTTCATCCCAGGGACACAAGGCTGGTTCAACATATGCAAGTCTATAAACATAATTCACCATTATAAACAGAACCAAAGATAAAAACCACATGATAACCTCAATAGATGCAGAGAAGGCCTTTGACAAAATTCAACAGCACTTTATGCTAACAACTCTCAAGAAACAAGGTATCGACAGCATGTATCTCAAAATAATAAAAGCTATTTATGACAAACCCACAGCCAATATCATACTGAATGGCAAAAACTGGAAGCATCTCCTTTGAAATCTTGAACGAGACAAGGACTCCCTCTCTCAGCACTACTATCCAATATAGTATTGGAAGTTCTAGCCAGAGAAATTGGGCAAGAAAAAGAAATAAAGGATATTAAATTAGGAAAAGAGGAAGTCAAATTGTCTCTATTTGCAGACAACATGATTGTATATTTAGAAGACCCCATTGTCCCAGCCCAAAATCTCATTAAACTGATAAGGAACTTCAGCAAAGTCTCAAGACAAAATCAATGTGCAGAAATCACAAGCATTCCTATACACCAATAACAGACTAAAAGAGAGCCAAATCAAAGGTGAAATCCCATTCATAATCGCTACAAAGAGAATAAAATACCTAGGAATACAACTAACAAAGGATGTAAAAGACCTTCTTCAAGGAGAACTGCAAACCACTGCTCAAGGAAATAAGAGAGGACACAAACAGATGGAAAAACATTCCTTGCTTATGTTTAGGAATAATCAGTATTGTGAAAATGGCCATACTACCCAAAGTAATTTATAGATTCAACGCTATTGTCATCAAGCTCCCTATGACCCTCTTCACAGAACTAGAAAAAAAACCACCTTAAACTTAATATGGAACCAAAAAAGAGCCAAGACAATGCTAAGCAAAAAGAACAAAGCTGGAGGCATCATGCTGCCTGATTTCACACTATACCTCAAGGCTACAGTAATCAAAACAGCAGGGTACTGGTACCAAAATAGAGATATAGACCAATGGAACAGAACAGAGGCCTCAGAGGTAATGCCACACATCTACAACCATCTGATCTTTGACAAACCTGACAAAAACAAGCAATGGGGAAGGGAGTACCTGTTTAATAAATGGTGTTGGGAAAACTGGCTAGCCATGTGCAGAAAGCAGACACTGGACCCCTTCCTGACACATTAAACTAAAATTAACTCCAGATGGATAAAACACTTAAACATAAGACCTAACACCATAAAAATCCTAACACCATAAAAACCCTAGAAGAAAACCTAGGCAAAACCATTCAGGACATAGGCATAGGCAAGGATTTCATGACTAAAACACCAAAAGCATTGCTAACAAAAGCCAAAATAGACAAATGGGAGCTAATTAAACTCCAGAGCTTCTGCATAGCAAAAGAAACAGTCATTAGAGTGAACCAGCAACCAACAGAATTGGAAAAAATTTTTGCAATCTACCTATCTGACAAAGGGCTAATATCCAGAATCTACAAAGTACTAAAACAGATTTACAAGAAAAAAAGAAAACCCATTCAAAAGTGGATGAAGGATATGAACAGACACTTTTCAAAAGAAGACATTTATGAGGCCAACAAACATATGAAAAAATGCTCATTATCACTGGTCATTAGCAAAATGCAAATCAAAACCACATTGAGATACCATCTCACGCCAGCTAGAATTAAGGTGATCATTAAAAAATCTGGAGACAGCAGATGCTGGAGAGGATGTGGAGAAATAGGAACACTTTTACACTGTTGGTGTGAGTGTAAATTAGTTCAACCATTGTGGAAGACAGTGTGGCGATTCCTCAAGGACCTAGAAATAGAAATTCCATTTGACCCAGCAATCCCATTACTGGGTGTATGTCCAAAGGATTATGAATTGTTCTGTTATAAAGACACATGCACACATATGTTCATTGTGGCACTGTTTACAACAGCAAAGACCTGGAACCCATCCAGATACCCACCGATGATAGACTGGACAAGGAAAATGTGGCACAGGGTGTTGAACAATGAGAACACATGGACCTAGGGAGGGGAGCATCACACACTGGGGTCTGTTGTTGGGGGGACTAAGGGAGGGACAGCAGGAGTTAGGGAGTTGGGGAGAGATAACATGGGGAGAAATGCCAGATACAGGTGCTAGGGATGGAGGCAGCAAACTACATTGCCATTTGTGCATCTATGCAACAATTCTGCATGTTCTGCACATGTACCCCAAAACCTAAAGTGTAATAAAATATATTTTAAAAATATATATTATCTTGTGTTTGAAGACTTTGGAAACTAGGGACAAAATAGTTGAGCTCATCAAGAGACTTTTAATAACTGATGCTGTGTCCATATATCCTGTCCATTTCTCAAAGGATTTAGTGATAATGTACAAAGACATAAGATAACATGGTAAAACAATACCAAAATATAAACTATCA
This sequence comes from Saimiri boliviensis, assembly GCF_048565385.1. Lineage (NCBI taxonomy): Eukaryota > Metazoa > Chordata > Mammalia > Primates > Cebidae > Saimiri > Saimiri boliviensis. The sequence goes on along the minus strand of NC_133463.1, from coordinate 57,819,980 downwards.
AAACCAGGAATAATTTAAATTAGAATAGGAGCTTAGGCTGAAAAACAAAATAGGCTATTTGGATCTATGTTGGTTGAAATAATTGAGCCAAAAATTTGATTTTAGATTCACTACCACACAAAGGGAAAAAGTAGACATGGTTCTGTGTTGGTTTAAAATACGTGATTAATTAAAAAATAGCTATTTATTAGCTTTTAGAGGGGAAAATCACATATATATGTATCTATGCACAATACATATTTACACATGTACATGTACACACATATATGAATACTTCAATTTCAGACATGTTAAAGTGCACATGTGTTGGGGAAAGTTAGTATGACTTACGGAATTGAGGAAGGTCTCACAGAAAAAGAAAATAGCTCAGCAGGGGGGAAACACTAAACACATTTCTGCAGTATTAGACTTCTCAAATAGGGAATCGTAAGGTGGATGATGTCCTTAAAACATCCACATCACATCCATGCTTCCACAAGGAAGAAAGCAGCTTGGTGTTTATACCTGGATGAAAGCTGAGGGTGTGATTATGACTTGACTCAATAGTGGCATGAGTAATGCTGATTCAGGACCTATCAATTTAAAGGGTACAGTACAGGTTTGCTGGTGTATTGCATAATTGTGAAAGTTAGCCTCTTAGTGTAACCATCGACCAAATAATGTACATCGTATTCATTAGTTCCCATTTTTTACCTCCCAACTTCCCAGCTTCTGAATCTCTGGTTTCCAAACTCTGAGTCCATGTTTACTGGTTAGTTAGCTCCCACTTGTAAGTGAGAACATAGTGTTTTCTGTTTCTGGATATTTCACTTAGGATAATGGCCTGCAGTTCCATGGAATCAAAATGTTTTGACTTATCGGTTGTTTTTGACTGTAATCACCCAGTAGGCTATTTTAGTGAATACTGAATACTTTTGGAACTTCGTGGTATCTAATGAATCTAGGAAATGTGAAGATCTACACTTACAGCAGATCTGTTACAATTTGAAATTGCAAAAATATTGTACCAACCTAAATGCCCATGAATGAGGGGATGAAGAAAATGTGGTTTAAATACATCATGGAATACTACTCAGCCATAAAAAGGAATGAAATAATGGCATTTGCAGCAACCTGGATGGAGTTAGAGATCTTTATTCCAAGTGAAGTAACTCAGGAACAAAAAACCAGATATTGTATATTCTCATTTACAAATAGGAGCTAAGCTACAGGGACACAAAGGCATATGAATAAAATAACGAACTTTGAAACTTTGGGGCGAAGTGGGTGAGGGATAAAAGACTACACACTGAGTACGGTATACACTTCTTGGGTGACAGGTGCACCAAAATCTCAGCAATCACCACTAAGTAATGTATCCCTGTAACCAAAAACCACCTATTCCCTAAAAACTACTGGAAAAAAAATCTCCTCAGGTGATTCTAATATGCAATAAAATTTGAACCAATAAAAGTGTAGACCTATTATATTGCAAGGGTCAGTTACCATTCAAATTTGTCAATAAAGATGTATTTTCTAAATAATAAGATACTCTTAAATAAAATCAGGAGTTGCATATTTAGGTCCAAAGTTGTTTCTGGTGGTTATCTCAAGGCCTGCATTAATATTTTTAGATAACCATTTGCATTTTTTTGTTGTTGTTTCTTTTCTAAGGCTGGCCTTTGATCATCTTAATCTGTGTCAAAGCCATTTGTTATGAGAGAACCAAGTGGATTTTGAGTAAATGTTTACCGAGTTACATTGACTTTAAAAAGATATATTATGAGATGCCTTCCAATTTCTCTTGGAACCCACTTCCCCAAGATAATCCAGTGTTGGAGCTAGGATTCTAAGCCATCTGTGATTTTTCTATTGCCATGTCTGTAGGTCCATCAAATCAATAGATAAGCATCATTACTTCCTATGTTCTAAAGCAATGGGAAAATTGGGAGGAGGGTGTGATACAAACAAGAGAGTTTATAGCCAGGGTAGGGAATTTTTAAAATGCATGTTAAAAACAAAAGAGGCAAAATTGTAATTATAAATTCTTGAGTGTCAGGTAAGTATGACATTGTTACAGGCTCTGATACTGTAGAACAAAAGGTATCGATTTTAGCTGTTATGGCCAGGGAATAGTCCCTGAAGAGCAAAACTTAAGTTATATTAAGAGGGTTGGGTAGAAAACAAGTTTAAAAAGGGACATCATTTTAGACAGAAAGAACACTGTGAGGAAAGATTCAGCAAAATGTGCCTCATGCACCCAAGAGAGGGTGAGCAAATGAACCTGGCTGAAATGCAGAATTTGTGAACTGCAGTCACAGAGGCTCACAGCAAAAAAATATAAGTTGCAGCTTGACTGAAGTGTGTCCGTAGAGAAGACAAGGATTTTGAATTTTACTTTGTACACTGTGGAGAGCCATGATACTTTTGAGTGTGAAGATGTTTCAGTAGAAAGCTGCCCGAAGATGGAAGTGACTGAATATGGTGTTGGTAATATGTTAGGAAGATGATCAAGTGCACATCCTGATTTAGGCCAGAGCATTAAACAGAGTCTGAGTTTGATGAGAGAATTAGCAGAGAACACTTATGAGTTCTGATGTTCATACGTTTTTCTGTTAAGTTTGCTTTTCTAAAGAGTCGATAATTTTGCCTTGTCTTACAGTCCTCTGTGACCCCTGTATCTCTTTTTGCCAGCCTTGTAAGCCAGGCCATTGCCTGGTTTGTATTTGTGCAGTTTTTTCTTTTCCTTTTTTTGAAAATTAGGCACAATTTTTTCACCCTAAGTGAACTATATTTGTTTCTAATTACTACGTTCATCTGCCATTTACCAAGATCCTTGGATGTAGTATTTCCTATTTTCTAGCTTGCCATGTTAACCTTCTAATAGGTTTCCTGTACCCGCGAGTTTGGAGTACTCTGAAAATTTAAAGCATGCAAATAAAATATTATTTAGGTCAAGGATGAAAATGTTCCTACAAGGTTTATTTTGAAGTGTATAATCTAAGATGGTTTTATCTAGCATATCGCTGACTAGCAGTATCCTGGAACATTGGGTTGTAAAGGATTCCGAGTTAAATGCTGGGTTTAGGAGACAACCATGCAGCTAATCAGTTTGCAGTTTGTGGCATGAAGTGGGAAGCAATGTATTTTGTATTTATTCCTCTTAATTCTAAGCCCTTGACCTTAGAAGTCTGCTTACAACTCTTCCTGCTGCCATCTCTCCAATCCTACCCACAGCAGACACTTGGACATCTCTGATAAATAATCATCTAGCTGTATTTTTCACCTTAGTGCTGGTGGATGTGTTTGCATGTTGGAAAAAAACAGAATCAGAAAATTTAAATGAGGTTTTAAATTTGGTATATGGCTGGTCTTGACCACTTATGGGTTGAATGACAAGTTACTTAATTTCCCAAAGCTTAGTCATGTATGACATGTTATCATCTCAACAAGATTGTTGAGAGTACTAAAGGGACATCCATGCAAACAGGCGAGTTGTTATTATTCGGCTACATTTTGTTGTAGTCCTGTTGTTAATTATGCAGTATTTTTTTTCTTATAGCTGGCCTGTTATTGCCTCTTCACTATTCTTTAATTGCAGCCTTCCTCATGGCTTCAACTATCATCTGGACATGCACCTTCCCTTTGAGCCCCAATCCCACAGATTTGCCCATTTGTGGGCACCTTTCCCTAGAAATCCTGCCAGCATGTGCAACTAAGCATAGCAAAAGCATAGCTATGTTTACAAAATCCCATTTCTTATGGGATAGCCCTCCTTTCCAAAGGCATCACTAGTCTTCCAGTAACTCAGGCTTGCAGTCCTATCTTTGAATCTTTTCCTCATGTTCAGACAGATTAAGACGCAAAGCTTTGCCCAACCACCTAAAGATGTGTGAACTACAGAAATTTACTTAATTTCTCTGAACTTCGGTGTCAGCATCTATGTTACGGGGATAACAGGTGCTTGCTTCATGGGGCTGTTATGAGAATTAAAGGATATCATTCACACTTTGCCTAGCACAGAGTGAATGATCACAAAGTGTGAGCTCTTTAAATAATGACCCACCCAGTTTTACATCTCAGCTCTCCACACATCTTCATTTTTATTTTCTCTACTCTCAAAGACTTAATTTTCTTTACCCAGACTGCTGCTATAACTTACGTTAGGAAGAGGAAGCAAATGTTAATTTGCATTTCAGTGAACAGATGTGTCAACATGTACAAAGGTGAACTCTTTTTCCCTCTTCTACAGTGTAATCTAGATGGTAAAGTTGAAACTTTAAATTTAAAAAATTGTGGAAACAGGCGCTGAGTCTCCTGATCAGCACTAGAACAGAGGAAGCCACAAATATTGAAAGGAATGAGAATTGCAAGATGAACAGGGCAAGCTAATGGTGGCTGCGGAGGTGAGACTTCAAATATAGGCCTGGAGTATGGGACAGTTGAATCAGTGAAAAGGAGGATGAAGGGAAAAGATAACATGAGCAAAAATATGAAAATATGGGATGTATACAGCCTAACATTTATATAAATATGGAGAATCTGTTGAAACAATGCATGTGTTAGGTAGTAAAAGGATAAAAATTTGGGCAAAGACTAGAAAGAAAAAGAATGAATTCAGGACATAAATCAAAATCTGTAAGAGTTACTTACCAAATTGAATCTCATAGATTGGCCATTCCAGAAGAATTTGAGGTTTACAGAATTCACACAGGGAAGAAAAAGTTATTATTCATTTGTGATGACTTATTTACAAGGATATTTTTCCTTTGGAAATTTAATTCCTTAAACTATCATATATTACTAATTAAATCTTAAAGATAGTGTGTGGTTTGTGGAAGAGAAGGAAACTCAGATTCTGTAAAGGATCTAAAACTAGATTCTGTAAAGGATATCATTGTGTATGGGTTTTTCTCAGAGTTTGGCGAGAGGCCTGGCAGGTAGGTATCTGGACTCTCATCCTTGGTTGAATAAGGTAGTTCTATTTTTTTCTCTTTGACATTTCAGGGGTTCTGTATGCATGAGTAAAAAGAGCATATCTTCCTATAAAAGCAGAACTTCAAGATGCACTCATTTGCATCCCTTCCCTTATAGATGGGAAACTAAAGTGCTGAGAGGTGAAAGAGTGAATTCCCCATGATGATGGTAGATGATAAAGCAAAGCCTAATTCTTGATTTGTTGTTAAACCTAGAGCACTTTCTCCCATACTGCTTCTTTGTCTTTCAAACCATAGTAATCCTTGGCAATTGCTCATATGTAATGCAATTAAGATTTTTTTGTGTTATGATATAGAACTGCTGTGGTGATTGGGCTATTATTTTTACAGTGTTTCCTCTCAAAAAAGAGCAGTATGAACCGGTCACAGTGGCTCATGCCTGTAATCCCAGCACTTCAGGAGGCCAAGGCAGGTGGATCATGAGGTCAAGAGATTGAGACCATCCTGGCCAACATGGTGAAACCCTGTCTCTACTAAAGAATACAAAAATTAGCTGGGCATCTTGGTGCGTGCCTGTAGTACCAGCTACTTGGGAGGCTGAGGCAGGAACATTGCTTTAACCTGGGAGGTGGAGGTTGCAGTGAGCTGAGATCACACCACTGCACTCCAGCCTGGTGACAAAGCAAGACTGTCTCAAAAAAAAAAAAAAAAAAAAAAAAAAAAAAAAAAAAGGCAGTATGAAACTTGGCATGGGCTGAATTCAATAACATGTCTCCTATTTGTGGTGGACTCTGCAAGATTCTATAATAGACCAATAAAAAATTATCTTTTTAAGTAGCTCACAATCTTTCATTTGGATATACCAATTATTTATACTTAAATATGGCATAAGGTAGATAAGCACATGATATGTGCCTCAAAAAAACTTTGTTTTATCTTGAACTGCCCCATATTTAGCAGTTACTGTGTTTCCTTAGTCCTAGGAGAAAATTTTCACCGAAGCTCTATCTTTTCTACTCACTTTTTGGTGATACAATCCTATTAGTCATTGATGTAATCTTAATTTAGTTACTAGAATGTCTAGTCCAAGATAATAAAACTAGAGTCTTGAGTTTTAAGTCTTATTATTACCATAAACTTAGAAAACATATAACAGACTTTGGCTTATTTAAAGCGTCCATTTTGCAAAATACTGAGTGCTTACACCTCTTTTCTCAAAAATTCTGAAGGAAAGGAACCTCCAAATAAATGAAATGCTGAAAGCAATTGAGTACTAATCCAGGTAAGATGTGTACTGTGTAGGCCCCATCCTCCGCTCCCTCTCTTCTTCTTTTCATCTATGGCAAAACCTGTGGAAGAAAACCACATGCCTCTGTCTTGCATCTGTGCACAGATTCCTTGTAGTATTCTTGTCTTTTACATGGTGAGAGTGGTATTGCTAACTTGAGTAATTTAAAGTAATTTTGGCCTCAAATGTCAAGTGTCTGTTGCATTTCAGATCTTCCTCTATTTGGTATAATTGTCAACTCTAAGTGCACAGATTGACTTAATATAGTCATCAGATACGCTTTGAATTAAGCATTATTTGGGTTGCTTCTGTAGCTCTGTTTGAAGCAGTGTACTCTGTGTTGCTGTTACCAGTTCGCTTCTACTTTATCAGAAACATAAGACCTGGATATCCCAAGAACCACTATGTGAAATCTCCCTACCAGGCCGATGGCACGTGAGCATGTCTGGTTGAAAAACTGTAACATCAGTAGTAGCCTAATTTGTTTTTATAATAGCTGACATTTATTAAGAACTTGCTCAAAGGAGTTCAAGCAAGGGTGGTTATCTCTTAAACACTAATATTTCAAAAATTTTTTTTAACCATACAGTTCTCAAAACGCTGATATTTTATGTAACTTTCAGTACTTAGTAACATTATTCCACAATCAGTATTATGCAATGAAAGCATAAAGATTGAAAGTTAAAAATATGTGATCACTTATTCTCGTGTGTGTGTGTGTGTGTGTGTGTGTGTGTGTGTGTGTGTGTATTAGTATTTTCAGCACTGCATTTAAGGAAATGTTCAATGTTGGGCTCGGCATTTTGTTTGACAGTTGTCACATTGTTTTCATTGTCTCTCCGCTTTTGTTTATTTCTTTGCTTCTTAAGCAGCCTGATGAAATCTCATCAGCTAAGTGGGATTGAATTTTGATGAGTGCCAAGTTGCTTTGATGAAATCTACTGTAATTGTCTTAAACCCAACTTTATTTGGCTTTAATGCTGGCATTTTCCATATTGAGAAAATTAGTGCATTTGTTCGCTACTGGAGAAGGAAGCCCGGTAAAGAAACAAAGATAGTCAAATAAAAAAAGCAACCATAATTTAAGTTCATTGTATCTTTGAATGCATGGACAAACTAGCTTTGAAAAAAACTTTTTTTTTTTTATGTTTTAGCATCTGTTCCTTTTAACAACAACAGCAACAAAATCAGAATTAGTTATTAGCCAAAAGTATCTTCACCCATGAACAACTAGAAAAAGCAAATGTGTAGTTTCTGTTGACCAGAAAAAAAAAAGCTTTGCCGTCCTGTTTCCTGGATTTTCTTAAGAGGGGCAAAGATGATTCTAGTATTTTATACTAACATTCAAGGTATTTCATTTTATGAACAAAGAAATAATTCAAGACGTTTTATGAACAAAGAAAAAATTTAGTTTAAATTTTTTTACTTTCTAGTGCTATTTCAGGCTCCAAAGCCAGTACTATAAGAGAATCAAAATATCCTAAACTTAGATCTTAATTTCAGATACTTTAGATATAGAAGAAATTAAGCTTATTGAAGTTTTATATAATGAAACTATGTGATAACACTGTATCTCTTAAGAGATCATGGAGACAAAGGTCTTTATCACTTAGGAGATCATTGTGACAATTTCAAGAGGCTTGAGCATTAGATCATAGCACTGCAAATAGATTTTAAAATGTTCATATAGGCTGAAATGAGATATTTAGGTGTGCAACCAGTGCATTTTGCTCTCCTAATACAGGAACTCAGCAACCTTCTGCTTTCCATAGGGCTTCTAAATCAAATTTGTCCTGGGGCTGGAATTGGAAGAGAGACCCTACTTTTAGGGTAACCATGGGCAGTTGAGCCATCCTTGAAGGTTCTTGGGGAGACCAGGGCTGTTGTCTGGATACTTAGAGATTATTCAATGCTTATCTCAGTTTTCTGGTTTGAGTTGATTCTCTTAAGTTACTATTGAATCTTTACCCTCAAAGACTGGCATATAACATCCCCACTCTAAAACTCCTACAGATGGTAGAAGTTTAGTTGAAGGCAGATAGCTGGTGGCAGTTCTGTGGCCATGGGATAAAGTTATATGTATTTCTACAAAATCATGAGATTTTTTATGACTTAATTCAAATGTCTTTCCCTTTTCATGTCTTTTTTTTCCTTTGTCAGTTTTCAGTGGGCGTAACCTGATTTATGAATCACTAACTATAAAGAATTCACTTCATAGTTTTACTACATTGTTTATAGAGTGTTCAGTCAAGAAGCACTTCAGAATTAAACCATTAGCAAATCTGCTCACTGTGAAACCAACCAGCTTCCTGCGTATGAACAGAATGGGATCAGCAAAATGCTGACTCCTCACTGGTTAGATTTATTCATGGTCAGAGTGATCTCTTATGGTGATATAAATTTCATTTTATATTTTAAGTAATTCATGATAGTTTTTATTTATGTTTAAGTATCTAGCTGAGGCTATGAATTTTACAGAAGAAGCCCAAAACTCAAAATTAAAAATGGTCTACATTTATTACATATAGAATATAGAAATTATGTTTACATAAATAACTTCAGAATCTACATATTACAATGATCTATTTTTGGCACCCATTTATTATTTATTTTAATCTAGACAAAGCACCTAAGGTCTATTCTAATACCCACATTCCTAGACGTTCTTGCAGTTTTATTTAGAGTAAGGCCACTACAGTAGATAATTTCTAGAGACAGAATTTAGTTAAGTGACTTCTAACAGCTCTGTTCTGAGCCTCATTTCTGGATTCTGACTGATTCGTGTCACAGCCCCAGATGAATCTCAAATAATTATTTCAGAGTCTGGATATGATTGGTATAAGGTCCCTGTCAATCCACAGGCTTGAAAAAAATAATCAGTGAACTATATATTTTTCTGGGATAATATGTATGGTTTTTCATTATTAACAAATATGTTTAAACCATGAGCTGTGATAATGAAATGATTCCAGATTTGAAGAGGTATGTTAGCTGCTACAACAGAGGTTAAAAAAAGAACCAAATGCTGACAGCAGGGAACTCCAGGCACTGTAGGAAATCACTGAGGCCAATTGTTTGAGGAGTTCATAAAGGGGAGATATAAGAAGTCTTTCTAAAACAAAAGAAAAATACCATATCAGAAGGGAGCTGTGATTGATGTTTTCATCAATGGCTAAAATGGTTCCATGTATTCAATTTTCCCTTATTCATCTATTGGTTAAAATTTTGCAAATAGCTGTTTCCATAAAATGAATTTTCTTTAAAAATTGTGCTTTGGAGGGATTTTTGAGCTCTCGAAGTTCTTTGGTTTTGAGGACTTGAATCTCCATTACTTGCTAGACTCTACCTCAGGAAGGAGTTTGTTGAGGCAGATGCTAAATGGCCTTGGGCCAAGAAGTTATGAGTGAAGCATTCACTGGGAGTTGAAGCTTTCCTTAGAGAAACAGACCATCTGACTTTTTAATTAGAAAACTGCTCCAGTCCACACCTCAGTGTCATCTCCTGGGACTCCTAAACCAGAATCTAGGGTAGCTTTACTAGTGTTTTTCTTTTTTAAAACATGCAATAAAAATGTAGAACCATAGCCAGGGGAGGGATGAAGGGTAAGGGGTATGTCTCAAGGGGTTGATAACAGGATTAGAACTTTGTAGAAATAATTTGCATTTCTGGCTAGTGTCTTTTATGAAACACACATACTTAACTTGGCTGGAGTTAGGAAACCTGGTGTTTTACATTTTGAGTTCCTTTAAGGCAAAATCCAACACTTTATCTGCTAAGCAGAAATGACCACCTCTGAGAAAACTTAAGAACTAGCCCTCAGCACAGGAAGAAGGAGACTAGTATGAGAGGAAATCCACTTGAGACGAAGCTCTTTCTTTAGCCAGTTCAGTGGCAAAAGGCAGAACTTTCTTCAAATTTTTGGTTGGTGAAATTAAAGATGATATTATAATAGCAAAATCAAAAGGTGCTGGGGTGGCTGCAGTCTATAACTTTTGAAGAAGATATGTTCTGCTCTGTTGACTTACTAAGGTGTCAGTTTGGATCTGTTGGTATTAGATATTTCCTTGATGTTACCTCTGGTTCAAAGATGATATTAATATTAAGCAACTAAAATTTTTTAGGAGAGATACTGTTTAAAATAAACCACACTTATCTAAAAGGGGCACTTTACTTGCTAGACCACAGAAAAATCAAGGATTTTTTTTTTAATTACCTAGATTACCAAGCTAGTAGCACACACTAGACTTTGAGATTCTAGATTTTTTTCCCTTGCTATTTTTTTTCCCTTGATAGAGTACAGGCAAAATGCTTGGCATTAGATTTGGAGTCTTCTGCCTATGGTTCTATACACGGTAAGAAGGTGCTTTATGGGGTTAATACAAATATTACAACAAACTTCTGAACAGTTACTACTTTACTCCCAGCAATTCAAGCTGTGCTCTTGCAAATATTCTTCATTTGGAGTTACTGAACAGCAGAACAAAGGCAAAAGCACAGTAGAGACAGCTTTAATGTAAAACAACAACAACAACAACAAAAACCAAAAAAACAACAACAAGAAGATAATTTAGTTTATTTAAATTGAAGTTTGGTATAACTGGCCCATAATAACATTTTCATCATTGAGCCCTTTGGTCTAGTAACTTTTCTATATTTCCCCCCACCCTCTTCTCTCAGCTTGTGATAAATCAGCTATACCACCAGGCCATCAAATGTATTCAATTCTGGAAGAAAACACTTCATGGTTGTTTAAAAATCCAGAGTATTCACATGGGGAAAGTGTGGGAGGTTTCAAGTTTCTGAAACATTCTGCAGAAAATGAAGTGATAACAGTTCCTGCCGGTGGCCATATGACTCAGTAATAACTGGAAGGAAAAAAGATGTTTGTTTAGACTTGGCTGGAGTTAATAACAAGCAAGAATTATCTTATTTTTGCTCATAAACATGTTTCCTATCTTCACAATCCCTTTCCTCATCTTTTGTAGATACTCGAGGCTCTCCTGACACCTGGCTTCGCTCTTGGAGGGATGTTCAAAATGTATTTTGTGCTGATTCAAGGCTTTATTTTGATTCCTACTATTCATTAAAAATACAATAACAGAAAAGTCTCATTCTTCTTGCCACAGTTAGCCTGTGCTATGGTAAAATGTGGGTAGCCTTTGTAGTAGGCAGTCCAAGCAAGACGTTTAGAAGGTTTTCGTTTTAATTCCAGGACTTAAATGCCTCAGTTCATCAAAATGCTTTACTCTTTATGGTTGCAGAATGCATTTGGCACTAACATGTGCTAACATGAGCTTTTGTTGTGTTTAAATTTCTTCCCAGCTTGGCTGGCCAGATCTTTATTTTATTTTGGTCCATAGGCACATCTGTCACCTGTCTCCTCAGAGGTTATATGCCTCTCGGGAGGGATTCCTTTTTCGTGAATCTGTGCTTTATGTTTAGCTTCCAAATACCTTACATGTTTCTATAGTCATCGTCAGGTGAGCCACCCAATATTTAATCGAGTTGGTTGATGGGCTGGGGAATTACTGTGTGTTTTATTGTATTTATTTATTTTCACTAAGTGGGTGGGATATTACAGCTTTAATAAATGACCTTTTGTGTTGTGAGCAGAGAGAATATATATTTTGACAAGAAAAGCTTTTATTTCAATATGTTAAGTAATTCTGGTAGGAATTCATAAATGAAAGATTTAAGATAGCGCATTTGAAAGAAGGAGGCTGGAGCATTTGCCTGGGAAAAAGTGGATAGTTAGGATCTATCACAAGGCTGAAATTATATGAGTATTTCTGGGTGAATTTTAATTTCTTAATATTTTAAAACTCTAACAAAGACTTCACTGTAAAGAGAGGCAAAATATTTGATAAGCATGCCAAGAAATGTAGCAAAAATAAAATTTTTAGCTTAATGTGGCAATAAGATTCCTAATTTTATTGATTTTTTTAAATCTTAACTTGAAGTTTAAACTCTAATGTCACTAAGTTTTTATTAGAGTGTTGTTTGATACAGCATTACTGTGCTGCAATTTCGTTTCAAGGAGATTATTGTGGACAGGTTTAGGATTGTAAGTAGACTAATAAGAAATATCTATATATACCCCATTTGTTTAATGTGTGTGTATATGAGCAAATTGTATATTTTCATAACTAGTCTGCTGAAAATATTGAGGGGGAGTACTACCTGTATATAGATCAAATTCATTTGGTGAAGCATCCAGTTACTAAAAGTCTTGGTGAGAGTAACTTAATAGAAAAGCCATAATGTAGAATTGCAAATTTAGACATTTGGGGTAAGAATTATGGTGATTCTCTTGTGAATTACCTTTAGTTCCTTGATGACCTGGCATCTCTAGTTGATGCCAGTCTGTTCCATTCTTGACACCACCACATCTTGGGGCTCCACTTCTGGCCACCTTCTGTTGCTATTTTCTTTCTTCCCCCAACCCCACCTCAAATGATGGAAGGTGTAATGGAAAGAAATAAAAAGAGCAAGGGCAGTAAAGCCCAACAGAGAGGAAAAAAATGTCTTGAGATTTTCTCCCCAGGGCTATCAGTTATTAACTATGTGGCCTTGGACACCTCTCTGATACTATGGAGACAGATTATGAAACTGACGTTGCAGGCTTGTGAGGTTTAACATTACCTGACTGCAAGATATGTTGCAAGTCCATGGTAACCCAAACAGCATGTATTGCCGTAAAAACAGATTCATAGACCAATGGCACAAAATAGTCCAGAAAGAAATCCACAAATTTACATATAACTAAGTTTCAGTATAAGTGCTAACAACATACACTGGGGAAAAGAGAGCCTCTTCAACAAATGTTGCTGGGAAAATTAGGAATCCACACGCAGAAGAATGAAACTGGACCCCATCTCTCCCCATATACAAAAACAACTTGAGATGAATTAAAGACTTAAACTAAGGCCTGAAACCATAAAACTACTGGGGAAAAAACAGGGAAAACACTTTAAGACATTGGTCTAGGTAAATATTTCATGACTAAGATCTCAAAAGTACAAGTACAAAAGAACTGTAACAAACAAAATATATATAGTTTTATATATACAACTATATAAGAACTATAACGAAAAATAGACAAATGGGACTGCATTAAACTAAAAAGTTTCTGCACAGCAAAGGAAATAAAGTGAAGAGATGACCTGTTGAATGGGAGAAAATATTTGCAAACTATTCGCACAATAAGAGACGAATATCCAGAATATGCAAAGATCTCAAATAATCCCATTAGAAAATGGGTGAAGAACATGAATAGACATTTCTCAAAAGAAGACAAATGCCCAACAGGTATATGAAAAATACTTTACTAATCCTCAAAAATATGAATCAAAACAAACCTGTGCTTGTACCTCTGAACATAAAAAAATTTTAAAAATATAAAAAATCCAAAATGAGATATCATCTTACCCCAGTTAGAATGGCTATTATTAAAAAGACAATAACAAATGCTGGTGAGGATGTGGAGAAAAAGGAATGCTTACATACTACTGATGGAAATGTAAATTAATACAATCACTATGGAAAACAATATGGAGATTTCTTAAAAAACTAAAAATAAAACTACTGTATGACCCAGCAATCCCACTGCTGGGTATTTATCCAAAGAAAAATCAGAATATCAAAGGGATACCTGCGCTCATGTGTTTATTGCAGCACTATTCACAATACCAAAGATATGGAATCAAACCAAGTGCCATGGATGGATGAATGAATGAAAGGATAAGGAAAATGTGGTATATAAATACAATGGAATACTACTTGGCTATAAAAAAAAATGAAATCATATCATTTTGCATAACATGGTTAAAACTCTTATGACCTCCAGTTTTAACCATGTTACTGCAAATGTTAAATAAGCCAGATAGATAAATGTAACATGTTCTCATATGTAGGAACTAAAAAATTGATTGTATGGAGATAGAGAACAGAATGATCGATATCAGATGATGGGAAGGATGTGTGGGTGGGAAGGGGGATGTAGACTTTGGCTGGTGGATATAAAAGTATTTGTAGGTAGAAGAAATAAGCTTCAATATTTGATAACAGAATAGGGTGGCTATAGTTGGCAACATGTATATTTCAAAGAAGCTAGAAGAGAGGCTTGAAGTGTTAGCAACACATAGAAATGATAAATACTCAAGTTGATGGATACCCCAAATACCCTGACTTGATCAATACACAGTCTATGCATTTAACAAATACTCAGGTGTACCCATAGATAGGTAAAATATTTTGCTATCAATAAAAAATATAGTGTCTGCACATGGCTAACATTTGCTGAATGCTTCCAGCTATTTAATTAGTGTGTGTTTGGCAACTCTTTCAGCGGACCCTGGGCGACTTGCTAGAGCTCTTCAGTTTCCATAACGTAGTGTCATTCCAGATTCCTAGCTCCTCTGTTAGACAAGTGAACCTAGGTCCTTTATTCATGAAGGGTGAAGGGCACCATTTTACCATCGAGTAGAGCACAATTTTGTGGCTCTGTGCGTCGTCCTGAGCCTTCGTGTTTTCTTATTCTTCCTCTCTGATTTATGTCCCCACTGGCTTGGGCAGTTGTCTCTGATTTCTGTTAGAGACCTGACCATGGTTTCCCCAGATCCTGACAATCCTCAAAGGAGGATAATAATTTTTTACAGAACCCAGTAGAAAGACATGAGGTTGCAAAATTCTAAGATAAATATTCAGATTGTATTTATTTTTATTCTTACCTCATAATGCCTAACTTTTGGGTTATTAATATATATCTTCTGAAAGAGGTTTAAAAATCATTAGCTTGAAGATTTGCAGTAGTATGTAATTTTTGCATATCTGTCCAGATATTTCCTATGCATATATTAGTGTATTATATAAAATATACATTAAATATATGTATAATTCCTTTATAGAACTGAGAAGAAATAGTAATTAGTCTGTTTTTTTAAATCATACCTAAAATTTTGAAAGATTTTAGTACATTCTTTATTTTGGATTATTTTCTTATAGTAGATTGAATAGTAGAATTACTGTATAAAATATTAACTTTTTGCTAATATATTTATATTGTCAAATGGCTTTTTAAAAAGCTTGTATTTGTTACTATGCTATCAGCATAAGTACTAGCCTTACAGCATCTTTCCAAAACTAAATTTTGTATTCTAAAACATAATTTTATAAAACAATACTTGATCTGTTTTCAGTTATATTTATTTATAATGAGGAGGATTCCTCTTGCATTTCTTTATGAGTTGCACTTCCTCTTTTATAAATTATCTTTGTAACTCTTGCCCACCATAGGCAAAGAACATGCATTCCTTAAAAGGTTGAAAAAATACATTAAAATGTGGTTATTTTATTTTTTAAGATGAGTGTCCAAGACTTCCACAATGACAAAGAACTTTGAACTGTTCACAGTTGGATAACTTAAAACTAATTTATTGGGTCCAAGTACAAGGTCTTTAATTTTTAGATGGGTTGAAACAAGTCCAAAGTCATACTAAAAATACTGAATTTTTAGCCCATTGTATTGTACAATGATAGTTTTAGCTTCTGTTCTTGAGTTCTAAGCTTTCTAAGTCTTGAGTGTTGCCAGCTAAGGCAAATAGAATTAAGGACATGTCAACTTGTTTTTGAAAAATTGCTTTAAGAAAATGAATTTTAAAATATTTCTGAGGTAAAACTTGGCATATATACTCCACCAGAAATCTGTTCATGGGTTTCATCATTTCTTAAAGTTGTTAATGTGGTGGTGCTTAAACATTTTTTACATAAACATATATATAGCAAGAGAGAGAAAGAGAGAAGGGGGAATTTATATATATAAATGGGTGATAAATTTAAGACCAACATTTTTATGAGCATAAAAGTAAATGAAAGAGAACGGATAAGTTAAATATGTGTATATTTCATACGCAATCTTTTTGGCCAGTTACTTTTCAAAAGTTGACTATTTTGTGTGTTCTTTTACTTACTTTTATAGCAGGCTTAACATGTGCATGGACTAGTTCGTAATGCTAGAAAAATGATGCCATCTGATCTCTTATGCTGATAGTGACATGGTTAATTTAAATCAGCATCAGACTGGAGAAGTATATGTATGTATAAGGAAAGACTCCATTAGGCAGTGTTGATAAGAAAGTTGCATCATGGCTATTAACCTTTCTATGATGGAGTAACATACAAAGGCTGAGGAAGTTGGGCTGGTGCTTTGGTGTCCTATAGGGATAGAGAGGGCTCTCCAGGATCTGTCCCTTGAGACACCGACACAAAGTAGATATGAAAAGTGTACTAATTTCTCTCTTCTTGCCACTTAGCCCATCCATCCCCTTTAGTGCTTCAAGGTTTTGCAAGGCAGATTTAGCATAAGGTTGTAGAAATCACAGACTGTATGGATGAGTGTCCTTAAAATCTCAGCTGATCCCTCAGGCCAGCCTAACCTTTGGTTACCTTGCTATCTCTCTTAGCTCTCTTTCTCATTTGGCACAGTAGTTATTCCAAACCTTGACTGTTCCTTCTCAGTAGACGATGTTGTCTTCCCTTTATGGCAGACAGTGGAAGTCCGCACCCTCACCTTTCTTCCCATCTGTATATCTTGAAGCATTGTACCAACTTGTATTTTCTCGTGAAAGAGACAAACTTTTTTCTTCTAAGGCTACCCCAGGCATTCCTAGGCCTTAGCCCTTCTTTTCCAAGAGGATCTTATTTACCTGTTGTGACCTTTTTTTAGTGATCTTTCCCTCCTTTTCTCTACCAGCTCTTTCTCCATGCTGTCATTGCTCCAGCGCCCGACCTTCACATTTCTACCTCGTTATTCCATATGTATTGCAAATTTGAAATAGCTAAAATGACATCTAATTTTCCGCTCAAGTGGGCTCTTTAGCCTACTAAGCCCTGTTTTAGAAGGTGGCATCACCTCCCTACTCACTTTAGCCAAAACCTAGAAGTCACCCTAAACTCTTCTATTATCCTTGTTTCCCATGTACATTTGGTCACCAGTTCCACTGGATTCTACCACCTTCACAACTTGTTGGCTCCTTCTTCTTTTTTCCTGGCTCTACTCTTTTCTCTCTTTGCCTTCCTTTATAGTGGTCTCTTGAGTGATTGTTTTTCTAAGACCAACGGTACAAGAGTAGGTATTTATTATGCAAAATTATAATCTTTATTGGGGTATTACCTTGAAACAGTCAATTATGCACCTATATTATGTTGCCAAAAATTTAAGCATCAACTGTATTTTAGTGATAGTCTTCTTTAAAAACATATGTTGCATTTATTCTATTAATGGTGGTCACTTTACTGTAAATTTTCAGGTAACTTGTTAATTTCTTGTTAATTAAGTAACAAGGTTGTAGATGCATATGGTAATGTATAATATGGGATCTTCTTTTGCCATTCTCAATCCCCTTTCTGTTAAATACACCTCGTACATACACAAGGAACAGCTTATATTTGTGTATATAATACCCTCTTTTTCAAAATTATACTTTAAGTTCTGGGGTACATGTGCAGAACATGCAATTTTGTTTCATAGGTATACATGTCCATGGTTTGCTGCACCCATCACCCTGTCATCTACATTAGGTATTTCTCTTAATGCTATCCCTTCCCAATTCTCCCACCCCTGCTATCCCTCTGCTTGCCCCCTAACCCCGACAGGCCCTGGTGTGTGATTTTCCCCTCCATGCATTCTCATTGTTCAACACCCACTTATGAGTGAGAACATGCGAATACCCTCTTTTTAATATTTAGGCAGGTTAGAGTTGGACTTCAGATTTAATATCTGGCTATATGGAAGTTGTTGTGATGATGAAAATTAGATAAATGCACTTCTGACAGTTTTTTCTAGGATTTTCCCTGCTCTTATGGTACAGACTACTAAGTAGTAAGTGCCATTAAATACTCTGAAACTTACATCCGTTGGTTGTTTGATGTTGGTTGCTCCTAGTTTTGTGTAACTGGACTTCCACAAACTTCATTTTACTTGATTTTATTTTTCTATTTTTTTTTAGTACAGTAATTCTTCCTGTGCCTTGATACAAATGATTCAGTTAATTTTGTGAGCACGAAGTGTCCAAACATAAAGTCCTATCTAGTGATAACATTCCTGTGTTTCAATGCCATTTAAAAGGAAAATGGAAGGGGCTTGTGTCAAATGTGTATTACAGATCTCAGATTACTGAGAGCTTTACTGGACTTCGGCTATCTTGGAGCCAGAAGTACTGCAAGGCTATTAATATGATCTTGAGGATATGGGGAGAATAAAGACATAGTTTATATTAAGTAATACTTCTTTTTACTAGAAAAGAAATAGCACTAATTTGAGGAGAGCTAGTTTACACAAAGTAACTCTTGTCTGTTGTTGCTATCAATTTTTAGTGTAAGATTAATAAGAATTTATTAAGCAGTTTAAAACTTAAATTTTATGCCTATAATTAGCTTAATTTCACATCATAGGTTTTTATGTCAGTAACTGAAACTTCTAAATTCACTAGCAAAGTATATTATTTTTCCAGCCCGGGTAGAAAAACACTGGATTTTATGTATTCCCTGAAACAAATTAGCACAATTTGGTTAAAACAGCTGCCTAAATGATGAGAAGCAAATTGGATTATAAAATCCTACTTGATAGTTTAGCATGTCAGTTAAGTAAGGATTCGAACCATATTACATGGTCATGGGATGAAAAATGACACACAGCAGTCAAGCCAAGTGTCTGGTAATTGGGCAAACCTCAAGCCTGGCTCTGCTGTTGATCTGGGGGTGGTATGTGTGCCTTTCTGACAATAATTCAGTTTCTGCAAGTGTGAGATCATAGCTGTATATTTAATAAGGCTTTACTGAGTGCCCATCATGAGTTAGATGACTTATTTAGGGATGAAACAACATACTTTGAAATCATTGCAAAACCATGACTATATAATTTTATGGCACTGCTGTTTGTTATTCAACTTTGTGGTTGAGAATGTATCTGCATATCATGAAAAATCCTAGTGGCAATATGGTGTAACGAAGGTCAGATGAATGAGTAAAACTGCAACATTCATCACAGTCAGTCAGTAGTTGAGGAAGCCTTGCAGCTTCAGAATTGGAGGTAGTGAAAATTAGAGTGACAGAGATCTGGCTAATAGAGCTTGTGAAGTTTAATTTCTGTTTATCTTCAACCTTATTGTAAACCTAGTTCCCTACATTCCATTTCTACTTTATTTCTAATCCTTTCACATTTCATATAACCAGGCAATACAACACACTGTTAAAGAGTGAAATCTTTGTGGTTTATAAGCTTCTTTGCTTAGTAGCTTTGTGACCTTTACAATTAAGTGATTTCACCAACCCTTGGTTTCCTCAATTGTAAAATAATATCTAGCTCAAAACTTGTAATGAATACCAAGAAAGTCAATACATGTGAAATGCTTGGTGTTGTACATGGGCATGTATTAATGTTAATTAGTAATGATGTTGATAATGTCAGTCCACTAAGGAATGTAGATAAAATGATCTTAATGGTACTGATCTAGAGAAGTGTTTCCTAAACCAGGGAGAACATCAGAATCACCTGAAAAGCTTAAAGTAAGTAGGCAGATAGATGCATAGATTTTCTGTATGAATACTAGAACTGAATTGGGGTGAGGTAATCCAGTCTGTCAGACATTGTGCCTTATACCATTATTTCTTTAAAAATTAGAGTTAAAAATACAGATGGAATTGTTTTGCATTTTTCTTCATGGTAGAAAACCTATTTGGATAAGCAGAAAAAAATAGAAAAGCAGTTACTGAAAAAATAAAATCTCTATCTGTTCTAAGTGTCCTATAGTGTATCCTAGGTAGTTCTAAGGTGAGAGAGACAGACACTGACACTGTGTTTCAAAGTATCCTTCAGAGATTTTGAAGACTTAATTGAATGTTTTCTTCTTCGGCAGAAACTGAACCCGTTTATCTGCATAAGCTCTCCAAGCTCGTACCTATTGAAAAAGTTCTCTGTCCTCTCTCTCTCAATTCTTAGCCAAGATCAGCGTGCTTATTATTTGCTTACTTGGGTGCTGTTCTGCGAGTTCGTGTATTTAAAGCTTGTGAGAGAGCCAAGCCACAGGATCTGGCTGGCTTTCAGCTGCTAAACAGGGGGCATGCAACTTGCCATTGGTCCCCAACTGAGAGAACTGTGGATGTAATTTCTTTTTGGTAAACATCCATCCTGAAGTGAATTTATCTCCTCTACACGTTTGTTTTCCTTTGGGTGTTTTCCTTTTGTTGATGATCTTCACTTTGTTGAACATGAGTACTTCTGTAGTGTTACTTACCCTCTCAAAACAATGAGAAATGACTTTCGCAAAGCTGTTTAAGTCAGAGGACGTAAAATGGATCCCATCCAAACAAGCAATTACTGTCCATCAGAGGTAGGAAGAGAGACTTCTGTTACCCGCCAGACAACTAACAGTCCATGGCGTGCCTGAGCTGTGGCAGCAGCCGTGGCACTGGCCTTGAAACAGTGTCGGCCTGTGGTCCAGCCTTTCTTGTGGTTTGGCTCTGAGTTAGATTGTTTTATATGGTTGGTTTAAGGAAGGCAAAGAAGATCTATTTTTGTTCTTTTGGTCTCGTTGACATTCTCTGTCACTGTCATTGTTATTATCACCACCAACTACCATCACCGCCACCACTAACATGTACTGATGCTCACAATGAAGTGGACTAAACTTGTACTTCCTTATTTAATCATAATGCCAACATTATCTGGTAGGAACTACTATTTCTCACACTTTACAGATGAGAAATTGAAGGCCTAAAGAAGATACCAGCTATGAAGCTTTGGATAAGTTACAGTGGCAGAGCTGCGGCTGAAACCAAGTCTCAGTCTCCAAAGAGCATATTCCTAACTTCTCTGTTACATTGCTTTCCTGAACTAAAATGATTGTTAGAAAGCATCCACTTTAGGAACTCACCACTTTTAAACATTCCACACATCAAAATTTGGAATGGCATTTTTCTCAATTCTGTTACTTTTATATAATCTAAGTACCTTTAGTAAAGGGAATCAAAAGTTTAAGCTAGAAGCACGGTGCTGGAGAAATCTTTACAGTGTAATCTGGAATACTTTGGCAAGACTAAATTTTTAGTCTTTTGTTTAAAATAAGTATGACATTTCAAAAGAAGAATAGGCAGTATGTGTTTATATAAAAAGCTAATTATTCAAACTTTGTCAGCTAAGCAGTGCATCTGTTAACTGTATACTTTTTAAAAGGGTAAAGGATGATCTAATAAGGTTTAAGGAACATAGAGATTATATGGAACCTGGTGGCCAACTGTTTTCCTCTCTGAGAAACTGTACCTAAGTAGCCACAGAAGGGATTTCACAATTCAAATAATCAAGATCTTCTTGGCACTTAAGGTTATTAATAATACCTAAGTATTCTCATGGGTCTCTTAAAAACTTTTTCCAGGATAAATGCATGTAGACACATTTTAAGGCATATATACAGAGCAGATGAGCCCTCAAGGTCTTTAACTGCACTGTGATTTTTTTTTTTTTTGGTCTACATTTAATATTTCCAATTAGTTAGGAGTTTTAGAATTTGCTATTTGCCATTGGTGTAAACAAAAGAGATTTGGACTTGTGAGTTGTTCTCCATTATGTAAATCTTAGTTGCACATCTGTGATACAGAGTATTTGAACATAGGGTGAATGATCACTGGCCTCTAATTTAGAATGGTAGTTAGATGGATTTGCCTTTGCCATACCCTTTCTGACTTCTCCTAAAATACTTAAAAGGATGCAATGGGCAACACTGTAAACTAAAACCAATCTCAACCTATTGTCAGGATCTAGAAGTCCAACAACTAAATACTGAAAGAACCAATTCAAAAACATAAGTGGAGGGTTATTTGCTATGCTGCTGAGGAGTTAGAGGGCTTAATTAGAGGAGTTAAAAAATAGCTTTCTTCACTCCTAATCAACTGTCCCTTCAGTTAAAATGAAAAATCATAAGAAAACTAGACAAGGTATCTTTTGTTGGATGGCCTCTGATTTATAACAACCACAGAATGATAAATATAACTAATAGTGAATATTGATAATATTCCAGGCATTGTTTAATTATTGCAGCAATTGTGTAGGGTAGGTACTATGGTTATTCCTGTCTTCCAGTTGAGGTAATAGGGGCACAGAGATGAACAGTATTAGCTGTGTGGTTTGAGCAAGGTAAGGAATGGAGCCAGGATTTGAATCTAGACAGTTTGGCTTCAGAGCAAATGCTCCAAATGACAAGAATAAACTGCCTATGAAGCTGTATTCCTCATTATTACATGAGTCTCTGTAAAGCCTAGTGGTATTTCTCTGCCTACAAATATTAACCAACTCTCAGAAAAGAAACACATAAGAAGTAGACACATTGTATCTTGGAACATGTGGTTCCACTGAGTACTATAAATGAGGGAGATGATGGAAGGAATCCTGGTGGGAGCGAATGCTAAAAATAATTTATTTCCCTTTAGTGAGTTAGAGATTCAGAGTAGGTAAGACTGGTTTAGCATAGACGTGGTAGAGAAAAATTATGTAAACACTGAACTCAGTAGGGGGATGGACAAGTCAAGTGCCCTTCATCTGTTAGAATGAAAATGGAATTTAATCAGCTCCTAGATAAGCAGAAAGATGGGGCAGTCCTCACAATTCATCTGCTGGTTATGAGCAGAATTTTTCTTGAGGAAGAAAATAAAATTAAGGAATAATTATTATAGAATAAGAAAATCATTCAAAAAATTTATCAAAGTTCAGATTTCTAATATTGTTGCATATGGTACATATAGCAATAGAAAACTGCAGGAGGAAAAAGTTTATCTGCAATAGAATGCAGGGTAGGCATAATATTTATAAAATAGGTGGGAAGCAATAGTGAATAGTCTGAGATATAAAGGGACATTTTAATCAAATTAGTTGAGGCCTGGTGAAAGAAATAACTGAAAGAAACCTAAACATAGAATGACCAAATTAAATTTGAGCAGTGCCAAGTACAGAATTGTTAATATGAAAAATTGAATAATAATATGGAAGAAAAACTTGGGAAAGTCAAATACGATTTTAGAAGATAAAATCATAAAAATGACGATGGAAAAGATGATAGATATTAATAACAAGAAAGACTTGATTTGAAAAATGCCCAACAGGGGTTTATGGAAAATCTTTACTTTCTCAATTTTGTCATGAAATTAAAACTACTTAAAAGATTTCTTTAAAAATAATTTTAGTAAAATGACTTAATTTTTAAAATGCCCTGGGTTTGTAGAGTACAAGGACTCAAATGTGATAGAGGTATCTATGTAGAGACCTGAGCCTGGCAGAAAAACTGACTGCAAAGGATAAAGAGAAAATCCTACAGGCATATAGAAGGAAAGCACTCTACAGCCAAAGAATAACAGTCAAAATTAAGCTGTCCTCCGACTTCTAGTTTTAGCATCCAATAAAAGAAAAAAAAAAATGACAGTGGAATAGCATCTAAGTGTTGAAAGATGGAGAATGCAACTCTATAATCTTGCATCCAGTTAAGTTACCTTTACTGGTGTTCCATGCTGCCTGAACTGTAGCTACTGCATTATCTGCTGTTACGCCCTACCAAAACTTTACTCCAGATTTATTATTCAAATTCTATCATAATGGGTACATGTGCACCATCAACAAAAACATTTAAAATAGAGTGTGAGCCCCAGAAAGAGGATGTGCAGTGCATTTCCCAACAGGGTGGTGTCTGTTGTGGTTGTCTATTACTGCATGACAAACATCCCAAAACATAGTAGCTTAAAATCACCAATTTTAGGCTGGGTGCAGTGGCTCATGCCTGTAATCTCAGCATTTTGGGAGGCCAAGACAGGCAGATCAGCCGAGTTCTGGAGTTCGAGATTAGCCTGGCCAACATGGTGAAACCCCATCTCTAGTAAAATACAAAAATTAGCCAGTGTGGTGGTGCACGCCTGTAATCCTAGCTAGTAGGGAGGCTGAGGCAGGAGAATCGCTTGAACCCAGGAGGTGGAGGTTGCAACAAGCTGATATCGCACCACTGCGCTTCAGCCCGGGTGATATAGAAAGACTGTCTCAAAAAAAAAAAAAAAATCACCAATTTTATCATTTTGCTGTATCTGAGAATTGTTGAGCTACAGGTAAGCATTCACTTGAGGGCACCCATCTTGTTGTGTTTGTTGACTGCTGAAGATAAATCCATCTGAAGGCTTCTTAATCATGTTTGGCTCCAGAGCTGGTGTGGAAGAAACAACTGGGTGTTGGCTAGGCATTCCTGTATCCGCATCCTCTCCTTGTGGCTAGCTTGGGTTTCCTCACAGTATCGTGGGGAGCTTTATAAACACTGTCCTAATCTTTCTGTAATTCCTTTTTCTTTACAGTTTTGAAGACATTTGTTTTATGCATAAATAGTACACAGTTTAGTTTTGTATATGTTTTAATTTCTGTGTAAATGGAGTGATAAGGAATTTTGATTAAAATATTCTGGATACAAATCCTTTGTCAGTATTGTCTGTTTCAAATAACTTCTCAAAGTTTGTCTGTTTTATATCTCTTTTAAAGTTGTTTCTTATCCCAATAGTTTTTGGGGTACAGGTGGCTTTTGCTTACATGGATATCTTCTTTAGTGATGATTTCTGAGATTTTAGTGTACCTGTCACCTGAGCAGTGTACACTGTTCCCAGTATGCAGTCTTTGATCCCTGACTGCCCCCAACCTTCATTCCCTGCCAAATCTCTAAATCCATTAACTCTCTCTGAATGCATTTAAAAATGCATTCAAAAAAGACAACTTTATAACTCAATTAAAAAAAAACAAATATTGTATGTTCTCACTTATAAATGAGAGAGAGCTATGAGGTTGATTTAAATGCAGGATATTAATCTTATTATAATTGTATATACTGATCTTTTAGATTTGAAGAATACTTCCCTACCTCTATATTCTCCTGTATTTTGTGCTAAAAGCTTTCTTCTTCTTTTTCTTTTTTCTGAATGTGTATTTAAACCATAAATCTACTTGAGAACTGGTGTGTGTGTGTGTGTGTGTGTGTGTGTGTGTGTGTGTGTGTGTGTGTGTATGGTGAGAGCTGGGAATGCAATTTATTTTCTTTTCCTTTTGGATAACCAGACATCCTAGCATGACTGATTTAAGATCCTATTCTTTTTCCACTGCTCTGGCACATGAGGCTTCTATATATGCATGGGTATGGTCTCTTTTCTGTTCAACTGGTCTGTTCAACAAAAATTCATCAGTGCCATACTGCTCTTAAATACTATGTATTTATAATAAATTTAAAATTAAAAAAAAATTTGGTAGAACAAGTTTCCTCACTTTCTTTTAATTCAGCAGCGTCTTGGCAATTTTGGCTCCCTGATCTTTCATAAAAATGTTAAAACCAATAGAGGTACACAAAAACCTTTAGGGATTTTTATTGGAATTGCATTCGTCTTCCATACAATATAGGGACTTTCACAGAGTTTAATACTGATCCCCTCCTCTCTCTTTTCAAAGAATATGTTAATATTGTGCAGTACGAAGTTCTACCTTATGTTGAATCCTCATAGACACTTTTTATTGTTTGATATATGCAGTGCTTGTTTTGATGTATCTGTATGTTCATGTCTCCCTCCCGTTTTTGTGTCTCATACATATTTTTGTGGCCAATTTCCTACTTTCTGAAGCACATCTTCAGATGTTCATTTTAGTGAGAGTTTGTTTATAATACACTCAGTTTTTTTATGTTTTAAAGTATCTTAGTTACATTCACTCTTTTTTGTCTTATTTTTATGTTCAGAGGTAAATGTGCAACTTTGTTATATGCATAAACTTGTGTCAAGAGTGTTGTTTGTCCAGATTATTTCATCATCCAGATACTTAGCCTAGTACTCATTCGTTATTTTTTCTGACTCTCTCCCTCCTTCCACCTTCTACTCTCCACCCTCCAAAAGGCCCCAGTGTCTATTGTTCCCCTTATGTGTCCATGTGTGCTCATCATTTAGCTCCCACTTATAAGTGAGAACATGGGGTATTTGGTTTTCTGTTCCTGCATTAGTTAAGGAAAATGTCCTCCAGCTTCACCCATGTTCATGCAAAGTACACGCTCTTATTCTTTTTTATGGTGGCCTTGTATTCTGTGGTATAGATGTACTACATTTTCTTTACACAATCTGTCATTGATGGGCATTTGGGTTGATTCCATGTCTTTGCTGTTGTGAATAGTGCTGCAACAATCATATGGGTGCTTATGTCTTTATGATGAAACAACTTATATTCTTTGGGTATATACTCAGTAATGGGATTGCTGGGTTGAATGGTAATTTTGTTTTTAGCTCTTTGAGGAATCATTACACTGCTTTCTACAATGGTTGAATTAATTTATACTCCCACTAACAATGTATAAGTGTTTCTTTTTCTCCACAACCTCACCAGCATCTGATATTTTTTGACTTTTTAGTGATAGTCATTCTGACTGGCGTGAGATGGTATATCATTGTTTTGATTTGCATTTCTCTCATCAGTGATGTTGAGCTTTTTCTCATATGATTGTTGACCACATGTATGTTGTCTTCTGAAAGGCATCTGTTCATGTCCTTTGCTCACTTTTTAATGTTTTTTTTTTCCTTACAAATTGGTTTAAGGTTCCTAGAGATGCTGGATATTAGTCCTTTGTCAGATGCATAGTTTGCAAATATTTTCTGCCATCCTATAGGTTATCTATTTACTCTATTGATGGTTTTTTTGTTGTGCAGAAGCTCTTAAGTTTTGTTAGATCCCATTTGTCACTTTGCTTTTGGTGTCTTTGTCATGAAATCTTTGCCCGTTTCTATGTCCGGAATTGCTGAGGTTGTCTTCCAGGGTTTTTGTAGTTTGGGATTTTACATTCATGACTTTAATCTATCTTGAGTTGATTTTGTATACGGTATAGGGAAGGAGTACAGTTTCAATCTTCTGCATATGCTTAGCCAATTATCTTATTTATTGAATGGAGTTCTTTCTCCATTGTTTTTGTCAGCTTCATCAAAAATCAGATGGATGTAGTTGTGCAGTCTTATTTTGGAGCGGTTTCCATGTGCCTGCTTTTGTACCAGTGCCATGTTGTTTACAACTGTACAAAAACAGACACATGGAAAAATGGAACAGACAGCCCCCGTAGTATAGTGTGAAGTCAGGTAGTGTGATGCCTCCAACTTTGTTCTTTTTGCTTAAGATTGCCTTGGCTATTTGAGCTCTTTTTTTGGTTTCATATGAATTTTAAAATAGTTTTTTCTAGTTTTATGAAAAAAATGTCATTGGTAGCTTGATGGGAACAGCATTGAATCTATAAATTGATTTGGGCAGTATGGCCATTTTAACAATATTGATTCTTCCTATAGTTTCTGCCCTGAACATGGGATATTTTTCCATTTGTTTGGGTTATCTCTGACTTCTTTGAGCAGCATTTTATAGTTCTCCTGGTAGAGAGATCTTTCAGCTCCTTGGTTAGCTGTATTTCTAGGTATTTTATTCTTCTTGTGGCTATTGTGAATGAGACTGTGTTCCTGACGGGGCACTCAGATTGACTGTTGCTGTACAGGAATGCTAGTGATTTTTGTATATTGATTTTGTATCCTGAGAATTTTCTGAAGTTGTTTATCAGGTGAAGAAGCTTTTGGGCTGAGACTATGGGGTTTTCTAGGTATAGAATAATGTCATCTGCAAATAGGGATAGTTTGACTTCTTTTTATTTGGATGTCCTTTATTTCTTTTGCTTGCCTGATTGTTCTGGCCAGGACTTCCAATATTATGTCAAATAAAAGTTGTGAGCAAGGACTTCCATGACTTGTGCCAGTTTTCAAGGGGAATGCTTCCAGCTTTTGCCCATTTAGTATGATGTTGGCTGTGGGTTTGTCATAGATGGCTCTTATTATTTTGAGATATGTTCCTTCAATGCTTACTTTATTAAGTTTGTAATGTGAAGGAGTGTTGAATTTTATCACAAGCTTTTTCTGTATCTATTGAGGTAATCATATGTTTTTTGTCTTTAGTTCCATTTATGTGATGAATCACCTTTATTAATTTGCATGTGTTGAAACTTGCATACCAAAGATAAAGCCAACTTGATTGTGGTGAATAAGCTTTTTGCTATGCTTTGGATTCAGTTTGCCAATATTTTGTTGAGGATTTTTACATCAATGTTCCATAAGAATATTGGCCTGAAGTTTTCTCTTTTTTGTTGTGTGTCAGCTTTTGTTATCAGGATGGTTCTGGCCTCATAGAATTAGTTGGAGAGGAGTCCTTCCTCCTCAATTTTTGGAATAGTTTCAGTAGGAATGTTACCTGCACTCCTAAAAGTTAGTTTTGCTGGTTATACAAATCTAAGTTGATAATTACTTTTGGTATTTATATTTTCTGGCCTCTGCTGTTGAAAATTCAGTAGTCCATGTAAGAATAACTTTTAAAGGTGATGTGATACAATCTAGACAGTACAAAAACTTAAAGAAAAACTTACCACTTCCTCTTACCATGGAATAATAAATAACACATTTTTCTTCTCTTCTTTTTTCCTAAAGGGGAGTGTGTGTATATAAAATCTGCTGATTGAAACAATTTTCTGTAGTCTTAGAAACTTTTAAAAACTTACTTTCCATCAGAAGTGTGTTTTCTAGTCATTAAAAGTCACTATAGACAACAGTAATAGCTGTATAATCTATTTTAGGGTATAATGTACCCATCAAATATTTCCTTCACTGTTTCACATAGGTTGAGTCCATGTCTGATTATATAAATAAATCTGCAGTGACTATTCGTGCTAAAATCCTTTCCTGTCTTTTGAATATTTTTCTCATGGTAGAGTCCTCTAATCGCATTAAAAAAATCAAAAGGTACACACTTTTTGAAAAAGTTTAAAACAGCTGTCTATTGCATTATAGAAAGGTTGTACCATTTAACCCAGATGTATACGTGAAAACTTCATTATTTTTAATCTACTTTATATTTTACCTTCTTGCACTTAATTTTGAATGCATACATATACAGGTAGTATGTAAAATTCCCACAGTGGCATTTGGGGAAGAAACTCATTACCTGTGTAACATTATGCATTCATAAACCCTTAATGGGGACTTGTCTTAATTTCTACTTCTAAAATAAAGTCTGGTACTGGAAAACACTCATCATTTTAATGGAAAAAACACAGTATTTCAATCACTCAATGTACTCAAATTGTGAAATGCACCATTTATGGAGTTCTATGGAATAAATATGTAAGGGGATTTATGCTCGAATCCTACTTTTCTTTTTACTTGAATGACTTAAAGTGTCATATGATCCAAATATTGCAACATTTAACATTTCCACTGAAGACTTTCCTAGAGGATCATGTTTTTAGAACCTCCTTATGATTTAGTCTTTTTGGAGTTGGTTTTATGGAAACCTTTTGGATAAGATCAATGACAAAGCAATCTTTATACCAATTTATAAGCCCTAACAAGTAATTTGAAAGCTCACATCCTATCATGAATAAAATGTTTACCTGACATATTTGTGATCTCAGTGAATTACCAAGTGAGAAAGTATTTATAAAGTGATGCCCTAAGCCAATGAATATTAAGTAGTAGCCATAGTAATTACAGTGTCATCCTTAAGAAAGTCAACTCTTCACATCTGGCAGGCATCTTTCTTGCTTCCTTCTTCCCTCACTCCCTCTTTATCTTCCTGGTAACACATAACCTGCCTCATCCATATTTTTGGTCATTTCCATATCTTGTTTATATATACAGGTACTTGGAGAGAGACGTTAAGTCTTGCCCTGATCCTAGCTAATAGGCATTATTTCATCTTATTTTGTGGCATAAAAAACTAGACCCTTGAAGCTTTGCTGTTCATTGAAAAATGTTCTTCATCAGATCCAGAAAAGTAGCAGTGATTAGTTTTGAATCTCACCCATAAACTTTACTATAGCAATTCTGCAACTTTTCTTATAATTTTTATTTTTTAAAATTTTGTAACTTTGTGTTTTTTTTGCAGAAGAGTGGAGTTTTATTATTATTCAAATCAGTCTCCCTGAGCACTCATGGATTCGAGTTTTTAAGGACAACTT
The DNA here is from genome assembly GCF_048565385.1 of Saimiri boliviensis. Taxonomy (NCBI): domain Eukaryota; kingdom Metazoa; phylum Chordata; class Mammalia; order Primates; family Cebidae; genus Saimiri; species Saimiri boliviensis. Next base: position 57,789,702 of record NC_133463.1, on the reverse strand, counting down.
GGTGGGTTGGGGGAGCCAGTGAGCCAGGAGTACAGATTGGTTAGGTCAGAGATGAAATCATAGGGAGTTGAAGCTGTTATCTTGTGCTGAGTCAGTTACTGGGTGGGGGCCACAAGGTCAGATGAGGCAGTTTATCAATGTGGTTGGTGCCAGCTGATCTGTCAAGTGCAGGGTCCGCAAAATATCTCAAGCCCCAAACTTAGGAGCAGTTTCCAAAGGATCAGAATCTGTAGCTTCCAGCTACATGATTCCTAAATCGTAATTTCTAATCCTGTGGCTAATTTCTTAGTTCTACAAAGGCAGTGTAGTCCCCAGTCAAGAGTGAGGTTTGTTTTAGGAAAGAACTGTTACCATCTTTGTTTTAAACTATAAACTAAGTTTGTCTCAGTTAGTTCACCCTAGGCCCAGGAATAAACAAAGGTATCATGGAGGTTAGAAGCAAGTTGGAGTTGGTTAGGTAAAATCTTTTTTACTATCTCAGTTATAATTTTGCAGTGGTAGTTTCAATCCCTCCCTTTGGGTTTTATAATGCCTTAATCTTAAGGTGTTGGCTAAAGAAGATAGAAAAAGGGTGACAACTGCTCTAACTTCTTCCTGCTCATCAGGGGCTTAGTGAGGGTAGATGTTGACCCCAAGATGAGAGGAGTGAAACCACTTTGTAACTTGTCTGGACAACTCATGCAGTCCGGGCTGCGTTTCCAAGGCCTACATGGCAAAGGTGTTAGTATTGTTATCTGTAGTTTTAGTACCAACTAGGGTAAGAAGTGCAATTCCCAGTTTTAAAAGTAAAGATTTGAAGGCATTGGTCTGGGTACTCAGAGCCCACAAAGAATTTAGGATTTAGTCCAAACTGCAAAAAAAAAAAAAAAAAAAAAAAAAAAAAAAAAATTCAGGAATAGCTAACAACAGGCATACATACTATAGTTTTTCTTTTGAAGCATATTTTTTCTCTCTCATGTCCTCATTTTCTATTAAAAACAAATCATGATGGAACTGATTTGTTTAAAAAACAAACTTTAGTCTTATTGCACTTGGTCTGATTATGTGCATAAGGTACAGTAAGAATAATTATTTTTTCACATAGGCTTTTAAAATGGGCTTTAATGGGACTCTGTTCCGTAAGAAATCTCAGATAAGACTTCTTAAAAGCTGAGGCAAACCATGGGTTTGTATCCTTAAATATCTATGAGTTGGGTAAATTCCTCTCCTCTTGATGTTCCAAGATAACTTGGGGCTCCTGGTCCTGCTAGAAAGTGACATTCTTTACTTATCACAGGTCAGAAACCTTGTACAGTGACTGTACAGACAAGATATGAGGACAGATTTCTCAAGGGGCTCTTATTGACTCTATGACTCAACTCTTATTCTTTAAAGAAAGCATACCATTCCAGTCAAAGCCTTGGTAAAATAACCAATTTCTCCAATTGTATCCTATTATAAAAGAAAACATATTTTTATGGCACTTCTGAAAACAACTATACTGCCATATACCAGGAACACTAGTAAATAGTTTCCAAATTCTGGAGGAACCAGGTAGAAAGAAATAAATATGCTCCAAGTTTTGTTCATAGGAGTATATTTTACTCAATTGTTAAAAACTGTACATAGCTCAAAAGACATTTTCTTGGCTCTGGAAAACAAAAAGGATCAACAATGTTTTAAGCAAAAAAAGCATTTTTTTTTTAAGTATTACTTGTCTATTAGTTCAGTCCATTCAGTTAACTCCTGTTCTGCTTGACATTTATGAAGATTTCAGCTCTCCATGAGAGTACCAAAAGTCTTTTTCTCTATTCTAATGTCACATTCTCCAAAGTTAGTAGAAACCTGCATTTTAAGAGCACCCATCGAAGTCCTATATCTGATTATAAACTACCTTTTGAAGAGGAACAAAACACCAATTGTGGATGACAAAAAGTCTTAGAACAGTCATTATTAAAGCCACAGTTGATTAGGAATTTTGGTTACTTCTGTGGCATACAACAATTTTACATAACAATTGTAACTATTAATAACATGCACTAAGTCATCAGAATTATTTTGGAAGATACAGTAGTAACACATTTACACAAATATACCCCAAAGAAAGCCAAACATCATTTCCTATTTGACACTGCTTCCTGTATGATTTTTATACCAAGTAGTCCAAATACGTGATACATCATTCTCAGCAAACTGACACAAGAGCAGAAAATCAAACACCGTATATTCTCACTCATAGGTGGGTGTTGAACAATGAGAACACATGGACACAGGGAGGGGAGCACTACACACTGGGGTCCGTTGGGGGGAAATGGGGGAGGGTCGGGGGGGTGGGGAGGTGGGAAGAGATAGCATGGGGAGAAATGACAGATACAGGTGAGGGGATGGAAGGCAGCAAACCACACTGCCATGTGTGTACCTATGCAACAATCTTGCATGTTCATCACATGTACCCCCAAACCTAAAATGCAATTAAAAAAAAATAGGCCAGAAAATGACATACTTAATAATTTGATTTTAGAAAGGCTGTCAAATATCAAAGATTTAAAACACTGGATTTCACAAAATAAGATCACAGATTATTCAATTATCTGGAGTGGTAACTGAAAAATTTACTTTTAATTTTTTCGAGATGGAGTTTTGCTCTTGTCACCCAGGCTAGTGTGATCTTGGCTCACTACAACCTCTGCCTCCTGGGTTCAAGCAGTTCTCCTGCCTCAGCCTCCTAAGTAGCTTAGATTACAGGTGCCAACCTCCATGGCCGGCTAATGTTTGCATTTTTAGTAGAGATGGGATTTCACCATGTTGGCCAGGCTGGTCTCAAACTCCTGACCTCATTTGATCCACTTTCCTTGGGCTCCCAAAGTGCTGAGATTACAGGCACGAGCCACCTGCCTGGCCTCAAAAAACTTGTAAAGGCAAAAAGCTCTACTCTGATAGAAGAGACTTGGCTTTCCAAACAAGACCCAGTGAAGATAGCATACGGCCAACTGAATCTCTCTTCTCTCTTTTTTTCCCCTAGCTATTTACCCAAAAGGGCAAACAAAAACCTTTCATAATCTTTTAATATTGCATAAACACCTTTCAAAAGGGAAAACAAAATTGTCTGTTTACGTTACTACATCTTTAATGCTAAAGCTAGTTTTTAAATAAAATTTTACAAATCTATCCAGTTTTAATTAGTTTTACGATAAGGTAAGATTTTCATAAACTTTTTAGAACTCTACAATTTTCTGTTAAACAACAGATTAATTTTTAAGAAAACCATGTTATTTGGGCACATGGGCTGAGATTCTGGCCCCTCATTAGTGTGCTTTTATTTTAATGTTTAACCTATGGAAAAACAGTTAAACAGTTCCCTTCAAATCTTAGCCCACTTGCTTATACCCACAGAACTTTCTTTACAAGAGCAACTCTTTTCTCTTACTCAATTCTTCAGTTTTGTCTCGTTATTCTTTTAGGTTAAGACATCTTCAAAACCCTCTAAACTAGATAAAATTATATTTCCTTTAACAAAAGCCATATTCCCATGCCTCCTTATAATCTTTTACCAAAAACATATTCTACTTTGTTATACACATTGTATGTAAAACTGTTTCTCAGGTAGTTTCAATTACGTGTTACAGTGTTAACTGTTATCAGGTCTTCACTGAAATTAAAAGTTGCTAAGTAAGTGATTTTAATTATATACTAGGTGTGGGGCCTAGGACATCAGGCAGATAAGGTCTGATTCTTTCCAGCATGGTAACTAGGTGGAGCATGGCTAACTCCACACGCCACTAGGTCTCATCTAGAATCTAATGCTCCATGGTAAGTAAATTGAACAATTTTTGAAAAGTCAGAGGCAGGTTATGACTTAAAGCATTTAGCAAGTCTGATATCTGACCTTAATTTAGACCAACTGTCTACACTGCAAAGTCAAATGAACAAAAAGGTATTAAAGTTTCTATTTTCTTTTGACAAAATACTTGATATAAGGGCTTATTTTTCTAAGCCAATTAATCAGAGCTTGTTTATATATAAACATCATATACACACACAAATAGAAGATCCAGTAGTTGTACGATTTTTCATTTGCCAGTTTCTTAGTTGGATTCCTGGCTTCAGGGTGAAGCTCTTAGAGAAACAAGGCCAGGAAAGCATGCAGTTTATAGGGCCTAATAAGTAGATTCAGCTGGAAGGCAAAGACAGCTCACCAGAGTTAAGGGTGCCATTTTATACTGGATCCTGGATCCCCAAAAAGGAGAGAAATATCACAGGAGAAGACAATGTAATATAATGCTTCTGCCATGCATTTCATTGCAAGGCAACCAAAAACCAGCCCATTTTGTAATCAGCTCATTCCCCATGGGAGTCCAATCTCTCAGTGGGGGTTGGGGATGTTTCTATACCTTCCAAGTGGCCGAGAGCATGCTCCTCTAATCAAAACATCAAAGAGCCAAGTATTCCCCTCATAACTGCCATTAGCCATCCCCAAAAGCATATTTCCTACCTGCTTATTACACATCAAGGCTAAAAGCTCTCCCATAATGCAAAGTAATTTTTGATACCACCTCCAAATTCAAAACCATCAGATAACACAATGCAAAATAGAACAGACACTTAGATTTTGAGAAGGATTTTTTTTTTTTTTCAATTCCTGGGGTTCCATGAGGAAAACAGGAGTTTTTCCGGAATGGGGTTAGTGGTACATCTTCTGCTTTTCTCCAGGAATCCAAGGCTGTTAGAATTTATATTAGGTTCTCTCATGTTGACATCAAGAGTGGCAAGAAGACAAAATGGAGAAAATTCAGTCAACTGAGGAGAAAAACTTTTTTTTTCTTTAGAAAAATAAGATACAAGAAAAGAAAAAACATAAAGGCCTTTTAAATATATCTATAGACTGGATATCCAATTTTAACTAAACTGATTTTAACCTTAGAGCTCTATTATCTATAAAAAAATCCCTTTAAATCTCTTATTACCAGATACTAGCCAGGCCAGCCTATTTCTGGCTTTTGAATTCTACCACAGGTAACTTCCCACATAAAACTGGTAAGTTTTAACTAAGTTTATAACTTAACTATGGATGCATAAGGTGTCTCAAAGAGATGGTTAGCAGTTTTCTTTTTCTTTTTTCTTTTTTTAAGAAAAACAAAACAATATTTAGATGTCTTCAAGGGTACTACAGAGAAAGGAAAATTCAAGACGGGAAATCAGAAGCCATCCATGGAGGGAGAAACCCGCAATAAATGTAAAAGTCACACAATAGCAAACCAGAAAGGAATCGTTCCAGAAGCCAAAAATAGAAACTAGGCCACCACTGTTAAAAGACAAAGCCTTAGCTCCTGAGCTACACAGCACTTAGCTGTGTCCACCACTCTTGCCAGAATAAATCTAGAGCAGTCCATTTTGAGCTTGCAAAGGCTTTTAACTGCTCAAGATAATTTGTAAGGCTAGGACATAAACCCCAAAATTCCTGTCTTCTGGATGTTGGAAACCAAGGGAAAGTATGCTCAGGTGGTCACAAGGTTAAGTTCTTAAAGACAGAAAACAAGACAGAGAAATTTTATCTGGTGTTGGTTTCAAGGATCCACAGAAAAGTTGGTAATTGACCAGTCTGCTGGGTTGCCTTGAAAAGCAGGCTTATAGGGTCCCAAACCCACGTTCTATCTTGTGATGCCCCTCTCTCCATTACGGAAAGACAGATTCTTAGCACAAAATGCACCAGATTTGCCATAGCCTAAGACTAGTCTCACAAATCTTTTTTTTTTTTTTTCTATCAAACCCTTGTAGAGGAGACAAATAGTGATGTTTACTGTACACATAGCACAAGAAAGCAGAAACTTGACTGATAAGAATTTTTTTATCCTTTTTTGCTGTCATACTGAGTTTGTGGGTTTCTATTGTCTATAGCTTCCAGAAGAATGGAGCAGCTTTTGATAAGTCTGCTCACTGTGCTGTGTTTGTGGGATTCAAGACACTTTACAACCTACCCTTTTCTGTTTTATGGAACCATAGGCAAGATTATCAGTTTTGCAAGATGTTGCCCAACGGGACGTGTGGGGAATCACATTAACATTTTTCATCCCAACAAAATACATGTAACAAAACAGACACTAGTCACTGCGAAGAGTGGATAGTCACCCCGAGACAGACCTGCTGAGGTCTCTTCAGGGCTCACAGAGTGTGACCAGACAAATAAGGAGGGTTCTCTGAGTTAGACCTGCTGAACTGTCAGCAGTTCCTTCTGAGATCCGCTCCACATATACAAACACACAAAGATGAAAAGGTCAGAGGCCTTCTAAGAACTCCAAGAGTACCCCCTCCAAACTGTCCTCCTATTCTCCATCTGAGAAATCGCCCTGAAATCTTCCTGTGTGAGAAGTCTCTCAAGCCATGACTCTTTCTACTAGTTAGGGAGAGCCAACTGAGACCTCCCAAAAGCCATACCACGACAGAAGACAGACATCCTTCTCTGGTCTACAGATCCAGTCAGAAGGAAGGAGGTCTTGGCAGAGCCTAGGACACTCGCCAGCCCAGATACCCCAGAATGGAGCTACAGACAGATACCCTTTAATAGGGCTATGTTTATGGGATGTCTCCTATAATCTTTAAATCTCTAGAATTTTTGGCCTTAATATTTAATATTTGCAGTTTGTTAGTCATAATCCTAAAATTATAATTCTATTTACACATTTATGTAGAAGTAAACTGTCTTCTCAACAATATGCCTAGATGTGTTCTATGGAAAAGTATATTTTAAATGCACATGCACATATGAATACACAAAAGCATTCTATGGAAAAGTGTATTTTAAATACACATGCACATATGAATACAAAAAAACATACACATCTCAGGGAAACTGTGCATAGTCTCCATAATTTTAAGGCAATTGTATAAGGTCTCCTACTTAATTGCTGCTGAAACTCAGTGACCCAGAATTTAAGATTCAATGAAAGTCCATTAAAATAGCTGCAGTTGTCTTTCAAAGAAAGATATATGTTAGTCAAATTTGGCTGTTAGAACCAGTTTGGCTATTAATAAAACATTTAGATGATGAATCCTGGGCATTGTATTACTGGAATTTAAAATTTTGCTACAGGAATATTAAGAAAACATAAAGGCACCTAAAATACATTTACATATTGATCTTCTTTGCAATTTAGTACCCACAAATTCTGTCTGTTTTGTATTAGAATCAAATTGATTACAAGCAATTTCCAGGTTTCTTAATTCATTAATTCATTCCTTTTGATTTCTTTTCTTTTTTTCTTTCTTCTTGAGATGGAGTTTTGCTCTTGTTACCCAGGCTGGAGTGCAATGGCGCGGTCTCAGCTCACTGCAAGCTCTGCCTCCTGGGTTCAGGCAATTCTCCGGCCTCAGCCTCCTGAGTAGCTGGGATTACAGGCACGTGCCACCATGCCCAGCTAATTTTTTGTATCTTTAGTAGAGACGGGTTTTCACCATGTTGAACAGGATGGTCTCGATCTGTTGACCTCGTGATCCACCTGCCTTGGCCTCCCAAAGTGCTGGGATTACAGGCGTGAGCCACGGCGCCCGGCCACTCCTTCTGATTTCTAAGCTACTGTAATGAAAATAGATACCTGATTTTTGAAAATTCTAAGGAGGAAACTTTTTTTTTCACATCTGTTCTCAGAAACTCAGTCTCTAGCTTTCCTAATACAGAAAAGCATTACTATGACTATGTTACAGCTTTGTAGTTGCAATTCTGTTTTAGATTAATGACATGGTAAACAGTAGAAAACATTTCTATTTTTATAATAGAAATGTTAAAAGGTATTTTTTTAACCTATTCTGTGAGCAGTGACATCTTTTTTTGTTTCTTGAAATGCATTCTCTGTAGTCTTCTCAAAGTGCCTATGATTATTTTGATTTTTCTTGGTACTCTTATTTGGATCTGCTGCCTTAAATCATCAAAAGCCAAATAGAATGCAGTATTTGAGCATGGTGAATATTCAGTGGCCATCTTGTTTCCACAGCACACATCTTATTTAGACTGTTCCTGTTCACTGTTACTGGCATACACTTTTAACTCAAAGGCACTGACCAATTTAGCTCAAGTTTCAGTACACGTCCTTGAGCCTGTCCTGCTAAGATCATGGAAAATTTGTCTTGTATTCATCATAAGTCACTGATGTTCTTTATATGTCAAACTCCAGGTAATGTCTTTTACTAAAATTACGGTAGTTTGGAATTTGAATCTCTTGTTGGACACCTCTGATTCAGTGGTGATTGATTTTAAATAATTTTCATTACATTAAAAATTTCTAAATGTTTCTAAACTTTTGGTTTCTCATGCTTTAACACCTGAGTTAAGTAAAATGGACAAGAACATACTGATAGAAGCATGACAATAAGCAATACTTGGAAAACGTATTTCTGTAAATAAATAAAGATATTTATTGCATTTTTATGTGTGGGTATATGTGTGTGTAGTAGCGTCCTTTGATTTTGGTTTCTATTGTATGTTTAACAATCTCTATACTTTTTGTGGAGAATAGAATGTCATTTTCAGTTGAGAGGACATGAACTTATTTCATTAAATTATGCTGTTTGTAAAAGGTAATTAACGATGTTCTCCTGTTTTAAGATTTGGTAGTTATAGACAAAGATATTTAGGATCAAGATAATCCAGCAATGTTGTAGATTTTTTTAAAACCTTGAAAATGTGATGTCTCTAATAATCATGAGGTATGCCAATCATGCTAGAGTTCCATTGCCTCTACTTGTGTGGTTGACAAAGATTCTAAAGTGTCCAAAAGATTTGTCTCATCTTGTGGATAGAGACTATTTTGGCAAATGTTTGTTACTTTTTTTCTCTTGTAAGAGTAACAAAATATACCACTGGTTATCCTAGTATCAAACCACTAATGGCCCAGTCTTCATTTTATGAATTTAATGGTTCAGCCACTTAAAGGAATGACCAGTTCATGGGATTTGCAAGAGTTTATTTATTTATTTATTTATTTTTTCAGAGTTTAAAGGATATTTATTTATTTATTTATTTTTAATTGCATTTTAGGTTTTGGGGTACATGTGATGAACATGCAAGATTGTTGCATAGGTACACACTTGGCAGTGTGGTTTGCTGCCTTCCGTCCCCTCACCTGTATCTGTCATTTCTCCCCATGCTATCTCTTCCCACCTCCCCACCCCCCCGACCCTCCCCCATTTCCCCCCAACGGACCCCAGTGTGTAGTGCTCCCCTCCCTGTGTCCATGTGTTCTCATTGTTCAGGAGGCCAACAAACATATGAAAAAATGCTCATCATCACTGGTCATCAGAGATTTGCAAGAGTTTATGATTGAAGGGAAGAGAGTAACATTGACCTTTCTTTTCTCTCCTTCCCCTCAGGATTATACTTACATAAGTATTATAATGGACAAGAGGGTAAACTTTGGGACCGGACTGCATGAGTTCAAATCCCAACTCTACCACTTACTGCCTGGTTTACCTTAGGTTTACTTTACCACTCTGATCCTTAGGTTCTTCTTCTGAAAAGTTGGGACATCTTTCACTTTAAATATTTATCTCAATTACCTTTCTTTGATTATATGAATCTTAAATTATCACATGTACTATGAAAATATGTGCAACTCTTATGTATCAATAAGTAAACTTAAAAAAATAAAGGAATAAAGTATTTCATAGGGATATTTTTAATATGAAATGAGTTATTTGGTTCAGCACTTGGTACTTGTCACACTACTTACACTTATTTGATTATTTAATAATTTGGAAGAAATGCATCTTTCTAAAAGAAAAAAAACTTGTAGTGGGCTTTTCTTGACTTTTTTTCTGCAATCCAGCAGGTATCTTGATAGCACCAGTATTTGTGTCACAGGGACTGAGGTACTTTTCTCATTTTTCCAGTTTTTGAAGGGCCAACTCTGCATCCCCTAATTAGACAGAAGCCCCAGACTTGATTATAAATTGGATCTTTTTTTCAACTGCAATTTTCTTGGTCTCTTTAGAATTTTTGCAGACGAATTAGATAGCCTTTCAAAAAGAACCTGTTCATTGAATAGAGATACTCTGTAGAGTAACTCCAGTTTCTGGAATATGTCCACAGAAGAGATGAATCTGCTACAGCACAAGTGACCTGCACCACCTCAGACAGAACATAAAGATAAGGGTTCTATCCCTGGGTGTGCACCTGCCTCCCCACACTGGAAGCTTCCTTTCTGCTTGCTTGCTTCTTGGAACATCGCATACAAACAGATCCCAGGGAAGGGAGTCCAGGCAGAAAGAGGTTTGCACACTCTTTTAGCAGTACTTTATGCTCTAGAATTGTATGCAGTTAACATTGCACTAAGTCATCTGTAAAACTGAAAAAAAATTCTGGGCTTTCAGGAGTTGGCACATGGCTAGGGCATCTTTTTATGTTCCCTGGAGGATTATTTTACCTCTGGCCTGCGAACTGGCTTTTGGAACCACAGGTCTAAACTTTTTCTGACTTTGAGCTGAAAAATAAGCATCCTGTGGTTTTGAGTTTTGCCACAGGCACACTATTGATACTGAGTTGGAGCTGCTAAATGTGTTGCTTAACCCTGGGAAACTGAGGCTTTGAATGTCATAACCCCAGGGAATAACTGATTTGAGAAACGTGAGTTGTAGGCCAGGCCCATCAGGGATCTAATGGGACCCAAGGGAACCCTGATATTGTGTGGGATTGAGCAGGGAGGCTGATGCCCTTCTCCAGTCTACTATTTACTTATTAATTTGTTTGTTCAGCAGTCATTTAAATGATTACATATCAAAGACATTTTGCTGGGCACAAGGGATCCAAAGACTATAGTGGAAAGAGTACAGGTTTTAGATTCTGCCAGATGTTGGTTTGAATCACTGCTGAGCTATGTGATTTTGTGCTATTTACTTAACTACTCGAAGCCTATTTCCTCATTGACAAAATGGAAATAATGCTTGCTTTGTGAGTTGCCATAAGGATGAGAAATAATACAAGTAAGGCACCTTACATAGTGCTATAGTTTATTTAGCATTTGTGTGCCAGGTATAATATGTGAAATTTTATACATATTCTCTTTCATTCCTTATAGCAAGGCTGAAGCAGGCACCATTGCTACTACCAGTTTATAAATGAGGGAACTAAGGGACTAGACTAGAAAAAGTGTCTAGTCCAAGATCTCTAGTATCTCAGTGGCATAACTCTGCTTTGAATCTGGGGCTGGCTCCCCAAACTCATGTTCTTAACCTTGTATTCTAGATGCCTTCCAAGGCTAGAATCATGTTATATCCTGCTGCTTCTCCAGGTTAGGCCTGGGAGTGATTCATCCAAGAGCTGTTCAGGCATCCATGGCTCCGTGGCAACTAAAGCATGTTGAATTCCTCTCTTGGGAATATACCATTGGGACAAAAGAGGACTGAGGCTATTATAAGAGGGAGGTAGGCCGAAAAGTCACAGGGTTTATCAGGGATAGAGTGTAGCCTACACAGACCATGTACAAAGCTGAAGTTGAGGCCAGAAGCCATGAGGGGACCTTGGGAAGGAAAGGAGAGTTGATTTTATAATAGATGTCAAAGACCCTGTGGCTTTGGTTCCTGACCACTTTCAATGTTTAGCTGTAACCCTTATAGCTTTGCTCCAACTCTGAGTTGAAATGAATGTAAATAAATATCTGTAATTTGATTGTTGGAAAGTCTAATAAGGATGCTATGGCACATTAAATTGTATCTTTTTTTTTAATTAAAAAAATTAAAAAATAAAGATGGGATATCCTTATGTTGTCAAGGCTGGTCTTGAACTCCTGGCCTCAAGTGATCCTCCCACCTTGGCCTTGCAAAGTGCTGGGATTATAGGCATAAGCCACTGCACCCCACCTATTTTTAAATATTTACAAACTAGTAGCCATGATATACAGCCAAACAAAATTGCAATTGAAGGTGGTAATTATGAGAATGAGGACAGTCCAAAGTGCTACAGGGCACAGGGCAGGGAATGCATTTATGATCCTTGGTGGAGCATACATCCCCTCATGTTATCCTGTGTTGACTGTGTTCATGTAAGACCTGCCACTTAGTTGAGTGTTGGCTTGGACCAATAACCATTGCCCTTTTCTTTAAGAGATAGGGTATTGCTTTGTGACCCAGGCTGGAGTACAGTGGCATGATCATAGCTCACTGCAGCCTCAAAATCCTGGGCTCAAGCAATCATCCTGCCTTAGGGTCCTGAGTAGCTAGAACTAGAGGTGTGTACCATACCCAGTCTCATTATCTTATATAGCTGCAATGTATAAACCACTATTTTCTTTTCACTTGTGTGTTTTCAAATTCCATAGAAATTGTGCTGAATTCATATTAAATAAATGCTTGTAATATGATGACATTTCTACATGTCATTTCTTGGGCTACTACTTTTTGTTTTTCATTTAGTTAATGGTTATTGATTTAAGACCAAGAGGAAGGTATTACATTTTCTTGTTCTAATGGAATTATCTTAAAAGGTACCTTCCCTTATAGTATGAAGTCAGCCATGGAGGAACTTAATTCTTTTCTGGTTATCCCATACCTCCTAATCAAATGAAAACAGTTGAATCATTTTCTCTGCAAACCTGATGTTTTTTCTTACTTATTTTAGGTGTGCCAAATGAGCCTGATATTTAAGGCAGGTAGCTGTATGACATTCTGGCAGCACAGTTTGAGTACTTACTGATTCCCCCCTCCACAACATTCAATTAAATGAAAATGCAAAAAAAGCACTTACAGGGCCTGGTACAAAGTAGGAATGTTCATGATCTCACCTTACTTTAGGAAACTTGGTAGAATGCATCTTGCTAAGATGTAAGAAAAAGAATAAGCAATGAATCAATGCAGTATAAATTTATAGAAAACATAAGTTATTTATAAGTTGTTATTTATGCAATATTTATCAGTTGATACAGAGTTTCATAGTTAGGATGAGGTCAATGACTTTTTTTGTGTAATTCTGTTAGGGTAATACTATCTTCAGTGCTTCTCTGCCTTCCTTGCGGAATGACTCTAACTTGAAAAATGACTCTCTGTTCTTATCAAGTGACCTTTAGAGTTGGGAAAGTATATAAGAGAGTAGCATGACTAGGCTTGGAGCACAGGGTTTTCCTTCTAATTAGCTGTAGGAGCATGGGCAGGTCACTCTAGATCTTCTGTGCTTCCAATGCTTCATATCTAAATCACCTTGCAGAGTGGACTACAGCAGGGCATACCAAATGCCTAGTATATTTGCTGTCTTTCCACCCTCACCAGTGCATCCAGCTCATTGTGGTGCTGGTAGGTCAACTTGTCAGGAATCACCACCGAACAACCAGCTCTCATCCTTGATGTCAAATCTATGTGATAGCGTCAAATCTTTGTGACTTTCTGCATCAGAAGATAGTCAAGATCATTTGCAGTTTTATTCCTCTGTTCTTATAAATAAGGAATCCAAGATAAGAACTTGTTATTTGCAGGTAGCTTAACTGTCCATTAAGAAAGTGAAAACTGGCCGGGCATGGTGGCTCACACCTGAAATCCCAGCACTTTGGGAGGCTGAGGCAGGTAGATCACAAGGTCAGGAGATTGAGATCATCCTGGCCAACATGGTGAAACCCTGTCTCTACTAAAAATACAAAAACATTAGCTGGGCGTGGTGGTGCACACTTGTAGTCCCAGTTATTCGGGAGGCTTAGGCAGGAACCAAGATCGTGCCACTACACTCCAGCCTAGTGAGAGAGCCAGACTCCGTCTCAAAAAAAAAAAAAAAAAAAAAAAAAAAAAATGGAAAGAGACAACCAGAATTTGTGAATAAATGCTTTTCCCCTAAATCACTATTTGAATAGCAGACTTAACATCTTAATTTTCTTCTCTCATTAGTGCAAATATCTTTTTAATAGTGGTGCAAGTAAATTTTTTCCTTGTGCAGCTCTTTGGTCTTGTTACTTAATCTTTGATCCACTAAAGCGATTACCTATGGTTAGAAGAAAGATAAAGCCTCCAATGGATGTTCAAAAAGGTATTTAAGAAATTAGAGCCCCAGAGTTGCCCTGTACATTAAAAACAACAACAAAACCGTCTCTTCACCAGTACTCTTACAGTAAAAGTGAATTGTTGCCCCCTTGTGGTAAAATTGTGCATTTAGTTTTTCACACAGAAATAGTAAAGTCTTATTTTATAGTTTCTACTACTCGGAAAACTTTGTCCTTTACAATTAACCTAAAGTATTTATGAAAATAATTTCAGATAATTTTAAAACTATCTCATTTGTGCTCACCTATGTGAAACACCATAGAATCCTGTCTATGTTTTATGTTTTAAAACTGTTTTATGTTTCTCTTTGAGGAACTAGAGATTTGAGAGTTTACGTTAAATCAACTAGAGTGATCAACATTATAAGAAACAAGCCCAAATCCCATTCAGATTCCCTTCTTATGGTCCCTATGCTTCAAGAGAGCTGAAAGAGATTTTGGAATATTCTTACTGCCCCTTTAAAAGCCATGTCATATACTTGAACAGTGATTTTCCTCAGAGCTGTAAAATGAGGAATTTTTGAAATGCCATGTGCAGGAAACCTTAGTGGTGATATAGCGCATTAATAAAGGTTCAGGTGATCTTCAAGGTTAGCTTTTCTTCAATTTCCATCATTTTGAACATGAAATAAAATTTCAAAACCAAATGGGACTTCCTGTCAACAAAATGAGTAACAGATCTAACTCCTAATAAAATGTCTTCTATAAGAAGAATTGAAGTCTTAAAGACAAAAGAAACCATTTCATACTATTCTGTTTAGGCCAAAAATATGGTACATTTTCACAGATGAAAGAATAGTAACAGTTAGGCTTCCCATTTAAATTGGCTTATTGAATTAGTTTTACAAATTAGTGTAAACCTATGCAGGTAGTAAGTATTCTGAATCCTGATATTCTGAATGATTGTCACATTTGTATATTTAGAGAAGTCATTTATTTTGGACACTTGTCACTCAACCAATAGTCTTGTAAGAAGAACAGCTCTTGTAAGTTATCTCTAGATAGTATGTAGATTTTTAAAGCACATGCTCTTTTATGAAGATTAAATGACTAAGTGACTCTTTGGAAAATGTTCTAAGTTATTACTTGACATTCAAGATGCCCAGTAAACTATCCTTAGTAGGTGGCTTGTTATTATTTTTAATACTTTAATGTTTATTGCTTTGTCTCTAGATTAATTTTTCTTAAAGAAAATGATAGCAAACCATTATTTAAGGATTAGATATTGCCAGTCCTTTTAAAACACAGCTATCTGTGAAACCTTTTTAGTGAAAAGAAGAGGTGTATTTCTAGAGAACCAAATGGTTGTTACTGAAAATGCCTCTTAAGGAGCTTTGTGCTGTCAGTAAAGAGCCACAGTTGATTCATTTCCTTTACTCTTTCTACCTTACTCTCTCTTCTGACTACAGAATTGATGTAAATAAGTAACTGTTATTTTATTTATGTATCATATTATGTAAATAAGTAAAATAAAAATAATTAAAGTAAGTAAAATTAAAATATGCCCATTTTATATTATGTAAGTAAAACGTAAATTTAAAAATCAGCTCAATTAATCATTTCACATTATATACAGACATCACAATATCACATTATATACTATACAATTTTTACTTGTCAATTAAAATAAATGTGTTATTCTGAACTATTATGGACAGTGGGGGGATTTTTATCTTAGGCTACATAGGACATAGTGTGGTAGATCCCAGTCCCGCTCTTTGTATTTGCCTACTTGGACTGCTTTCTAAATGGAAAAAAGCTTCAAGAAGTAACCTCCATTCTTAATGTCTGAAGTGGTTAGGCCAATAATTTTTAAGCTTTTATATCTCAGATCTAATTACAAGTGATCACTCCACAAAAGAATCTGCTTACTATCATTTCCATCACAGTACGAATGCTTTTGTACTACGGCTTTTTCTTATATCCATTTATGATAAGTTTCAGTGATATGCAACAGTAGTATTCCTGGATATAAAGTTAATTGCTATTACTTAAAATATAAAATACTTAAATTCATAGTTGAAAACACTTTATTCCCTCAGTAATCATAAAAAGAGGTCATGAAAAAGTGTAGTCAGGACATTTAAGTATGCTACAATTTTTTCAGTATTAAAGATCCCTGTGAATAAATCTTTGTCCAAGTTTAGATTATGTTCTGAGGATAGAATCCTAGATCTGAGTCAAAAGTCATGAATATTTTTAATACTTTTGTATACATTGCCAGATGGCATTTCACAAAAGATGTATCATTTTTATATTCTCAATGCCTCCTGTTGCCTGTCTCCAGATATTCTTATAAGTGTTAGGTATTTTTACTTTTAAGGATCTTTGTAGTGGCATCTCATCTTATTTGGAAGTTTCAATTGTGAGATTTGATTATTTAAATATATTACCTATTTTTATTTTTTTATGAATTGTGTTTAAGTCTTTTGTCTATTTTTATATGAACTTGAAAAAATTTTGGAAACCAGTTGTTTTTCTAGACAATTGCTAATCTTAAATAAATCTCTCTTGCTACTCATTCTTGGGCAAAATCAAGTTGCCCATATGAAAAAAATAAATGGTCCAATGCTATTCATCGTTTACTACTCAGTCCTTGTGACTCTAGATGTGAAAGTAAAACATTCCATGTTTTGCCTCCAGCGGGTTCTCTGAAATATGCAGTATCTGCCAGGTTGCTGGTTACACAGGTTTCTTGTCTCTAAGTTTTAGTGGCTTTGAAGAATGACTAAATCTCTTTGAGGTGATTTCCAAGTCTCCATGATGAATTTCATAATGCAGTGAAGCTCAGGTTTCAAGTCAGAGCATCACAAACTTTTGTCCCAGTTGTGGCTACAACAGTAATTTCAGTTAATTACATTTGTCATAAATGTGCCTTACCTTCCCTGGCTTGTGTGTTTATATATGTACATATATATGTGAATGTATTATGTATACACCTATATTTAGAGAGAAGCTTTTATCTCTTTTATAGTCAAAGCTACTGAAGTTTTTCTTTAGTTTTCTTCCAATATATTTACCCCCAAAGTCTTTCTTGAAACACTTAGCATTATGGAAACTCTAGACAGCCTCTGTGCCTTACTCTCAGGGGTGTACAAGAAAAATTGTTCCAAAGATGGAAAGATTCTTACCTAAACCTAGTGAGAGGAGAAAGCATTTGAAGACTTTCCTTGACTTTGAGAGTTTATGGAAGAATGAAATCGGTGTCTGACTGGCAGTGGAGCTGGCATTTGCATAGCTTCATGTAATTTGTGACTAGCCTATATATTGATTTAAAATAATCTACCCTATTTCTGATTCTAATAGCAGCAATTCACAGCTGGATGGTAGCAGTATTTCCGTAAGGAATTGTTCATCTTTCTCTGCAGGAGAGTTGATAGGTTATGCTCTTGGACCATTTCCACATGTAAGCAAGTCAGTGTCATTACAACAGTTAGAATGTGGCTTTGACATAGTATCTTTCTTATTTTGTTCATTTTGAGGATAATCTTGTCTTGCCAGTGATATTTTACATATCTTCCTTTCATCCTAGGGACATAACTTTTTCACATAGTGTCTCATAACTTTCTACAGTGAATGATAACTGTAGTATTTTCATTCAACAAACACAGAGACTAAGAGTCATGCATATGCCTTGCCAGACAGACATCTCAGTTACAAGACGTCTCAGTTACAAGACTGTGCCTAGCTACCAGGTTTTCTTCTTCCCAGAAGTAGCCTTTCTCTAAACCACATTGCATTGCCTTCCTTAAAAACGGTAATAACCGGGACCAGTCATCTTCTTGCATCTTTGTAACAGTGCTGAAAAGATCTGCCCTGATTTTAAAGAGATTCCCTTAGGTATGATGTGTCAAAGCCACTGCATTCTCAAGACACTAGGGATAAAGATATGCAGACTTTGTCATTAGAGTTGGATATGTTGGATGTTGACAATCTCCTAAAGCTCAAATCTTTTTATTTTTATTTTTTTGATCCTGGGCAGTATCTATTCCAAATCTTCTTTTGTGAATTAAAATGAAAGTTAAATTCATGACGTGAATTATGCCTTGCGTGACTGGCATCATATGTATCTTTAAATACTTCCTGTACAGAATACATATGCTTGGGTATGTGCAGCAGTTGAAGTCTAGAAGTCATTCTCCAAGTCTAATCCGTGTCCACAGAGGTAAAGAAATTAAGCAGAAACAGATTCGCATGCTTGTATGTCTAATGTAACATATTTTCAAATACATAGGTAAAAATGGGGATATATTTTCTGTTAGCTTTAATCGTACTGGTTTCTTTTCTCATGTTTGAAAATCTTAGAACCTGAAAAATATGTATGAAAGATCCTTTCTGTATGTTATGCTGCATTTTAGTATTCTTTTATTACTTTGAGCTGGGCTTCAAGTCAGAACAAACTACTATGGACCACAAAATATTTTCAGTTAATTTAGGCCTGTCTGTGGTCAAATCTTGGCTAACCATCTTAATTCCTCTGTATTTGCAATATATCTTATGTGAGAAATGGGACTGGCCAAAAACAAAACCAACCAACCAAACAATAGCACAGAGGTGTCATTCAAGAGAGACTTCTGAGGAAAATCTTTAGGTTTGTAATTAGGGCCCCCAAAACATTGCTTGTTGGAATTGGTACCACTTAGCTTACTGCCAACAGAATAATTGTACAAGAAAAAATCATTTTACATTAATAAGCTTTCAAAAACATTGCTGAATTTTTGGCCAGGATACCAACTGTTTCATGCAAGTATTGAGTAACTTCCCTATTACACAATATCGTATCAGCCAGCAAACCCAGAACCATTTAATATTGACAGTTTTCAGAATAATATATAGGGTAAATGACATAAAACTGGCCATCTTAAAATGAGCTTTTCCTGTTATTTTGCATGGATTTGCTGTTCGTGGAAGTAGTACATATTTAACTTTCAACTACATAATTTACATGAAGGACTGAAATTGTGAATGTGAAAAGCTTTCTTTAAATAACATATATTCAGTATATTTTTATTCTGGCAGAACACATTTTAAATATCTAGCGATATAAGCTTTATTTTTCCATTCACTTAATTTCGATTTGCTTTTAAAATAAATTTAAGCTTTATATCAATTAAGCTTAAACCAAATGAATTTAAAATGTAGTCAGCAATGATTTTTTAAACTAAAGATTTGTTATTTAGAGAACATACAGAACTAAGAAACTTCTTCATAACACTTTATAATTAAAGCTTTTAAAATATGCTATTTTATATTAAGTATTTCATTTTCTGCCCTCCTTCTGTGTGTCTCATCATTAGAGATAGTGTTACTAAATAGTTGTAACTTTACATTGCTTTGATTAATGGTGGCTTAAACTAAGGTTTCATTGGGTAGGATTAACTATGTTTCAAGATGGCAAAATGCCATCATAACATTAATGCCAGAATTTAATGAGAAGCAGAAGTTAGCTTTAAGGACCTTTATAATTTAATATGGGGGCATGAATATATTCTCATTCTTTTAATGCAGTGTCCTAGTAAACATAAGTTATTCTTTTAAATCTTTTTTTCTTTTGATAAAAAGTTTTGTTCAGCAAATGTTTATTGACCATCGACTAAGTGCCAGTCACTGTACTAAGGTCTTGAAGAGTTAAGCCTGTTTTCCATCCTTAAAACAGAACCTTTCTGATCAGAAAGAACAGAAATAAGAAACGTCAACCTTATTTAGAAATCTTATGGCCTGCCTTAACCTCGTATGACTCTGGTTTCCTAATGCCTGTATCTCCATAGACTCTGGTCTGTTTCCTTTTCGTTTTTGACATCAGCCTCCTTCTCCATTGCCTAGATTGAAAAATTGGCCAGCTATATGCCTGGAATGAAAGGGTCTGGGATATGTAATGTTACAGGTATGGGAAGGATGGTGAGCACAAAACTGAATGTCCTATTCCCTATTTGTATTACTGATTACTGTGGCATCAAGTAGCTACACCGTACAGGGAAAGGAAAGTTTTGTAGAACCATGAGATAAAATTGAAAATAGGGCAAGTAAGAGAGAAGAACAACCAACAGGATTCTGTCTTGTTCATTGAGACAAAAGTCTCCCTGTACTGAAGGTGTGTAGGGGTGACTTACTTTCTGCAAAAGGCAGGAGACCATTCAAGTCCTTTTCTGCTCTTAAAAAAAAAAAAAAAAAAAAAAAAAAATCCTACAATTTCTGTGTGTTTAGAACTCAAAGAGGGTGGTAGACCTAGGACAGATGTCTCATGTTCTTTTATTCTTTTTTCTCAAAATCTTATGTATACATATTTAGAAATGTTGAGACCTTATAAAGTAAAACTATGAAACTATAACTACAGATGGAGGAAGTAAAATTTAGCAGAAGCAAAGAAATAGCATCCAAAAAATTCCTGATGCAGGAAAACCTCAGCTAGTTAGCTTGTAACCTGGGCTTCCTGACAGCTAAGGCAAAGAAGAGAAATAGGGTAACTTGGTGTGATTGTCCAGTAGATATATATCACCAGTTCATTGGAAAAACATAAGCTTTCTTCTTGCTCTCCATTAATAACAACAACTTGTTCAGGTGATTTGGATAAGAAGCCATAAGGTAGATAATGATGTCCTCATGAATTTTTATAGAATAAATGATTGTACATATGTCATTTTATACATTGGTATTTGGAACACGGTGGAAATAATGTTAAAAGCAAGACTCCTTTCCCCCCATGGGGAAGGGAGAGAGGAGTTTGAAACTTCTGGTATGTTTGCTATAGATAGATGCTTATTTTCTTTTGACCCACTGACATATGGAGCAGTAGAAAGATGTAAATATGTGTAGTAAAGGGTAGCATTGTTAAAGGTAGGAGGGAATAAATGGAATTTTTGTGGCAGGATGATATTTGAAAGACGGATCAGGCTGCTGGGAGGTGTTTCAATATGCCAGTTCCCTGTAACAGGAAGATCAGTCTCTGTTTTAGACAGCATATCCAATTTAGTAAATTATTATTATTCTGTCAAAATTAATGTGAACAATTTTCTCTTTGAGGCTGCTTTTTCCATAGGTGATGTTTTCCAGATGGGCTTTGTGCAGTACTCCCAATGTTTTTGTGTTTTCTTTCCTAGAGAAAGAGCCGTTTCTGACATCTCTTCATTTCTCTTTCCTCCGTTGTAGGGAAGAGAACACCAAAGGTGAAGGAGAAGAGGAACAAGAAGAAGAAAAAGAAGCTGATAGAAAGAGCCCAGGAGCAACACAGCGTCTTCCTAGCTACAGACAGAGCTAACCAGTAAAACAAGAGACACACCTACTAGATTTTTGGGGGTTTTTGTTTTTGCAAAAGTGCACAAAGCTACTCTCCACTCCTGCACTCTGGTGTGCAGCCTTTGTGCTGCTCTGCCCAGTATCTGTTCCCAATAACATGGTGAAAGGAAGCACCACCAGCGTGGCCCCTGTGTTATTTATGCTTTGATTTGAATCTGGAGACTGTGAAGGCAGGAGGAAGTGCACAGCCCATGACTTGGCTCAGTGTGTGCTGAGAATCCGTCCTGGCGCCACAGACAGGCAAGAGGTGTGAAGCTTCAGGCCACCACTGGAGGACGGACTTGTGCCTATTTATGTGAAAGAAGATGTGTGGCAGGCAATGTGCTATTCACTTGTGACCTTTATTTCTCACGTTGTGCATTTTCAAAGATACGTTTATGTGGATATCTGCTTAGTGTTACCATGTGGTATTCTCAGCATCTGTTAACTTCACACTGTTGTGCAATGAAACTGCTTTTAGCTGAGGATACGCTCTGGAAATTCCTGCTTAGTTTCACAGCAGCCCTAACATGTATATATTCTGCAGGGACTACATAACAAGCCCTTACTTACTGTATATTTATGCTTTCTTGTGTGTAACAAGTCATACCTGATTAATATGATGTCACTTTTTTTCTAGTGGTTCCTAACCCATTGTCTGGTAATTACTTTTCTAGTTTGGGCAATTGACAAATGTTTTGTTGCCTCTTGAAACTCCCCCCCACCCCCATTGTGGATGTATTTCTCATTGTAAGGGTAGGATAAACTAGTTTTTGTATATAGATCAAATGACCAGCGTCAAATAATTTGTATATTGGATAGACCTTCCCCATTCCACATGTCACACACGTAGATGAAGCAGCAGGTGGCATATGCCAATCAGAAGCCCAAACTCCCTTTTGAGTCTAAGATGTGATCACTTTGATGAAACACAACTGAAAACATGAGGGACTCCATGTAGTCACTTGTAGTTCTTGTTATGGAGTTTTACAGGCCATCTACAGAATTTTCCAAACATTATTTGACTGACTGTAATTTTTTTTTTTTTTTTTTTCAAATTTAAAGCAATCCCTGACTTTCAATGACAGGGCATTTATCAATGTTCTTGGGTCACTGAAGAACTTACTACCATGAGCCTGTGCATAGAATTTTAGGAGAAAAAAGGATGAATTTCTATGAGTGCTCGTCAGATTGTAACAGGTCTCTTTTGAGCCAGAATGTTTCAGATTCGTGATGGAGAGGAACACTATGGAGACTTCCTTGGTGACTTTCAGAGCAGCTGTTTCAAACACATCATTGTCCACTTGGGGGAACCAGTTTTTAGAAGGTTGGGAATTGGCTTTTTCGAAAAGCATCATTATCTTCCTGGCTGATCCAGGAGAAAATTAGAGAAAAATAATGGTTGTGGATTTCTGAGGAAACAAAGCAAGGTAAAACCTTTTTTTTTTTTTTTTTTTTAACCTTGCATTGGCAAAACTACCTCTTCAGCATTTTTGTTTAACTTTGGATTCAAAAGCATCTTACCAATAATGATAAATGTCATATACATCATTAATATTGCTATAATAAGCCATATATGAATGTTGCATACAACTTTAGAGTTTGCATTTAATCCTGAAGTGATCACCTCCTTTCATGTCTATTTACACTATTTTCCCATTTACTAAGTGGGGAGGGGGCTCCTTATATAGTGCTTCATTGTTAGTAAGTCAATACCTGTTGTTTCTGGGATGTTCTTTTTGTGCATTAAAAACTTCAAAATTATTTTTTGTGGAGTTTTTTTTTGTTTTTTTTTTTTTTTTTTTACTTTGGAGATAAATTTAGGAATAACTTAGGACTTTGTTCTACTCTCAAAATAGCAGTCCTTTAAAAACGATCTTTCCTGAGATGCAAGGCTGGATCAACATGTACAAATCTATAAATGCAATACATCACATAAACAGAACAAAGACAAAAACCACGTAATTATCTCAATAGATGCAGAGAAGGCCTTCAACAAAATTCAACAGCCCTTTATTCTAAAAACTCTCAATAAGTATCAGTGGAACATATAAGAGCTATTTATGACAAACTCACAGCCAACATCATACTGAATGCCAAAAACTGGAAGCATTCCCTTTGAAAACTGGCATAAGAGAAGGATGCCCTCTCTCACCACTTCTATTCAACATAGTATTGGAAGTTCTAGCCAGGGCAGTCAGGCAAGAAAAAGGAAGCGTATTCATTTAGGAAAAGAGGAAGTAAAATTTTCTCTATTTGCAGATGACATGATTGGATATTTAGAAGACCCCATCATCTCAGCCCAAAATTTCCTTAAGCTGATAAGCAAATTCAGCAAAGTCTCATGATACAAAATCAATGTGCAAAAATCACAAGCATTCTTATACTCCAGTAACAGACAAACAGCCAAATCATGAGTGAACTCCCATTCACAATTGCTACAAAGAGGATAAAATACTTAGGAATACAATTAACAAAGGATGTGAAGAACCTCCTCAAGGAAAAATACAAACCACTGCTCAAGGAAATAAGAGAGGACATAAACAGATGGAAAAACATTCCACATTCATGGTTAGGAAGAATCAATATTGTGAAAATGGCTATACTGCCCAAAGTAATTTATGGATTCAATGCTATCCCCATCAAGCAACCAATGACTTTCTTCACAGAATTGGGAAAAAACACCTTAAACTTCATATGGAACCAAAAAAGAGCCTGCATAGCCAAGGCAATCCTAAGCAAAAAATGAAAAGCTGGAGGCATCATGCTACCTGACTTTAAACTATGCTACAAGGCTACAGTAATCAAAACAGTATGGTACTCGTACCAAAACAGAGATATAGACCAATGGAACAGAGGCCTCATAAATAATGCCACTCATTTACAACCATCTGATCTTTGACAAACCTGATAAAAACAAGCAATAGGGAAAGGATTCCCTATTTAATAAATGGTGCTAGGAAAACTGGCTAGCCATATGCAGAAAGCTGAAACTGGATCCCTTCCTTACACCTTATACAAAAATTAACTTCAGATGGATTGAATATTTAAACATAAGACCTAACACCATAAAAACTCTAGAAGAAAACAGGCAATATCATTCAGGACATAGGCATGGGCAAAGGCTTCATGACTAAAACACCAAAAGCAATGGCAACAAAAGCCAAAATAGACAAATGAGATTTAATTAAACTTAAGAGCCTCTGCACAGCAAAAGAAACTATCATTGGAATTAACTGGCAACCAAGAGAATGGGAAAAAATTTTTGCAATCTACCCAACTGACAAAGGGCTAATATCCAGAATTTACAAAGAACTTAAATAAATTTAAAAAACAAAACAAAAAAAAACCCCTCCATCAAAAAGTGGGTAAAGGATATGAACAGACACTTTTCAAAAGAAGACATTTATGCAGCCAACAAACATATGAAAAAATCATCACTGGTCATTAGAGAAATGCAAATCAAAACCACATTGAGATACCATCTCATATCAGTTAGAATGGCAATCATTAAAAAATCAGGAGACAACAGATGCTGGAGAAGATGGGGAGATAAAGGAACACTTTTACACTGTTGGTGGGAGTGTAAATTAGTTCAGCCGTTGTGGAAGACAGTGTGGTGATTCCTCAAGAATCTAGAAATAGAAATGCCATTTCACCCAGCAATCCCATTACTGGGTATATACCCAAAGGATTAAAAATCATTCTAGTATAAAGTCACATGCCCATGTATGTTCACTGCGGCACTGTTTACAATAGCAAAGACTTGGAACCAACCCAAATACCCATCAATCATAGAGCGGATAAAGAAAATGTGGCACATATACACCATGAAATACTATGCAGCCATAAAAAATGATGAATCATGTCCTTTGTGGGGACATGGATGAAGTTAGAAACCATCATTCTTAGCAAACTGGCACAAGAACAGAAAAACCAAACACCACATGTTCTCACTCATAAGTGGATGTTGAACAATGAGAACACATGGACACAGGGAGGTGAACATCAAATACTGGGGCCTGTTAGGGAGCAGGGTAACTAAGGGAGGGGATAGCAGGGGGTGGTGGGATTGGGGAGGGATAACATTAGGAGAAATACCTAATGTAGGTGACGGGGGATGGATGCAGCAAACCACCATGGCAGATGTATACCTATACGATAAACCTGCACATTCTGCATACGTACCCCAGAACTTAAAGTATAATTTAAAAAAAATCAAAAAACAAATCTTTAAAAACCTATGTTGGTAACTACATCTAGAATACAAACTAGTTTATCTACACACTATATAACTATAAACTATAGTGTAGTAGTTAATAGTGGGGATTTTAGAGTCCAAGTTCCTGAGTTCTAATCCAGACTGAGAGTGGCCTGTGAAAATTAATCTCTCTACTCTGTTTTCTTATCTGTGAAATAGGGATTACATTATCATCTTCCTGTAGAGGCTGTGTTTTAAGGACTAAATGAAAATATATAGGGTTGTACTTTAAGGATATAGTTAGGTAAAATGTGTAAAGTGTGGTCAGCACAGCATTCTATATATAGTTGGTCACCTATGACATCTTTCATTGGATATTTAGATTCTTTTTAAAAATATTGATTTCTCCTTATTCACAAAATAGAACATTTATGAAAAGTATCAGTACCCTTCAATCTATTGCTTGGTGCCAGGGCATTATGCTAAAACATTTACATCTGCTTCATTTCTGAGTCTCCCTGTTATAAGCAACATATGCAGATACACACAAAACTGAATTCATCCCTGTATCAATAAAAGTGCAGTCAAGAAAATAAACTAGTCAAGGAATTTCAAACAGGGAATTTAACACCAAGAATTGGTTATACAGGTGACAAAGGAGACGTGAAGCCAAAATATGTTGACAAGATGACCCAGAGATAAGCAACAGCATGGGGCATTATTTTAGCCCTAATGCAAGAGGGATAACATGAAGAGGTGGAGTTTCCAGAATCTAGAAGCTGATGCTAGAACTATAACCACAGAAGGCACTGGAACTGAGGACATAAAGCTTGTTTGGTAGGAGCTGAAATATTGGAGATGATCTGGTCACTGTGAGAAACGTTACTTGAGGCAAATTCACAGAGGAAGCAATACCCTGGCTTCTCCCTATCGCCCATCCTCCAGTCTTCCACCAGTGCTGGCCATTGCCCAAAGCTGCCCAGAAGCCAGTGGGCAAGGGAGTCTGGGTAACAGAGTTTTTCAAGACGCAGAAGAGCCTGAGGGAAGGGCAGAAGGTAGATCTAAGAGCAAACAAATGATCTGCATAATCACTGATACCTGCCTCCAACTGTTCCCCTTCCTGCTTTCTTTATTAGAGAGTTAATTCTTTACCGACTTGATTAAAGGCTGTTGTATTTATCATTTACTTCCTTTGTTCCCTACGCCTAGTCAGTTACTAGTATCTAATGAGTTTACCTTGGAAATATCTCCTGATTTTCGCCCTAACTCTTTACTTTCTTTGCTCGAGGCCTGGTCCTCTTTGTCTCTTTTCTGGACGGTTCCACTCTTCCTAAACATCATTCTTGCCCCCAGCTTCACTCACTCCAATTGTCCCTTTGTATTTCTACCACTTATTTTTCAATTAACAACTTTTTTCTGCTTTCTTAAAAAAAAATACTTTCCCATTCACTATAGAATAAAATTTTACAATTCTTCACATAGAACACAGTATCCTTTTAATGTCATCTTCACTCATGTATATTACAGAGATCAACAAAAGACTGAATGAGGTGAGATGACCTGTGGGAAATCTTGAAGGGTTCCCTATGGTAAACTTTGACATGCTCACCGTATTACTTGATACCCCTTGAATCACAAAGACAGAAATAGAAGGGCGGACATGGCCTTAAAAGTAGATGATATTAGCATGTGTGGTTTCTGATAAAGTAGATGATAAACATTAAATCTTTATATTTCTAATTCTTCTTTTAATTCTTGTTAAAACAAAATAGATATTTTAGGCCCAACCCGAAAGTGAAATAGTAAAAAATCAAAAAGCAGTTTTTCTACATACAGTCTCTCTAGGTTCATTGATGTAGGAAGCACCACTACCTTCTAGCATACCCTAATCCTTGACTGAGAGGTTGAGGAATCTGAAACATGTGTGTGATAAGTAAAGATTTGGTAGATTTCCATATTCATCTCTGATGAATCACCAGAGCAAACTGCCACGTGCCACCTCCTCCTGCTCTAGCAGACATTGTTACCCACTCACTCTCTACCTCGGAGCAAGACACATGGATTCAGAAACCTTCCTAACAAAGGTGTTCCAAGAAAACACTACCAACAGTTTGGAATGGACAGGGGAATTTTAACTTTTTGCTTTCCAGGTTCAACTTAATGCCCTAGAGAGTGACATGTGTCTTCACCCAGAAACACCCTTTGGAACACTTCATGACATATATTTCAAACCTTTCTGCTAATATCTTTACAGGCAGAGAAGAACAAATTTATAACTCTGAAATTATAACCTGAAACAGCCTCATTTTAATCCTGATTTTAAAATAATTCATGCACCTTTTGCATTCTACTCAATAAAATGGCTAATTGTCAATACAGAATTATTCCCCTATCCTTTAACATTCCCTCCCAAAACCTTGGAGCAAAATCTCATTTCAGGAAGATGTTCCATGTTTATTCAGTCCTGGGTTTTATATACTTCTTGGCAAGTAGTTCCTCATCCCCGGAAAAATGCATATCTTCATTTAAGAAGCTGAACAGCAGTTCTTTGCTTGTGTTTGCAAATGGCTTTGCCAACTAACTCCTTGTTTATGACCTCAGCTTCTGCAGTGCATGCTCCGCAGGTGCACGTTCAACTTTGATTCCCTTCTACTAGCTTCCTTTCTCCTCCTCTCTAGTTTAGTTGTGATTCAGCCACAAGCTGCCTTCTCTACATCTGTTTTTGAGAAAAGCCATCAGCAATCATTTTCTGTAAAGGATCGGAGAGTAAATATTTTAGGCTTTGTGGACCTCACTAGCTCAGTGGCAGCTACTCGGCTGTTACAGCAGAAAAGCAGCCATATTCAGTATGTACATGAATGTGCATGATTATGTTGCAATACAACTTTACATAAACTTAAATGTGAATTTCATAGTTCTCACATGTCATAATATATTCTTTCAACTCTTAGCAACCACTCAAAAAGTATAAAATTGTTAGCTAGTCAGTCATGCAAAAATAGGTGGCCAGTCTGAATGTGACGCACAGACTGGATTTGTTGATCCTGAATATACAAGATAACTTGGGGTTCATGAAATGTCTTTGCAAACTGTGAGAGCCTGTCTCTAACTCTGTCTCAACTACATATACTCTGCTTCTGGTAGGAGCCCAATAACTGTGTTGAATGCAGATGCCATTTTAACTACCCTGTGTATGAAAATAAATTCCAACTTTATAATGCCATTTTTAAAGCCTCTAGTTCTTATTTGGATTCTTCTTGGCCACAAGATATTATATTTATTTTGGGCCCAAACCTTAAGTAAAATGTTAAATATTTAAAAAGTGAAATTTTCTTTTCTGCATAAGTCCGCCTTTCTAACTTCTTCATTGATGTAAGCAGTACCACTGCCTTTTAGTGTACCCTGCCCCCTGCACTCCAAATAGAGAATAGCTTCTATCTCTTTATTATCAAGACCACCCCATCCTTTCTGTAATATGTGTTAGTGGTGCAGTCTTCTCTTGCTCTTGTAGCCCAATTTACATGAATTAAGGTTATGGACTCATTCACAGCGAGAAAATTCTTTTTAAAAAGTATTTGAGGCTGAGCGCGGTGGCTCACGCCTATAATCCCAGCACTTTGGGAGGCTGAGGCGGGTGGATCACAAGGTCAAGAGATCGAGACCATCCTGGTCAACAAGGGGAAACCCCATCTCTACTAAAAATACAAAAATTAGCTAGGCATGGTGGTGCATGCCTGTAGTCCCAGCTACTCAGGAGGCTGAGGCAGGAGAATTGCCTGAACCCAGGAGGCGGAGGTTGCGGTGAGCCGGGATCGCACCATTGCACTCCAGCCTGGGTAACAAGTGCGAAACTCCGTCTCAAAAAAAAAAAAAAAAAGGATTTGAATGCCCTTTCTGGTTTCCTTAATTCCTTATCCATTTTCCCCTTTATCTTATTATCTTTTCATTATTAGAGTCTGGCTCCCATTTTATGACTAGCCTATGAAAACTGACTATGCACTGAATGCCTTTTAAGAGTAAAACCTTATAGACAATGGTAGCAGTACCACCATTCTCTGGCTTGCTCATTTCATCTGCTAGGCAATTTTTAGGTCAATGTCTTGTGTCATCTTGAGCTCTTGTACTACAGAGACAGTAGAATAGGTGATGTGATAATGCAGGAGGCACCAAGGAAGGCACCTCTGGGGAGGTGTTAATTTGCATGAAGCCTAAAAATGAATGTATAAAAATCTAAGAACAATCCAGACACTGGAAACAACCTGTGTGAAGGTCCCGAAGTGCAAACAGGGTCAGCAAGATCAAAGTGTAGGCAAAAAGGACGAGCTGCTAGAGTAGTCAGGAGGAGAATGGGACCAACATGAAATCAGGAGTAATCAAAAGCAAGGTCATGAAGGGCCAGGAAAGCTGTAGTGAAAACTTGGACTTGATCTAAGGGCTTAGAGAAGTATGGGAGAATTTTAAGCAGGGGAGCAATGTGTTGATTTCTGTGCTGTGTTTACTCTGGCTGCTGCGTGGAAAGTAGATTTTCAGAGTGAAGGCAGAAAGACAAGTTAGTAGGTTAGTAGTAATCAGAAAAGAATTAGTGCGACATGAGCTGGTAGATGGTGGTAAAGAAGGAGAGAAGTGGCTAGGTGCAGTGGCTCATGCCTGCAATCCCAGCACTTTGGGAGGCTGAGGCAGGTGGAGGATCATGAGGTCAGGAGTTCGAGACTAGCCTGGTCAACATGGTGAAACCCCGTCTCTACTAAAAATACAAAAATTAGCCAGGCATAGTGGCATATGCCTGTAATCCCAGCTACTCAGGAGGCTGAGGCTGGAGAATTGCTTAACTCTGGGAGGCAGAGGTTGCAGTGAGCTGAGATTGCGCCACTGCACTCCAGCCTGGGCAACAGAGCAAGACTCCATCTCACACACAAAAAAGGAGAGAAGTAGTTGGATTCAGGACACAGTTTCTCAGAAGAGCCCATGAAACTTGCTGATGAGTTAGATGTGGGATAAAGAAAGACAAGGACTCAAAGACATTTCCTAGGTTTCTTGTCCTGAGCAACAAGTATACAGGGAACACAGGGAAGACAGGATAATAAATAAATCCATTTTTCACATGCTAAGTTTGAGGTGCCTATTGGATATCTATGTGGAGATATCAAGAAGGCAGCTGGATGCAAATCTGGAGTTGAGGGAAAAGATCAGGGCTACAGATACAATTTTGGGATATAGCAGTGTTTAGATAGCACTTAGAACCATGGAAGTTTATGGAATGACCTAGAGAGAATATTCAAGGGGGAGAGTAAAGACTTAGGGACACTCAAACCTTAGACATCAGCCAGTAGGTAAGGCACCAGTAAAGAAACTGAAAAAGTGTCTAGAGAGGAAAACCAGGAGTCAGGAGTCACTAAGGGCAACTAAGAGCTGGGATTCAATGCTTACATAATTGCCTTCTCCTTTATTTTACAATAAAAATATCAGAAGAAATGAAAGACAATTTAAAAAAAATTGTAATGACTTCAGGTTTTGGTCTTAACAATAGTTTATAATCTCCTTGAAAACAGTTTTCAGGTAGAAAGAACATAAAATAAGTCAATGTTCAAAAACTTTAGAAATGACTGTTTGTATAAATGTGTTAATGATACTTAATTTCAGGTTACCATATCACCTACCAATTTCATCTACATTTATGATGAAATAATTACCTAATGACCCTACAAATTTTTTTCTTTCAGGTTTAATAAAATACATCGAGTGAACAACAACACAAGCATTCTGTGAATTATAGTTCCTTGGGTTTGTAATTTTCAACACAAGGACTTTTAAAAAACTTGTAATTACTAAGGTACTTTGGTAGCAGCTCTCTGATGTGATGGCATACATGTTTGAACAGTTAGGTATTGTACACACACACAGTTACGGTATTAAACTGGAAAGCAAGATCATAGTAAAAGTATTTTTCTCAGTGTTTGCTGTTTAAAATAAGAAAACTAAAGCTTTAAGTACTTACATTTCATTTTTAAATTTAAATTATAATTTTTAATATTAATATTAATTTTAAATTTAATAAACATGTCTCTAATCTTTCCCCCATCACACATGCTTTTTCCCCATCGCACATGCTTTACTTGAGTTTCCTCTCTCCTATGTATACTATTTGGAAAAACTAAATATGGCAGAGACTTCTTGTACTTATTTACTCCACTTCTCTCCTCTCTGACCATGCAGCAGCATCTTATTTCTCAGTCCTTTTGCAATTAGATAGGTCCTTGTGACCGATTTTAACCAATGAGATTTGTTACTTCAGGGCTGGGGCACTTGAGAGCAGGGACATATTCTAGATAATTTCTTTTCTCCGTTGGCTATAGCCACAAAGACAGAACCACAGGGTGAAAGCAGCTTGGATATCTAAGTTACTGTATGGAAAGATGTTGCCTGGAATGGTTGCCCAAACTAAATAGAACTCTGAGAAAAAAAAATGCTTATTATTCTAAGCCGCTGAAATTGAGTAATAAGTTACCTTTGTAACTAATAACTCAATACAGAGCTTGTCATTCTCTGTATTACAGACTTTCAGTTTGCTTTTTCTTGAGATCAAGAAACTATATGACTTATTAATTGAAATCTGATCAATAGATACAGAAAAGCAGAAGAGTCAAAGGATATTTCACCAGAAAAAAATCAACGTATATAAAAGAATTTGAACAATGACATTTATTTTTAATGAAGTATCTAATTTTGATGAAAGACATGGGCAAATATTCTGATAATGGTGACATAATAATCTGTTGTCAAATGTCTTTAAAGATTTATATATCATTAGATAACCAAGGGAACATGATCTCTATGTTTTTCCATGTGCCTATTCTATGCAATAGGTATAGGCAACCTACAGAATTGTATTAGTGACAGCTGATAATTATTCTGTTAATGAGGCTTATCTTTGTATTCTCTCATATCATATCACTGACCACCCTCCTTACAAAACATAGCCTCATGCAAATTCCGTCTGTCATCAACCAATTTGTCTTCCTCACCCTCCAAAACCCATTGTTGAAGCTCTAACTCCCAGTGCAATTGTATTTGCACAAGTATCTCCTTCTGCCTTTCTTTTCTCCCTTCTCTAGGACCTTTAAGGAAATGATTAAGGCTAATTAGATCATAAGGATGGGGTCCTTTTTCAATAAGACTGGTGTTCTCTTGAGAACAGGAAGAGACATCACGAGTATGGATGCACGGAGAAAAGGCTTTGTGAGGACACAGTGGGAAGATGGTCATCCACAAATCAAGGAGGAAAGCCTCAGGAGAAACTAAAGCTGCTGACAACTTCATCTTGCATCATTTAGAATTAAGAGAAATAAATTTCTGTTGTTTACACCATCCAGCCTGTGGTCTTCTGTTATGGAAGCCTTAGCAAACTAACATTTTAACTGTGGTCTTCTGTTACGGAAGCCTTAGTAAACTAACTAACGTTTTTCACAAAGTTCCCCAGAACCACCACCTTCTTCATGAGCCATACTGCCCTGACTTATCATCACTGATATCTTCCTAGAATTTCTACAGTGAATATAATTTGATACCTAGTAAAACATTTAAATAAAATGCTTTAACTTTCATATTTAATAATTGAATAATTCTTATCTCACCTGTAAACCCCTTGAAGTGGGAGCTGTATGCATTGTGTTCCATCTTTTTATTCTTCAAAATTGCAAATATTGTAGCAATAGAGTAAAGGTTCAGTTATTGGTTAATTGAAAGCATATTAATGGTTCAATATTTTCTTCCTGATTTTTAAAACATTTATTTTATTTTATTTCATTGGGAGATGAAGTTTTGCTCTTGTTGCCCAGGCTAAAGTGTAGTGGCATGATCTTGCTCACTGCAACTTCTGCCACCCAGGTCCAAGCAATTCTCCTACCTCAGCTTCCCAAGTAGCTGGGATTACAGGTTTGTTCCACCATACCTGGCTAATTTGTGTATTATTAGTAGAGATGGGGTTTCACTATGTTGGCCAGGCTGGTCTTGAACTCCTGACCTCAGGTAATTCACCCACCTCAGCCTCCCAAAGTGCTGGGATTACAGGCGTGAGCCACCATAGCCCAGCCTGATTTCTTTTTTTAAACCTATAACACCTGCTATTCCTGGGCTGTCTATCATGCAAGTACTAATAGGCCCAACTCTCCTTAGCTTTTGAGAGCAGATGAAATCAGGCATGTTCAGAATGGTATGGCTGTAGATCTTTCTTATTTTTATTATTTCTAAAGTCTGAATCAGCCCAGAATCCAAAGAAGAAAGGAAGGGTTTTTTTTCAGTGTCAGGGGAGATAATATATATGTTTTTTGTAAGATTTTTTTAGTTATAATATTAAATTTCTCTTAAAGATGTGACTGCTACAGAATAAATTGCTTTCTATTACTTTACAATCCAATTGTACTTCTCTGATTTTGCTCAATGTTGAAAATGAATAGCAAAAAGGAATCAGGGCAATGTATCTGTTTAAATTTATTTCATATTTATCAGATGGGTTCTCAAATCAGTGTAGTTTGCAAGGTGACACATGGTCAGTTAATGTTTTAATTAGGGATGTAAAATTTCCATTACTTCAATTTTGTGATGAACTAAATGACTTGGGATGAATCAATATAGGTTTCCTTCACAGGAAGGAAAAAAATTGGGCTCACTCATGTGCAATCATGAGCTGTACTAAGAATGATACTGAACCACTCTGAGCTCTTTCATACATGCATTCATTACCAGTAAAGGATCCTATGTGTGTTTCCTTGACTCTGTTTTTTGTCCTCATGTATCTCCTTCTGCCTTTCTCTTCTCCCTTTTCGGATTCTATCCCTGCCCTTTTGGTCCTGCCAGCCTGTGTCTGTTCCTGAAAACAGAAATTGTTTCTCCTGTATTTCTAGGCAAAATGCTCCTGAAAGTTCTTAATGTCTTCCAGTTTGTTCTGAAATTATATTATTAAGAGCTTACTGAACAAATCTCAACATTGATCAAATGGAAAAAGGAAGCACCACGAAGTGACTGCTCCAAGCAAAACCACTTTATGTGTGTGTGGCTGGGGTGCACGTTAATGACACCAGTGCCCAGGTGGCCAAATTTATGTCCACCCTCTTGATCTGATAATACAGAGCAGGAGGATGAATTGGTAATGAACCAGGCTGAAAACAGATGGTGACTCCATGTGTGTATGCTGCTGAAAAACCTACAAAGGGAAAACATTAAATATGTGTCTTTAAATTTAAATTAGTGCATTTCAAAAACAGACAGTTGAGCTTTTGAAAATAGGCTGCCTGAATGTGTTTCATCTTATAGTTTTGAACTCTGGTGTGTTTTGTGGGATAGCAACAGACAAAATAGATGGTATGTTAGTTATCCTTTCTTTACCTCCTCAATATCAGTGGTGTTCCACTGTAATTAGGTGCTGTGTGTAGTTCTTTGTCATTAAATTTGCTACACCCTAATTAGGAAATTTAGAAAATTCAAAAGACCACCATCTAAAAATTGGCACCAATTATTAAATCTATTTTTCTCTGATTATATGATTTTTTTTTTGCTCCACAATACTGATTGAGTTTAGTGCTGAAATGATTTCTTTTAAAACATGTTCTTGATGTTTGCACAAACAATATTTTATCAAAGTAAACTAAAATATACAACATTCTACTGGCTATATATATGTTTGTGCTGTATTGGAGATATTTGGGTCTGAATCTATCCAGAAATTATTTCTTTGATTTTATACTCAGTAACAAATAAAACTGGTACTCAAATGCCAATCTAAACACATCCCAGAATAATTTGGGGAAAAAGCTACCACAAGCTTACCCTATGATTCTGTGAGGGCCTTGGGTGGTTTAATATGAAACTACATAAAAATAAGTATAGCTGAATGTTAGGTAAAGTTTACAGCTAGTCCACAATTTGGTCTAGACTCCCCAAACAATGGAGTTATAGGGAACTGGGGTCCAGATAAAAGAAGGGTGGGAGTGATTCATTCTGTACCTCACATCCCACATTTGCCCTAGCATAAATCATTTCCCCAGGCTGTTATTACCCGAGCAATTTATTCTGTGTTCCTCCAGGTAAAACTCAAATTGTCCAAGTTCAAGGCAGATTTAATTGACATCTTTGGCATGTTTGAGTTTACTCAGAGTGGCAGGATTTCTTAGCTGTGTCCATTCTATACTACTGTGTAGACCTTTTAAACATAATCTCACCATTTATTTTTGGTGGTATTGATGCTGCTGCTGCTGCTGATTTGGAGAGAGTTTATTATAACTTTTATTCCTCTTTTGTACAAAGATACTGAAATCTTTAACAAATGTCTTCATCCAGGAAATAAACTGAGTGGCAAATACTGCTACAACCTAGAGAAAAAGCGGAAAGTGAGATAGCTAAGAGAGGGGGCCCTTTTCATAGGGTCCTGGTTCTAGTCTCTTTCCCTCCGTATGCTCTACTTCCTGCTTCTCCCTTTTGTTTCTTTTTTACTTGCCCATAGTCTGTTTCAACTTTAGAAATACAATTTAGGAAAAGTAAAGCTCCATGATTTTCACTGGAAATGATATGTCATTCACAACAGAACAAACTAAAAAGAACAATAAAATTCCTTGCCTCTTGTCACTGTGGTAAACGTGCAAAATAGCCAAACTTAAAGTTAGAAACTGTTTGAAAGTCCCAGTAGCTGAAGGTGCAGGTACATAAAATCTCCAACAGGATGAGAGCCTTGGAAGATTCATTGTGGTGATACTTTTGCTTTATGGTTCAAAAAAACCACTGGTTTCTCCTTTTACTAGACTGAATTCATACACAGATTATATGAAAAATACTCTGAAGACAGGGCTCTTTGGTTTAAATCATTGTTTTCCAAGATCACTTAATATAGTGTTTTGCATATAATAAGTAAGATTTCTATAGTGGTTTACAGTGTTTGGCATTTTTTTTGGTAATTTGGCCTCTATTAAAAAGGGCACAAGAGTGGCAAATCCCACAGACATACACTTGTAAAACTGACTACTGAATTAATAAAAAAATGACAATAGAAATGGTAGCAGAATATTTTGTTCATAGCTCTATTTTTAGTGTTTTGTATTCCAAGTGCCCAAGTATGCCTTTGCAGCTCTGTTTTCTTCAAAAATTAGGAAATTCAAGGCAGTCATAGCATGCAACAAGACCAAGATGGGAGCCCTGAGATGCATAGGCCCTGTGCAAATGCAAAAGTCATCAACCAGGAAGCCAGTCCTGAATGTAAGCCTAATGTAAGTCAGTTCAAGATGGTAAGTGCCTTAATGGAAGTGTGTATTAAATTATAATAGGAACACAATGAAAGTGGCACTTCCATCTTGACAGTTCTAGCAGCTCTACCATTTGAGAGATCAAGATAAATCTGACTTAGCAACAAATTGCAGACAGTGACATTTAAAAAAGTAGTTCTAATTGCAAAAAAAATTAAAAAATGAAATAGACTTATTTGGGCCTGCTGTACCCTCTAACCATGTAATAGGTATAAAGTACTGTTTCAGAGACTGAATCCAACATTTGGAGGAGAGAAGAGTCACTTTCATATATGAAGAATAGTGAGGCAGACATATGGGATGAACACCAAATGTTTGTAATTTTGTTCCCTGATATATGGGAGCCAAGGAAACTCACACTGTACTTTTTTCCCCTAATCCACACAAGACAATATAATTCTGAGAAAGCAAACAAAAAAAATTCCAGCACAGGACATCAATCGTTTTTTACAATAAGAGTGAACAGACCAACAGACCTTTTGGCTTTTCTTATTTGGATTAACTTCAATGTCTAAAAGTTGCTAAGTAACACTCTTAATAATAAGATATTTCAAGGCCAGGAAATTAATGGTCCATGACCCTATTTAAGAGAAATATTAGTGCATCGTAAGGCGAGATGGCTGAATACAGTAATGGGAACTTTGGGTAATACACTTAACCACTTTCATGTGCTACTTTTTCATTGCCGCTCACAGTCAATTTGGCAGACACGATTTTTTTTATTAGACCATTTACTAAGATCATTTCATCATTATCTCAAGTTAGCTAATTATTACACCAGAAAACAATGAAATAGAGAAAATAACCATTGTATAGTTGTGACTATTTTGAAACAAAGTTGTTTCTAGATCTGATAAATGTAAATGTTTAGAACACACTAAATACAATTTAACTTTTTCAATATGCATCTCATGGGTTTATTTTAGCAAAACCAAACCAAATCATACCAACACACACACACACACACACACGCACATGCACGCACACGCACACACACACGCACGCACATATACAACCAAACCTCTCACAAACCTTTTCCTGTGCTGGAAGTACTTATCCACTCCGCCTTGGACTTGAGCAACTTGGTCCTTCCCATAAAATTTAAGCTGTAGGCTCAACTGCCACACAAACAGGACATAACCTGGTGAGAGACCAACCTCTAAAGGTCTCCTGAAGACAAACTTGGCAAAAACCCTCTCAGGTCTGAGCAAAAGGAAACTTCAAAGGAGTACACAATTTCTGCGGATTAGTGGCCATAGGAGCTTTCAGTTTGAATAAAACTCTCAACTGGAATAAAAAAAAAATGGCTTGAACTAATTTACTGAAAGTACAAAGAGTTTCAGGGGGAAAGTATCACCTTTTAAAACAAATGCTTAATTCCTTTATAAAAGACATTGAGTTTTTCATCTTAGAATCTTCTTCGAGGGGCAGGGGCAATTTACCTTCAAGCAGTGGCAGTTAGACCATTTGAGGTCACATGAGACTACTCACGGCCTCTGAGTGGAGACCTTGGAAGAGCTGGGAATATTTTAGGAAGCTCTGGAAGAAAATCCTGGAGACACTTCTTTTGGCTAGCGTATGAAAGGCCAGGATCCCAGACCTAGCTTTTTTGTTGATTGTTTCTTGCGGAAATGAAAAGTGCTTGCTCACAAATTATCTAAATCTTGAGTTTTACTGTTTTTGTGATAAACACAGAGGGTTGCTACTTAAAAGTGACTTTTTCTCCCTACCAATATCCAGAAAAGAATGGCTGAGGATCATGGCATAGGAGACTATAACTATGAGTAAGTTATTCCCACGATGAGCCTCAGGTTTCTCATCTGTGAAATTGTTTAAGAGCCTGTCAGGAGTGTTGAGAAATGCAATGAGTTAATGTGTAAAGTAATTTTTTTTTTTTTTTTTTTTGAGACGGAGTCTCACTCTGTCACCCAGGCTGGAGTGCAATGGTGCGATCTCAGCTCACTGCAACCTCTGCCTCCCAGGTTCAAACAATTCTCCTGCCTCAGCCTGCTGAGTAGCTGGGATTACAGAAATGTGCCACCATGCCCAGCTAATTTTTGTATTTTTAGTAGAGACAGGGTTTCAACATTTTGGCAGGCTGGTCTTGAACTCCTGACCTTGTGATCTACCCGCCTCGGACTCCCAAAGTGCTGGGATTACAGGCGTGAGCCACCGCGCCTGGCTAGTAATTTCTACATAGTAAATATTTAACAAATATAAATAAAGGAATATTTTTTTAATACCTTACATTGTATATTATAATACCCGAGGGCCTTAAAACAACGTCTAGCATTATGCATGACTGACAAGGCTTCATAAGAAATTTTTGGTGATCAAGTCCCAACTCCCTCATCTTTGTAAAGCTTGTGTTCAGTACCCCGTATGACAGACAGGTCCAGCTCATAAGACAGTGGCCCCCGAGACAGCTGTGTGGAAGAACAGCCCTAGCTTGAGCCATCCGATGACTGAAACCACCTATGCTCAATTTTCTCTGCAACTCTCTAGCATCAACTATCTTTTTCTCTCTGTTCAAGGGTAATGAAAGCCTCTTGATTGATTCTGATCTTTCTCTTCAAAACCTTCCACAAGACCCTAAATTTTACTCTTCCTACTATACTCTTCCTCAGTACACAGCCATAATTAAAGAAAAACTACTCTATGAATTGCTCTCAGTTTTCAAATTTGAAGAAAAGTTAATGACAAAGAGGAAAACCAGGTGGTTGGGAATGAGGGCAGTAAGAAAAATTTTATTTAAGATTTCAGAAAAGCTCAAGTATATCCCATCAAAACTTTAATTTAAAATTGGAGAAGATAAATAAGTGAGTTATTCTGATGTGAAAATGCTTTGAGGACATGAGCAAAAATTATTCATGGAAGAGGAAACCCTAGTGACCACTAAACTTGTGAAAAGATGCGGGCCGGGCGTGGTGGCTCAAGCCTGTAATCCCAGCACTTTGGGAGGCCGAGGAGGGTGGATCACGAGGTCAAGAGATCGAGACCATCCTGGTCAACATGGTGAAACCCCGTCCCTACTAAAAATACAAAAAATTAGCTGGGCATGGTGGCGCGTGCCTGTAATCCCAGCTACTCAGGAGGCTGAGGCAGGAGAATTGCCTGAACCCAGGAGGCGGAGGTTGCGGTGAGCCGAGATCGCGCCATTGCACTCCAGCCTGGGTAACAAGAGGGAAACTCCGTCTCAAAAAAAAAAGAAAGAAAGAAAAAGAAAAGAAAAGATGCTCAACTTCACTGGTAATAAGGAAAACGTAAATTCAAACCATATTGAAGTACTATTTCACGCCCTTTCATTTGAAAGCATTTTTATATATGATCTTGCCAGGAATTAGTGAGAATGTGGAAGACAGGAATTTATATGCTGCTGGTGGAAATTTACATTGCTATAAAGTTTTGGGGGAGTTATTTGGTGACACCTATAAATGGAAGTTTTGCATATTTGCTGATGAAATAATTCCAAGTATACTCCTGAGAGCCTTTCACACATGTATATGTGGCACTCTGTATAGGAATGTTTACAATGGTGTTATTGAAGCATCATTGTTAAAAAGTCTAACAACCACAGCATAAATAAGTCATGGAATGCTCATGTGATGGAAACACATGAACAGAGGAGTGATCAAACTAGCTTTATACATATCAATGAGGATGAATTGTATATACCTGTAGAAAAATCTGGTTTCCAGAAAACCCAGAGTATGGCATCATTTATGTAAAGTTTAAAAACAAAAAGCAACATTGTGTATACACACACACACATACAAATACATAAAACATATGTATACAATGTAGAATAGAATGCATGGAATTGATAGAAGCCAAAATCAAGGTAAAATTTACTTCTTTTGGAAACTGATATGTCTAGATAGGAGATGCAAGCATTAGGTACACAGTAGATGCTAACTGTTGTTGATAATGCTTCATTTATGAAGCTGGGTTTATTATTTTATTATTTACACTTTTGTATAAAATATTTCATAGTTTTTTCTAAAACTTACTTACTTACTTTCTTTCTTTCTTTCTTTCTTTCTTTTTTTTTTTTTAAGACAGGGTTTCACCTTGATGGCCAGGCTGGTCTTGAAGTATAGGATACAACAAGCATTTTGCCAAGTCTAATTGACTTCAAAGAACTAGACCTAGGATTCCAGAGAGAAGAGAAAAAGCTCCAACTCCCAGAAAAGTTATTGAGGACACCCCATAATAGAGGTCCTGGCAAGTTTTCCTTCTTCTGCTTTACATTGTAAGTTATCGCCTCTTGCAATTTCCTTTCTTTTTCATTTTCACGGTTGTCTATGCCTAGTGGACAATGCTATTCAGGTATTCAGACTCAAAGTCTATGTCTGATTCATTGTCCTAGCCTCATGCTATGGTTAGTGCTCTGCACATAGTGGGTGCTTAATACATGCAGGGTGAGTGAATGAACAGATAATAACATAGATGGGGCAATATGATAATACAGAGACAATCTCATCATTCATTGCTATGACTGTAGTGATTTCAACATGCAAAAATCAGCACAGACAAGAAAAGGTAAATCAAAAACAGAATACTTGGGCTCAGCTGCAAAATGAAAGGGAGCTACATGTTCTATTACGGGGCTTAAGGTAATTCCCTTCAAAGTGGTAATTACGGGAGATGATTCTAATTTGAAACTGGTTTTCTAATTGGTGTTTGGCTTTTAGAAATCTCACAGGCCTTTAATTTATATATATTTTGCTTAACTCTTCATAGCTTACCCCAACCACCAACAACCCCTCAAATTCTTTCTTAAGATCGAGGAGGTGAGTCACATAAAGTCCAAGAATTACCAGTTACTATACAGAACATTATGTGTTATCCAAAATTTTAAAATGATAAAATTATTAAAATATATTTAACAAAAGCATTAACATTATAAAAAGTGTTTTCTGCTAAAATGCTACCTGCCAGTTCTTCCCTGACCATCTAATCTAAAATAGCAACCCTTCCCCAAATATTCCTGTCTATCTCTTTTTCTGTTTTACTCTGCCTGACAATCACATAGAATCAATTTATGTCTGTGGTGAGCATGTCTTCCCCCTCTCCATAAAATTTATGAATAGTTGCTGACTCCCTCATCTCTAAAAAGGATGGGAACTTCACCTGCATTGCTCACAGATATATTCCTGGGACCCGTAATAGTGCCTAGATGATAAGTCCCCATAAATATATGTTGAATAAATGAATGAATAATTAAGTCCATCTTACATTTGTGGTAATAAACCTTAGCCAGATTTTTAATTTAAAACATATGACTTCCTCTGAGACCCTACTAATTCACATGGTCAGTGTATTCAAATACAGTGAATAGTAGAGGTTTCTTTTCTTCCCTCCTTCCTTTCTCTTTCTTACATTTTTTTACAGCCATATTGAGGTATAGTTGACATACAAAGAACTACATATGTTGAAAAGGTAGTTTGATAAAGTTTAACATATGTAAACACCCATGAAATCATCACTACAATCAAGATATTGAACATATCCATCACCTCCAAAAATTTCTTTGTAGCCCCTAATAATCTTTCTTTGTACCTCTATCTGTCCTTAGGCAAACACTCATCTGCTTTCTGACACTATAGATGAGTTTCCATTTTCTAGAATTTTATATAAATGGAAACATACAGTATATAATCTTTATATCTGGCTTCTGTCACTGAGCATAATTAAGACTTATCAATAAACAATAAAATACTGGCAAACCAAATCCAGCAGGAGATCAAAAGCTTATACACCATGATCAAGTCAGCTTCATCCCTGGGATGCAAGGCTGGTTCTACATACATGAATCAATAAACATAATCCATCATGTAAAACAAATGACAAAACCACATGATTCATGATTATCTTAATAGATGTGGAAAAGGCCTTTGATAAAATTCAACAACCCTTAGGTTAAAAACTCTCAATAAACTAGGTATTGATGGAACATAGCTCAAAATAATAAGAGTTATTTATGACAGACCTACAGTCAATATCATATTGAATGGACAAAAGCTGGAAGCATTCCTTCTGAAAACCAGTACTAGACAACAAAGGCCTCTGTCACCATTCTTATTCAACATAGTATTGAAAGTTCTGGTTGGGCAATCAGCCAATAGAAAGAAATAAAGGATATTCAAATAGGAAGACAGGAAATCAAGTTCTCTCTGTTTGCAGATGACAAATAGAAAATATAAATAATTTTATATTTAGAAATCCCCATTATCTCAGCCCCAAAACTTCTTGAACTAATAAGCAACTTCAGTAAAGTCTCAGGATACAAAATCAATGTGCAAAAATCACAAGCATTCCTTTACACCAACAACAGACACCCGGAGAGCCAGATGATGAATAAACTCCCATTCATAATCACTACAAAGAGAATAAATTACCTAGAAATATAGCTAACGGATGTGAGGGATCTTTTCAAGGAGAGCTATGGACCACGGCTCAGGGAAATAAGATAGGACATAAAAATATATAAAAGCATTCCATCTTTATATATAAGAAGAACAATATTATGAAAATGGCCATACTGCCCAAAGTAATTTATAGATTCAATGCTATTCTAAAACTACCATTGACATTCTTCACAGAATTAGAAAAAAAAAAAAAACTATTTTAAATTTCTTATGGAATCAGAGAAGACCTCGTATAGCCAAGACAATCCTAAGCAAAAAGAACAAAGCTGGAGGCATTACACTGCCTGACTTCAAAATACACTATGAGGCTACAGTACAAGGCTACAGTAACCAAAACAGCATGGTACTGGTATCAAGACAAATGTAAATAACAATGCAATGGATCTGAAACTTCAGAAATAACACCACACATCTACAACCATCTGATCTTTGACAAACCTGACAAAAACAAGCAATGGGGGAAATGGTCCTGAGAAAACTGGCTAGCCATATGCAGAAACTGAAACTGGACTCCTTCCTTATGCCTTCTACAAAAATTAACTCAAGATGGATTAAAGATTTAAATGTAAAACCCAAAACCATAAAAACCCTAGAAGAAAACCTAGGCAACACCATTAGGACACAGGCATGGGCAAAGACTTTGTGACAAAAATACCAAAAGCAACTTCAATAAAAGCAAAAATTGACAAACGGGATCTAATTAAACCAAAGAGCTTCTGCACAGTAAAAGAAATTATCATCAGAGTGAACAGGAAACCTATGGAATGAGAGGACATTTTTGCAATTTACCCATCTGATGAAGATCTAATATCCAGACTCTACAAGGAACTTAAACATATTTGCAAGAAAAAGACAAACAACCCCATCAAAAAGTGAGCAAAGAATACGAACAGATACTCTGCAAAAGAAGACATTTACGTGACCAACAAACACATGAAAAGAAGATCAACATATCTGATAATCAGAAATATGCAAATCAAAACTACAATGTGATACCATCTCACTCCAGTCATAATGGTGATTAAAAGGTCAGGAAACAATAGATGCTGGTGGGGCTGTGGAGAAATAGGAACACTTTTACACTGTTTGTGGGAGTGTAAATTAGTTCAACCACGTGGAAGACAGTATGGTGATTGCTCAAGGACCTAGAACCAGAAATTTCATTTGACCCAGCAATCCCATTACTGGGTATATATCCAAAGTAACAGAAATCATTATACTGTAAAGACACATGCACACGTATGTTTATCATGGCACTATTTACAGTAAAAAAAAAAATGGAACCAACCCAAATGCCCATCAATGATAGACTAAATAAAATGTGATATTTATACACCATGGAATACTATGTAGCCATAAAAAAGAATGAGATTACATCCGTTGCAGGGACATGGATGAACCTGGAAGCCATCATCCTCAGCAAACACAGGAATAGAAAACCAAATAC
Source organism: Saimiri boliviensis (assembly GCF_048565385.1). NCBI lineage: Eukaryota > Metazoa > Chordata > Mammalia > Primates > Cebidae > Saimiri > Saimiri boliviensis. The sequence goes on along the minus strand of NC_133463.1, from coordinate 57,745,081 downwards.
AGCATGTTCTCACTCATAAGAGGGAACTGAACATGGAAAACACATGGACACAGGGAGGGAAACAACACGTACTCAGACCTGTTGGCAGCTAGGTGAGTGGAGACAACTTAGAGGATGGATCAATAGGTGCAGCAAACCACCATGGCACGTGTATACCTATGTAAGAAACCTGCACATTCTGCACATGTATCCCAGTTTTTTTTTTAGAAGAAATAAATTACCACAAAATGTTTTAAAAAGACTTATCTATGTCATTATAATTGTTTATTCCTTTTTATTTCTGTATAGTATTCCACATATTAAAATACCACAATTTGTTTATCTGTTTATCAGTTGAGGGACATTTGGGTCATTTCCAGTATTGGGCTTTTAAAAAAAGCTGCTATGAACATGTGTGTATAAGTCTTTGTGAGGACATATGCTTTCCTTTCTCTTGGGGAGATTCCTAGGAATGGAAGAATTAAGCTACATGGAAGATGTATGTTAAGGATTTTTACAAACTGACAAGTTATTTTCCAAAGTGATGGTACCATTTTATATTCACACTAAAAATACATGAGTTCCCGTTTATTCACATCCTTACTAACATGCAACATAGTAAGTCTTTTTAATTTTAGACATAATATATATATAGCAATATATGATCATGTTTTCATTTATATGCTGTTAGCATATATTCATCTCTTATTAGCTATTATGTCACCTTTGGTGAAGTATCTGTTCAAATATTTTGCCTATTTAAAAAATTGGATTGTTTGTTTACTATTAGTTGTAAGAGTTCTTTACATATTCTGGATACAATTGCTTAATAAGATATGTCATTTGCCACTCTTCTCTCCCCATCTGTGGCTTGTCTTTTCATTCTTTCAGCAATGCCTTAACAGAGCAAAATATTAGGGTTTCTTTATTGAGCAAATTTACTAAATGCAACATTTAGTAATTTTAGTAAAACTCTGTGACACAGAGTCACAAGGGTTTGTTGTACAAATTATTTCGTCAACCAGGTACTAAGCTTAGCACCCAAGAGTTATTTTTCTGATCCTCTACTTTCTCCCACTCTCCACCCTCATGTAGGCCCCAGGGTCTGCTGTTTACCTTTTTGTATCCATGTGTTCTTATCATTAAGCTCCCACCTATAAGTGAGATCATGTGTTATTTGGTTTTCTGTTCCTGCATTAGTTGCTAAGGATAATGGCCATCCATTTTCCCACAAAGGACATGATCTCATTCCTTTTTATGGCTGTATTGTATTCCATGGTATATGTACCACTTTTTCTTTATTCAGTCTCCCACTGATGAACATTTTGGTTGATCCCATGTCTTTGCTATTGTGAATAGTGCTGCAATGAACATACACGTGCATGTGTCTTTATAATAAAATGATGTATATTCCTTTGGGTATACACCCAGTCATGGTATTGCTGGACTGAATGGTAGTTCTGTTTTTAGCTCTTTGAGTGACTGTCACATCATTTTCCACAATGGATATACCAACAGCGTATAGGCATGCCTTTTCCTCTGGAACCTTGCCAGCATGTTATTTTTACTAATAGCCATTCTGACTGGTCTGAGACAGTATCTTATTATGGTTTTGATTTTCATTTCTCTAATGATCTTGAGGTTTTTTTCATTTGGTTGTTGGCTACATTGCATGTCTTTTCTTAAAAAGTTCCTGTTTATGTCCTTTGTTCACTTTTTAATGGAATTGTTTTCTTATAAATTTAAGTTCCTTATAGATGCTGGATATTTGACCTTTGTCAGGTATATAGTTTGCAAATATTTTCTGCCATTCTGTAGGTTGTCTGTTAACTGTTGATACTTTATTTTGCTGTGCAGAAGCTATTAAGTTTGCCTAGATCTCACTTGTCAATTTTTGCTTTTGTTGCAATTGCTTTGGCATCTTTGTCATGAAATTATTGCCAGTTCCTATGTCCAGAATGGTATTTCCTAGGTTGTTTTCCAGGGTTTTTATAGTTTGGGGTTTTAAATTTAAGTCTTCTATCCATCTTGAGTCGATTTTTGTATATGGTGTAAGGAAAAGGTCCAATTTCAATCGTCTGCATATGGTTGGCCAGTTATCCAATTTTTTCAATAGCAAGTCTTTTCTCCACTGCTTACTTTTGGCAACTTTGTCAAAGGTCAGATGATCAGAGGGGTGTGACCTTATTTCTACGCTCTCTATAAGGGAACATTAGAAATATTGAGCCAACTGATTTGATGATTGATCAATTCTAAATGCTTGAGAGACATTGTACATCAATGGAGGCTACAAGAGTTTGTGCCAAAATTACTGAGAGAATAAAATAGTGCTACTGAATAGAAGTGAAGGTTTCAGAAATAATACTTAGTTTTTAGTTAAAGACAAGTTTGAATAAATAATTTTGGGCAGACAGCAGGACATCAAAGTGGAAATGACCAGTAGGTATGCTAAGCATGACTGGCTAAAATTGACTGGCTTGGAGTCATAGTTAGGAGTCATTTGCTCATGAGTCATCAGCACCAAAAAGGTGAATCTGTGAGTAGATACATTTTTTTAAATATGTGGAAGAAATGGTGAGTAGAAAGTAAATGCTGGGAAAATGACATAGGATTGTCATTCCATAGAATCACTGAGTTTAAAGTAAATTATTTCAATCTCTTCTGCAATTGGAAAAAAATAACACTTCATCTCTACTGTGGTCATTAGGTATTTGGTTAACAAATGAAGTATTTGTATGTTTTCAAGATAGCCTATTTCACTGTCTGAGAATTCAAACAGCTGGAAAAAGCCTTTTTTGTACTGAGCTTGATATGACCAAACTATTATATTTGACCTTGATTTCTGCTGCTGGCAGAGTAGGCACTCAGGCAATGTTAGCTAGATGTCCAGATGGTTCTTTCTGTGTTCTCAGCCAATTCATTTAGTCTACTCTTTTCCATGTGTGAGCCAGATGGCTGCACTGTTACATAAATTTTTAGCTGTATAAATTGAAGTAACTTTAATCATTATAATTTTCAATTGTGTGCCCCCCTTGTATTTTTATTTTGTAAGGTTAATATTCTAGATATACAAATTAAATTCTCTAATGCTATGATATTCAGGCAGATATTTTTGAAGAGGATAAATGAAGAAATATATCGTATGACTCAGTTCTCAGCAAGAGTAGGTAAAGTTACTTGTTTGGTATGAAATTGTTGAGGAGAGTGAAGGTTTGGTATAGTGTATATAAATGAGGGTACTTAAACCAGCAAAAGATGTATAAAAAGATTGTGGAATAGCAGCTAAACTGTATGTATCGTGGATTTTCAATGGGCCAGTTCAACAGACATTGTAGATAGTATGTAAGATGTGAAACTGAACTATTGAAACCTGAAAGCTCTCCCTCCTCAGGGTTCTTCATACCAAAACCCCATCTCTTGCTCCTTTATCCTTCAGTTCATTAACAGGTTATGCTAGCCATGAATGGATCACTGTACTGTGCAAAGCCAGGAACTGCATCCCTGGTGAGGAATGATTTAAATATTCCTGGGTTTAGGTTTTTATAAAGCAGATGTTTGATCACCAGAATCCTCCATCCTCAATTAGAAATGGCCACAAATAAACGATCTCTCTTTCTTGGATAGTTTCTGCTACTTTGAAGTATTTCCTGTCTTGGGAAAGGAGATGGACAAAAAAAATTATGGCTTACATTTATAGTTTCCCTTCTGGCTGATTACTAATATAGCACAGTGATTAAGAGCATGGGCTTGGGCGTCAAAGACATCTGTGTTTAAATTCTGGTTTTGCTGCTTACTAGTTTCTGTGAACAATACCATATTAAATCTCTGATTACTCAGTTTTCACCTAAAGTGAAAATGTAATATTAAATTTGTAAGGTTGTTATAAGAATTAAATGAAATAATACATCAAAAATGCCCAGGCTCATTGGCTAGAACAATGAAAAAACCAAAACAATTGTTATTGGGTTTCTGGCTTTCTGGCCTGCCAGAATTCCTGACCTTCCTATTACATGGGAAATTTATTTTCTCTCATTCTTGCTTTTTTTTTTTTTAAGTTTTAAAAACTTTATATGTACATATAACAATTTCAGACAAGTTCAGAAATAATTTGGAAAAAAATTACAAATTATATATTGACAGTCCAATTAATTTGACAAACTGAATATACTCTTGGGACGGGCAGTCAGGTAGAGAAAGGGAACATGACCAGCATCCCCGAAGCCCTCGTGATGACTCCAAGGATAACCATTATCATAATTTTTAACACCATAGAGTCATTTTTCCTAGATTGAACTTTATGTAAATGAAATTATACGCCGCATACTCTTTCGTATGTGGCTTCTTTCACTCAATCTTATGCTTTTGGAGTTCTGTACTGTTTTTTTTTTAATTTTTTTTTCTTCTTTTTTTTTTTTTTTTTTTTTTTGAGACGGAGTTTCGCTCTTGTTACCCAGGCTGGAGTGCAATGGCGCGGGATCTCGGCTCACCGCAACCTCCGCCTCCTGGGTTCAGGCAATTCTCCTGCCTCAGCCTCCTGAGTAGCTGGGATTACAGGCACGCGCCACCATGCCCAGCTAATTTTTTTTGTATTTTTAGTAGAGACGGGGTTTCACCATGTTGACCAGGATGGTCTTGATATCTTGACCTCGTGATCCACCCGCCTCGGCCTCCCAAAGTGCTGGGATTACAGGCTTGAGCCACCGTGCCTGGCCCGTATTTTTTTTTTCTTTTTTTTAATTGCATTTTAGGTTTTGGGGTACATGTGAAGAACATGCAAGATTGTTGCATAGGTACACACATGGCAGTGTGGTTTGCTGCCTTCCTTCCCCTCACCTGAATCTGTCATTTCTCCCCATGCTATCTCTTCCCACCTCCCCACCCTCGTCCCTCCCCCATTTCCCCCCAACAGATCCCAGTGTGTAGTGCTCCCCTCCCTGTGTCCATGTGTTCTCATTGTTCAGCACCCGCCTATAAGTGAGAACATGCGGTGTTTGATTTTCTGCTTGTGTCAGTTTGCTGAGAATGATGGTTTCCAGGTTCATCCATGTCCCTACAAAGGAAACGAACTCATTGTTTTTGATGGCTGCATAATATTCCACGGTGTTGGGAAAACTGGCTAGCCATGTGCAGAAAGCAGAAACAGGACCCCTTCCTGACACTTTACACCAAAATTAACTCCAGATGGATTAAAGACTTAAACATCAGACCTAACACCATAAAAACCCTAGAAGAAAATCTAGGCAAAACCATTCAGGACATAGGTGTAGGCAAGGACTTCATGACCAAAATGCCAAAAGTATTGGCAACAAAAGCCAAAATAGACAAATGGGACCTAATCAAACTCCACAGCTTCTGCACAGTAAAAGAAACGGTCAGTAGAGTGAATCGGCAACCAAAAGAACGGGAAAAAATTTTTGCAGTCTACCCATCTGACAAGGGGCTGATAACCAGAATTTACAAAGAACTGAAACAGATCTACAAGAAAAAAACAAACAAGCCCATTCAAAAGTGGGCAAAGGATATGAACAGACACTTTACAAAAGAAGACATATAGGAGGCCAACAAACATATGAAAAAATGCTCATCATTACTGTCATTAGAGAAATGCAAATCAAAACTACATTGAGATACCATCTCACACCAGTTAGAATGGCGATCATTAAAAAATCTGGAGACAACAGATGCTGGAGAGGATGTGGAGAAATAGGAACACTTTTACACTGTTGGTGGGAGTGTAAATTAGTTCAAACATTGTGGAAGACAGTGTGGTGATTCCTCAATGACCTAAAAATAGAAATCCCATTTGACCCAGCAATCGCATTACTGGGTATATATCCAAAGGATTATAAATCATTCTACTATAAGGCCACATGCACACGAATGTTCATTGCAGCACTGTTTCCAATAGCAAAGACCTGGAACCAACCCAAATGCCCATCGATGATAGACTGGATAGGGAAAATGTGGTTCATTCTTGCTTTAAGGGATGTTCCTGATCTTGAGATTTAGAAATTATGTAAATAATTATCAATCAGAACAGCAAGACATTTTAGATCTTATAGATAACTATGATTTGAAGAGTCTTAAATTTGTTCCTGGCTAGCCTGGAATGTGGGAGAGGTTTAAGAGAGAGAAATCAGGAAATGAAACAGAAATGGGTACATGCAAACTAGTGATACTAAGGGAGAAGTTGAGTTTACCCAAAGTTGCGGACAAAAGCAGCTGCAAAAATTGCAGACTTCCTTACCTTCACAACTACCTGCCCTTGCAAGTTCTGAGATTCTCTTTAAATTTCTACCTACAAGAGACCAGAGCAGAAAAGCATGTGTTTGGAGGAATATACAGGTATGAAACACCCTGAGAGAGTGAGAAAGAGCAAAGAAGGAGCGAACGTTCACATGCACAGTGCTCAGGCATTCTTCAAGTTTTGAAAAGAAGTATGAATGAAGAATGGGAAATTGTAGAACACTTTTTCCCAATTCATCTGTGCGGACTGGAATTCCTGTTTATTTTCCCATGCAGAAATGCAGATGGTTTGAAGAGATATCTACTCCTACACTCACATGATCAAATGAGGGTGACTCAGAAGGAAGAAGAGACCCTTTCATTTTCTGATTCTGTTCATTGATCCTAACTGGTAAAGACATGGCCAAGCCTATTCATTTAAGTATTAACTGTGGCTGCTTTCAGACCACAACACCAGCCATTGTGACAGAGAACATACAGCCCACAAAGCCACAGAACATTCCACTAACTGTCATTTTACAAAAAAAAAAAAACAAAAACAAAAAAAAAACAACAACAAAAAAAAACAATTGCAGAGCCCTGATCTGGATCAATCACCCAGGTGGCAGTAGGATACCGTTTTCTTTCTATTTTTCAAGTAGCGTAAGAGGCCCCAAATGTCAAGGGGGTTGGTCTAAGCTCCCAATTCAATGCAACAATGGCTATGTCCCATTGTGAAAGCAATTCTTTGGGTGCTAAATTCTTCAACCAGCAAAACCCAGAATTTTGAAGACAGGAATAAATTTTTTGTAAGTGGGTAATAAGGTACAATAAGGGGAGGTGTCACATCTACATCAATCCCTTGGTTTCTGGACCCCATGTGTTATAACTGTGGGAGAAATTGCATGTCATATCAGTCCCTCATCAGGATTTATGCTGCATCCCAACCTTGTGAAGTCTTAACTACCAGCTGGCACCATAATTATTTGATAAATCTTGTTTTATGTGGATAATGAGCCACATGGTTAAAATAGTGAGCTCTGTGAGGATCAGCCCACTGGCTCACTTCTTTTGCTGAAAGATGGGTTTCTTGCTTAACATGGGTTTCATGCAGAAAACTCTAACAGAAGTTATGCATGTTATTTTTAGCAGAAGTCTTGGTGATGAGGTGATGCAAACCCAAATGCGTAAGTACCTATTTCATAAAGACAAATCATAGTTTCTTTCATGAAGGTAAGGCTGCAATATAATCAGCATTTTCCAGATAGCTGGCTGGTACTCCAGGGATTTAATGCTGTTTTCTATAGAATATTGACTACCCAGAAGAAGGAACAATCTGACCAGCCTTGGTGAGAGCATTCTATGTTGCTTCCGTTACATAAAATACACTTCTGCTTTCGTAACCACATTGTTTATGAATCTACTGATCAAGCATTAGGGAGACTGGGAATGAGACTGACTTGATATACATGGGATGAATCATCTTGTTTTTGTTCTACAGACGAGAGTTTCAGTGAACATTCATTCACATATATTATTCTTTCAATCTGGGCCTCTTCTGAAGGGGCTATCCACATAAACCTCCCCAAGATCTCTTTGTTACCAATAAGAAAACATTCTTCCTTCTGAGTCTCTGTATGTCCAAACTGTGCCTAAGGATCATTATCAATCTATAACTTAGGCCATCTGTCCTCCAAGGCAAACAGGACAACCAATATATCCACAGTCCTAATTTTTCATAGTGCTAAGATACATAGATTTCAATTATTATGGTTTAATTAAATAATACCAGTATCTTAACAGCACAGTTCACATTTTAGTAACCATGATTTATTTACTGTGAAAGGTTAAATGAAGCACAAACTTTGCCGCAATCTTTTTCGTCCACAAATCACTTTGTAAACAACGGATGTAGATTCTGGGAACAGATGGTGGGTAGGAGACAGGGCTAACATGCAGCCCCCACTGGGATGGACAGACAAGTGAATGTAGAGTCATACTGCAAACCTTTGCTCCAAGAACCAGCACAGGAACATACCAGGAAAACCAAAAGAATTCACTGATCCTTTGAAAGAAGCTGCATGCTGCTGCAAATTCCATGAGACAAGCAAAAAACTGAGAGCTCTCAAAGTGTGAGGGGGGAGAACCTGCCTTTGAACACACATCCCCACTGGGGAATCTGAAAATCCACATCACAGCAGAAGGATTTAACCTTACCTGAAGCTTAAGTGGATGCAATATAAAAATAAAAGCAGCAGAGCTTATAGGCACTCCCAATCTCCAGCTGGAGCCCAGGGAAGCCATCCCTGACTATGTCTCACAGGAGCCCTTGGGGAAGGCAGCTAGTGGAATTGGGGAGGGGTCAGAGGGTGTAAGAAGCTTCCAGCTGAATTTTACAATAATTTTAGTTGGGCACTGGAGAGTAGGAGGGAGGGTGGTGCAAATGGGAACTGCTTCAGGTAGGAGTGGAAGCCATAGCCAACACTGTGGGCAGATCGGGGAGCGGTGAGGCCCAAAAGCCCAGCTTGCTTGCTCAGCAGGAAAGCTCATAACCTAGGACAAGGTCTGAGTTTCATGCAGGCTACCTGCATCTCAACTCAGCTGTTAGTGGGGTACTGTGGGAGTAAGACTGGCCTTACCAACTGAGGGGGAGCTGGGTGAGGTCTCTTGCTACCAGTTATCCCTCACTTCCCTGGTGAACGATATGGAACAGCAGAGGCAGACATAACCCTCTCTGGAACATAATCCCATTGGCATAAGAACTAACACCCCATCCTCCACAGTGGCCACAGTGAGCCCAGCCCAATGGGAGTCTGAGCTCAGACCTGCCTAACCCTGATGGTATCTCTCTACCCATCCTGGTAGATGAACACAGGAGTCATATACTCTTGTGAGCCTTACAGCTCTGCCCATCACCTGATAAACCAGAATAACTTTCTTAGCCAACTTAGGGCAAGTTTATATCCCACTGCTAATACCACAGCTGGTGCTTTCTTGCAAGTGCTACCTTCTGGCTGGAGGCCAACCAACTCAGACCATTACAGCAACTCATGACAGAATAATCATGCCCCTAAGAAGGAGAAAAAACAGCTAATACCACTGCCTGCAACATCCTTGCTCACCAGAGGTCCTGAGTCTATCCATGTGACAACTTTACTGCTAGCATAACCAGCATTTAAGAAGCCAGCACTGTAACAATATCTACAATCAAGGATTCTCACAGAATCTACCTCAATCCCCTACTACCACCACTAGAACAGGTGCTGGTATTTATGATTGGAAGACCTGAAGATGAATCAGATCACATCACAGGACAATCATTCCCTAGCTCCAGCCTGGAACCTCATAGCCCTACTGGTTGGCTATACCCAGAAGAGCAGTAACAATCACTGCAGTCTGGCTCTCAGGAAGCCCCATCCATAGGGGAAGGATGAGAGCACCACCTCAAGGGATTACCCTGTGGGACAAGAGAATCTGAACAACAGGCCCCAAGTTCCAGATCTTTCCACCGGTAGGTAGTTTTTCACAGCAGAGACACAATTGTAGTGGGGGATGCAGTAGGGAAACTCTGCACCTATACTCCAACAGGCAGGCAGTCTCTGTGATCATGAAGGGCCTTGGAGAAGGGGTCCTTTTTCTCCTCTGGCACTCCACTGCAGACACAGGCCTCCTCCACAGGAATCCAGTGTGGAGGCACCTATAAACAAGGATCCTCTAGGACCCTATGGAATAAAACTGGAAATTAACCCCAAAAGGAACATTCAAAACTATACAAATATATGGAAATTCAATAATTTGCTCTTGGATGATCTTTAGATCAACAATGAAATCAAGATGGAATTTTAAAAATCCCTTGAGCTGAACGATAATAGTAACACAACTTATCAAAACCTCTGGGATACAGCAAAAGTGGTGCTAAGAGGAAAGTTATTGGCATTAAATGCCTACATCAAAAGGTCTGAAAGAGTAAAAACAGACAATCTAAGGTCACACCTCAAGGAATTAGAGAAACAAGAACAAACCAAACCCAAACCCAGCAGAGGAAAAGAAATAACAAGGATCAGAGAAGAAACAAATGAATTTGGGACAAACAAAATACTATAAACAACGAATGAACCAAAAAGCTGGTTACTTTTGGGAGGCCAACCAACTCAGGCCATTACTACAAATTATGACAAAATCCACAGACCAGTAGTGAGATTAACCAAGAAAAGAGAAGTTCCATATAAGCTTGATTGGCAATGAAACTGGAGATATTGCAATTACAACTGATACCACAGAAACACAAAAATCACTCAAGATGATATGGTTTGGCCATGTCCCCACCGAAATTTCATCTTGAATTCTATTTCCCAGAATTCCCAGGTGTTGTGGGAGGGACTTGGTGGGAGATAAATGAATCATGGAGGAAGTTACTTCCATGCTGTTTTCATGATAGTGAATAAGTTCTTATGAGATCTGGTGGCTTTATAAGGAGCTTCCCCTGACCTTCACTCTGCATTTCTCCTTGCTGCTGCCATGTGAAGGAGGTTGTGTTTGTTTCTCCTTCCACCATGATTGTCAGTTTCCTGAGGCCTTCCCAACCATGCTTAACTAGGAGTCAATTAAATCTCTTTTGTTTATAAATTATCCAGTCTTGGGTATGTCTTTATTAGCACGTAAGAACAGACTAATACACAAGGCTATTATGAACACCTTCATGTACACAAACTAGGAAATCTAGAAGACATCGATAAGTTCCTGGAAATATACCCTCCTAGATTAAATCAAGAAGACATAGAAACTCTGAACAGAACAATAACAAGTAGCAAGATTCAAACAGTAATTTAAAAAATTGCCAACAAAAGAAGTTCAGTACCAGATGAATTAACAGCTGAATTCTATCAGGCATTCAAAGAAGAATTAGTATAAATCTTGCTGAAACTATTTCAAAAGACAGAAAGAAGGAATTTTCACTAAATCATTCTATGAAGACAGCATCACCCTAATACCAAAACCAGGAAAGAATCAAACAAAAAAAGAAAACTACAGACCAATATCCCTATGGATATCTATGAACATAGATGCAAAAATCTTCAACAAAATACTAGCTAACCAAATCCAACAGCATATCGAAAAGATAATATGGCATGATCAAGTGGGTTTCATACCAAGGATGTAATGACGGTTTAACATACGTAAGTCAATAAATTGTGATACATCACATAAACAGAATTAAAAACAAAAATATCACAATCAGCTCAATCGATGCAAAAAAAAAAAGCATTTGACAAAATCAACCATCCTTTATGATTAAAAACACTCAGCAAAATTGGCATAGAAGGGACATACCTCAAGGTAATAAAAGCTATCTATGACAAACTCACAGCCAGCATACTAAATGGGGATAACTTGAAAGCATTCCTCCTGATAACTAGAACAAGACAAAGATGACCACTTTTACCACTCCTATTCAACATAGTACTGGAAATCCTAGGCAGAGTGATCAAACAAGAGAAAGAAATAAAGAGCACCCAAATCAGTAAAGAGAGTCAAACTATCACTGTTCACAATGATATGATCATATACCTAGAAAACCCTAAAGATTCATTCAAAAAGCCCCTAGACTTGATACACGAATTCAGTAAAATTTCAGGATACAAACTCAATGTACACAAATCAGTAGTACTGCTATACACCAACAACAACCAAGCTGAGAATCAAATCAAGAACTCAATACCTTTTATAACAGCTGCAAAGGGGGAAAAAAAAAGGACTTAGGAGTATACCCAGCCAGGAAGGTGGAAGATTTCTATAAGCAAAATTATAAAACACCGCTGAAAGAAATCATAGATGACACAAACAAATGGAAACACATCCCATGCTTATGGATGGGTAGAATCAATATTGTGAAAATGAACATACTGTCAAAAGCAATCTACAGATTCAATGTAATTTCTATCAAAATATCATCATTATTTTTCACAGAACTAGTAAAAAAATCCTAAAATTCACATAGAACAAAAAAAAAAAAAAAAAAAAAAGAAAAGAAAAGAAAGAAAGAAAAGAAAAAAAAAAAGCCCATATAGCCAAAGCAAAACAAAACAAAAAGAACCAATCTGGAGGCATCACATTGCCTGACTTTAAACCATATCACAAGCTCTAGTTACCAAAATGGCACAGTAGTGGCATAAAATGGGCACAAAGACCAATGGAATAGAATAGAGAACCCAGAAATAAAGCCAAATATTAACAGCCAACTGATTTTAGGCAAAGCAAACAAAAACAAAGTGGGAAAAGCATACCCTATTCAACAAATGGTTCTGGGATAATTGGCAAGCCACATGTAGAAGAATGAAACTGGATCCTCATTTTTCACTTTATGCAAAAGTCAACTAAAGAGGGATCAAAAACTTAAATAAAAGACCTGAAACCCTAAAAATACTAGAAGATAACATCAGAAAATCTCTTCTAGAAATTGACTTAGGTCAGAAAGTCTCTTCATGACAAGAAATCCAAAAGCAAATGCAATAAAAACAAAAATAAATAGATAGAACCTAATTAAACTAAAAGACCTCTGCACAGCAAAATAAATATTTGGCAGAGTAAACAGACCACCCACAGAGAGGGAGAAAATATTTGTAAACTATGTATCCTACAAGAGATTAATACCTGAAGTCTACAAGGAACTCAAATCAGCAAGAAAAAAGAACAATTAATTCCATCAAAAAGTGGAACTCAAATCTACAAGGAACTCAAATCAGCAAGGAAAAAAAATAAAAGTTAATTCCATCAAAAAGTGGCCAAAGGACATGAACAGACAATTCTCAAAAGAAGATATACAAATGGTCAACAAACATATAATAAAATGCTCAACATTACTAATTATCAGGAAAATGCAAATTAAAATTACAATGAGATACCACCTTACTGTTTCAAGAATGGCCATAATAAAAAATCAAAAAATAATAGATCTTGGCATGGATGTGGTGAAAAGTGAGCACTTTTCTACTGCCGACGGGAATGTAAACTAGTACAACCACTATGGAAAACAGTATAGAGATTCTTTAAATAACTAAAAGTAGAACTACCATTTGATTCTGCAATTCCACTACTGGGAATCTACTCAGAGGAAAAGAAGTTACTATATAAAAAAGACACTTGTACATGTGTGTTTATAGCAGCACCTCTCAATTTCGCAAAACATATGGAACCAGCCTAAATGCCCATCAACCAACAAGTAGATTAAAAAATGTGGTTATATATATTTACTATATTTACCATGGAATACTGCTCAGCCATAAAGAGGAACAAAATAATGGCATTCACAGCAACCTGGATGGAGTTGGAGACCATTATTCCAAGTGAAGTAACTCAGGAATGGGAACCAGATATCCTATATTCTCACTTGTAAGTGAGAGCTAAGCTATGAGGATACAAAAGCATAGGAATGATGTAATGAACTTTGGGGACCCAGGGGAAAGGGTGCTGGGGTGAGGGATAAAAGACTATTATTGGGTACAGCAAACAATGCTCAAGTGATGGGTGCACCAAAATCTCAGAAATCACTACCAAATAACTTACCCATGTAACCAAAAATCATCTGTTCCCCAAAAACTACTGAAATAAAATAAAAATAATAAAAAACAGATGCATATAATGATCAGTGACCAATACATGTCACTTCTTGCAAAGCGTATCAGTGATTGGTCATTACTCATCTGTTATTCACACACAGAAGGCAAAAGTATTGTTTTGTTGCTTTGTTGTCTCCCAGTGTTAAACTCATGTGACTTTTACAACAATGAATAATTGCAAAAGAGAATTGGCTCACCAGGACAAAATTGCAGCAAAAAACAAAAGGTAAGAATCCTGGAAGTGAAATTTAAAGAAAATGTAAGAATTTAAGAAGTAAAATAGCTGACTTTGGGAACAATTACACTTTTGACTCTAGATATGTAGCCAGAGAAATTTAATAAAATAAATGAAAAAAGTGGTTGTAACAATAGATCAAGATATTCCAAAGAAAGTCATATTGACAAAAAAAAATAATTCTCAAAGATATCTCATAATATTGAAAACGTAAGGGATAAAATGTTGGAACCAGATCCAAACTTAGAAAGGGTATAGTAATTCACCAAGGCATAGAAAAAATGCTTTTTACATTTTAGATTATATAACAAGAAAGAAGCCATTACTGTTTAAACTTCTTGATAAGTTATTTTTTATTACAAAGAAATAAAACAGTTTAATTCTCCATGTTTCTAATGTTTTAAATTGTAGTGTATGAAATAATTAATTTTACTATTTTTTATTTGCCTATGCACTTACAATTGATAGTAAGAGAATTCTTGATGTTTGGCAACAAATTTTAAAGGTCACAGAACAATTACATATTTTCATCGATTAAGACTGCTTCTTCAAAATTATAGCTTGCATGGTAATTTTTACAGTCCCAAACTACTGTGCAGAAAAAAAAGAGAGAGAGAGAGACATATTAAGAGGATTCTGCTTACAGATTTTCCAAATCTCATCCAAGGTCATTTCTTTCCATTTCGAGCTAATTCCAGCCTATTAGGCAGGACATCTCTAAAACAGGCTCATTTTTTCCTCCTCTTTGGTAATCTGTCATTAAATATTTTCCACGAGGCTGTATAGAGACAGCAATGCTGCAGGAGTTGTTTCAGTGGAAATGTAAGCTACCTGTTTAAACAATAACATGTCCTGCCCAGTTACGCTTTCACTTAAAGATGAAGCACTGTAGTAATGGACAGCTTTATCTGTCAGTAATATGGATAACATCCCATTTTCTACAGACAGCTCAATTTGCATGGACATCTTATTTTTTACAGTTGGTCTCTATCAGGGGCTCAACTTGGAACCAAGAGTGGTTTCTCCAAAAGAGGAAGTAGTTACAGAAGAGTATAGTTTTTTCTTCAAAACCTCACTATGAACCTCTTTTTGGGACATTCTAGACACTTCAAAGAACTTCCTGCTCTTCTATAAATCCTTTAATCACTATTGGTTTCACTGGGCTTTATTAGTCTATATCGTAGACAAGCTTCAGAGACTCCCTGGCTTCAGTTTCTACTCAAAACTAGCTGCCTTTGGGATCATATGATAAATTTTTCAAAACAGTAAATTTCCAAAATGGTAAAATTTTCAAAATAGTAAACTCAAATAACTCCTACTAATAGTAAACTCAAATACCTCCTGCTAATAGTAAACTTAAATAACTCCTGCTAATAGTAAACTCAAATAACTCCTGCTAATAGTAAGTTTAAATAACTCCTGCTAATTTCTGCTCTCTAGATCCTATAAACATTGTGTCACAAATGTAGTGGTTCAATTCATGTCCCGTAGGATGCTATATAATCAGAGTTCTCCAGAGAAATAGAACCAATAAAAGATTATCTATCTATCTATCATCTATCCATCCATTCATCCATATCTATCTAGGAAGACATTTATTATAAGTATTGGCTCCTAGATATATAAGGATAATATATAAGATGGTATAAGTCTTCCTAGAAAGTTTCCAGAAAGATAGCTGGTATCTATGTAGGAATAGATTTATTATGAAGTATTGAGGCTGAGAAGTTCAATGATTTGCTATCTGCAAGCTGGAGATCCAGGAAAGGTATAATTCATCCAGAAAAGGTGTAAGTCGAACTGACACTATAGATTCTAGTCTGGATCTGAGGTCCTAAAAACAGGGAATGCTGAGGGCAGAAGATCAGTGTCCCGACTCCAGCAGAGTTAATTAAACTTTTCTCTACCTTTTTGTTCTATTTATGTCCTCAACCTGAATAGATTAGATAATGTCCATCCGTATTGAGAAAGACCATCTGCTATTCAGTCCACTGACTTAAATGCTAATCTCTTTCAGAAACATTCTCACAAACACACCCAGAAATGGTGTTTCACCAGCTATCTGGGCATCTTGTGACTCAGTTAAGTTGACACATAAAATTAACCGTCACAGATGCTAAGACAGTCCAATTTCTTGAAGATTAGATTATGGATCAAAGTTGAAAAGTTGACATAATTCTAGGTAAAATAGGAAAAGTTACTGTAATCATGGCCAAATGATAGCAAATTGCTTTTGGTATATTTTATTTGTTGAGCTAGAGAGAACACTTTTGCTATGTTCAAACCAGATATTAGGGGTGATGTTGATCTATACCAGCAGAAACATCTGAACCAATAGCTGCAATTGGATTTGACTACTTTAATTCTCTTTCTAATACTTATTCCTTTTATTTCTTTGTCTGGCCCACTGGGCTGAGATGTCCACTAAAATCTTCAATAGCAGAGGTAAGAGTGAATATCCTTGCTTTGTTCCTAATCGTAGAGAAAAAATGTTTAGTCTTTTTCTTTTGGTACAACATGAGTCTGCAGTAGGATTTGTATACATAAACTTAGAAGTTTAAGAAAATTTTCTTCTATTTCCAGTTTGCTAGTTTTCTTTAAAGTCAGAGTAAAATTTTATAAAATTCTTTTTCTGCATCTGTTGATATAATCATATGATTTTCTCCTTTTATTCCTGGCAAGGTGGTAAGTTATCCTCATTAATTTGTTTTTTAAAGGAAACTCAACCTTGTATGCCTGGAATATATCTTCTGAGGTTGTGATGTCTTATTCTTTTACAATTTGTGGAATTTGATATGTTAATACATTGCTAAATATTTTTGCATCTAGATTCATGAGGGATCTTGGCTGCAATTCTCATTTCTTATAATGTCCATGAATAACAACACTTTGCAAATATTTTTTGAATCATTGAATTCAGTACAAAATATAGAACACAAAAATATGATATACTATTATAACTAAAATGAACACAGGACACACATTCATTTGGAGAGAGGACTCAGAAAGACTTCCCCACTGGCAGATGTACCCTGCTACAGTCCATTCCCCATAGTGTGGACAACATAATCTTCTTAAATGTAAATGTTGTCTCATAAATCCCTTCTTAAAAAAATCTATCCATGGCTCCTTATAACTCTCAGAACAAAGTTTAAACTCCTTAGCTTTTTAAAATTCCCCATCTTTCGCATTGTGCTTTTGTTGTTTCTGGGCTTCAGCAACTTGCCAGCCTCTGTCAGGAACCCTTTATCTCTCCTCTCATTTATGTCTTCTCATTTTCCTCCAGCCATTGCACGGGTGCACTTGTGCATGCGTGCACTCACACACACATAGACACACACACACTGTCATTTGCCTGGCTAATTCCAAAACATTCTTGTGGTCTCCTCTTAAACATAATTTTCATCATTTCCACTAGGAAAGATCTATATCAATTAGATATTCCTCATCATGCACCCTAGTTGGTGGGAAAGAAGATAAAGCAGGCTTTGTTAGCTTTTGTCTGTATTCAAATCTCAGGCCTGTCATTTATTATCTAGGGACATTGCACAAGTTATTCAACCTCAGGGCCTCATATACCTCAAAACGTACCTAAAATGGTTTATTATGAGGAATAAATGAAAAGGATATATACTGTATATGTGTATCTATTTGGCACAGTGCATAGGATACAGTAAATTATCAATAAATGGACATTATTGTTATTTTGCTATGTTATTTTTACTATCACAGAACTTAGCACCATATATTATAGTTCACATATTTTTCCAATTCTTTTATGAGATAGTAAGTTATTTAATGCTTTATTTGCTGTTGTGAATTTTAGTTTTTATCATAGTAGTGGAAATATAATAGGTATTCACTAATTGTAAACTTGCTATTATTATAAAACTTAGAGCTAGATTTTTGTAGCTGGGGTGGTCTTGAGAGTTGACCAGAGAAGGAAGTTTTGTTTGAGTAATAAGTGGAATTGCTTGACACTTGAAGGACAGAGGAGTAGCACATGGAACCCTGCAGGTAACAGAACTCATATGAGCTGATCATATTAATATTCAGGGACTGGTATTAACTATAGCATTAAGCACCATGGCTTTAGGAGCCTAGTTGAAATAGGAAAGTGTTTTCAAGTGAGCCATAAGGGCTTGTTCAATAAGAAATTGTAGAATAAAATTCATAGATATGGAGACTTCTTTTCACCAGGAACTACCCAGGACCCTTGGACAGCTATAGGAAGGAGAGGCATCACATAAAAAAAAAAAAATGACAGCAATTGGATATCCTATGAGTTGCGCAGGGCTGAGCTAGATTTTCAAAAATAAAGACATCAGCATAAATTATTGCCAATATCACACATTAGTGGGGTTGACAATTCACATAGGTGTATTCTGTGAGTGGGAGCCAGGAGGTAGACAGTGAGTTGAAAGAGGAGGATGTAAACACAGGATGCTGAGGGGCAGTCTTCATGCTATAGCCTGCTCATCACTAGTTCTTGACCTAAGCTAAGTTGGGTAGGAAAAATTTGGATCAAAACAAGAACCTGCCGTTCTCCTTTGGTCACCCCATTCTCTGGCTTCTTCCTCTGTGGTTCTGTGGGATGAGGGAGCTGTGGGGAGGGGGTAAGGAGTTCTATGGCTGCCATTCTTTTACCTTGAACATCACGGAGAAAATTCATACTGATTTAGTGCCACTTTATATTTTTCTGGTTCTGTTTTTTACTTACTATTAATGGACTTTTAGCTCACCTCAAAGACTCCCTAGTTATTTTAGGAGAACCTAGAGAATTCACAAAGTCCTCTGAGCTTCTCTCAACTGTCCACATTGCTACTAGTGCCTGCCAACGATTGGCTCCAACTATTGCCCTGATCAAGACCTTGAGGCCGCTTGCTCACCCTTGAGCTAATGGCCTCCACTAGTATATTAAGCTGGTACTAGCACGGACATTAGCACCTTTAGTGTGAGCACTGGCACTATTAATGACCACGAATTTAGGAAAATAAACACAAAGCTGTGCCAAAGCAATTTTGTTAAAGCAAAGAGGACCCTTTCCTTCATTTTTGTAACATGTTTTATTTCTTTGATTCTAGAGCATCTTTGTGGTCTTAATGGACTCAGCAGCTTTCATATTTTTACACCTAAAAATCATTAGTTGATTTCCTTTTGAGGAAAGCACACACAAATGGTGAAAACAGATCTTGGGGGATCTGGGAGGAGCACCCACAATGTTGCAACAATCATATCATCTCAGTGTTGTGCCATGCACTCAACACAACGCTGACTTTACCTGCATTTTCTCATTTAACTTTTACAACTACCCCGATTTTGCAAATATGTAAGGAATGTCAAGATTACATAAATGAGGAAACCTGCCCAAGCTGACTCAGAGCCCAGTATTTTCTGAGATTCTAAGGGTGCCAGTGGTAAACATGTAGCCTGAGAGACTGGAATAGAGGCAGTTACAGTAGGTGTCCCAAAGGCCTGGGACATTTTGAGCTGAGATTGTGGGTCCCTTTTTGTCTGGCTACCTGCATTAAACAATTCCTATTAAGAGTGAGGAAACACAAACAGATGAAAGGTCTTCCATTTGACCTCTGTGTAGTCCCATATGTCTAGACCTCGCCTGTGGATGTCTAGCTATGAGCAAGGCTGTGAGTGTAATTAGCTTGGAGGGTCAGGGAGGAGATGAACGGTAAGAAACTAAGCGGTCCTGATGGCCAGCAGCTGCAGATATTTACCCAGATCATCACACACAGCCTCTTGTCATTAGAGAAAGAAGACTTTGGAATCAGAGTTTTCATATTGTCAGGGGTGGGGCAGTTTAAGTTAAACACTTTCAACAGTATTTCAACAAAAAGAGCTCAATGGATGAAGAAATAAAAATTTAATGAGAAAGAAAATACTTCCATACATAGGGTTTTGTTCTGAAAACTGACAGGAAAGGATTCCATAGCAATTGCAGCCCACCCAGGGATGCCATTTAATCAGACATTTAGTGGGCAATTGGGAGCTGAGACCTAAGGGTCATAATAGGATTCATACGTTTTCTCTGAGAGCCAAGCAACACACCTCCTGCCCCCCTACCTCTCCGAAACGCACAAGGTTGTGCCGCAGAGGCCAGTAGACAATTGAGCAACTGTCTGGTGGTCTAGTTTGTAACTGGAGCCTTTAAGAACATGGTTTGTTGACCCTTGAAATTCTACCCACTGACCTGGCATGATGAGCTATTATATTTGTAGCTTGGAGTTTGAGTGCCTCTGTCTATAGGAATGGTGGAATGACTCAATATGCAGGAGCATGTTTGGGAGATACTTTTTCATTTGATTCTCTCTCACATATCTCACTGGTCCCCAATTTTTCTCCTAGTGGAGTTGGGGACTTTGATCCAGGACTAATTGTGAGGTTGTTTTTCAGAGTGTATCATGGTCACACTGGGATTCTGATTTGCTTTGAGAAGAAAACCCCGTTTATGCCAATTTAGTTACAGAGTTTCCCAAACTCACTGTAACTCTCCCAGTTGGAGCTCATCTGTATTTGTGGTCAGGGCCATTTCTCTGCTCCATCCTCAGGACACCGCTGCTCTGCATGGGAAGGAGCAGAATCTTGCAGGGGCTCTTTCTGTATGTGAAACCCAGGAGGTTAACAAAACACCTAGCTTCTTGAAGGTAATTATAGACTTGAGATTCTACAAAATCTAGCATGCATCAGTATCACCTGTTGGGCTTGTTTAAAAACAAGCTGCTGAGCCTAGCCTCAGAGAAACTGGAATGGACTCCAAGAAATTGCATTTCTAGCAAATTTCCACATAATACTGATGTTGCTGGTTTAAGGACTGTACTTAGAGAATTCCTAAATGGAGAAAAGTTTAGACACGAGTGGCAGAATGTAATGCAGTATGCTGAGTTGCATATTGATGACACAGATTACAGGACAAGGATAATTGTTGGTCAAGCATTTGGTATATCAGGTGAGGAAAACAAAAATGAGAAATTTTGATGATTCTAGCTTTATTGCCTGTATTCCTAATTTCTGGAGAATGGCACCAATATTACACATCCGAGAACTAAAAACACGATCATTATCCCATTAGCTTAGGCATGAAATCCAGGCGATTTCACTTCTAAACATCTCTCCAATCTTTTTCTTCCTTCCTTTCTTCCTTCCTTCCTTCCCTCCTTCCCTCCTTTCGTCCTTCCTTCCTTCCCTACTTCCTCCCTCCCTCCCTTCCTCCCTTCCTTTTTTCTCCCTTCCTCCCTTCCTTCTTTCCTTCCTTCCATTTTCTTTCCTTTCCTTCCTTCCTTCTCCTTCCTTCCTTCCCTCCTTTCTCCTCTCTCTCTCTTACTTTTTTTTTTTTTTTGAGATAGGGTCTCCCTCCTCTATGTCTTACGATAGAGTACAATGAAGCTCTAACACTTGGCTCACAGCCTTGAACTCCTAGGCTCAAGAAATCTGTCTGCCTCAGCCTCCTAAATTACTGGAATTACAGGCGTGAGCCACTGTGCCCGGCCTCTATCTAATTTTCTTCATCTTACTGCGACTTCCTAGCTCACTCTCTAATCAACTTCTGCTGTCTCTATTCTCAGTGAATTCTCGACACAGCTGTGGAAACCATTATCCTAAATACAAACTTGATCACCTATTTATATTACCTTTAAATTAATTAATAATTTATATTATTACCAAACTAAGTTTAAAAGCTTACTTCTCATACTGTCCTGCACATCCCTCATTCTCAGCAAACTTCTTACTTGCATATTGTACTTTCCAACTAGAGTATCTCAAAGCAGGGATGACGTCTCTTTTTCTTTATATTGTTAGCATATAGACAGGAATCATAATCAAAGTTATAATAATATACCAAGAACTTTATCTCATCTTTCAACTTTAAACTACTTGCAAATTAGACATCATCAACCCCTTTATTTTAAGGAAATGAAGGCTTTGCAAGGTTAAGAAACTTAGGATGGCATAACTAATGAGGGACCAAATTGAGATTTAAGCCCAGCTCTGTGAGACTCAAGGTAATATCATCCCATATGCTTTTCTTTTCTTTTGCTGACACATTGTCTTACTTTGTTTCCCAGGCTGGAGTGCAGTGGCACGATCTTGGCTCACTGCAACCTCTGCCTCCTGGGTTCAAGCGATTCTTCATGCCTCAGCCTCCCAAGTAGCTGGGATTACAGATACTTGCCCCGATACCAGGCTAATTTTTGTATTTTTAGTAGAGACAGGGTTTTGCCATGTTGTCCATGCTGGTCTCAAGCTCCTGACCTCAGGTGATCCACCCACCTTGACCTCTCAAACTGCTGGGATTACAGGAATGAATCACCACACTCAGCACCATATACTCTTTCTGCATGGTGGCTAGAGGAGATAAAAATCATTCTTTGTTTCCTGAACAGAACTGCTGCTAATCTCTGTTACTAAGACTGGCAGATGAGACTAGCTGCTTGCAGAATTTGAAACGCTCTCTCACATATCTATGCCTTTGCTCAAGCCAATCCCTTTGCCAGGGATGCCCTCCTTACCATTCTGTTTGCTCATTCTTCAATAATTAAGTCAGCCTCTCCGTTCCTAAAACTTTGCTATCCTGCCCCTGTGTTTCCATAGCAACTTGAATCAATCTCTGTTTTGAAACTTATCACAACTTTACTTGTCTGACACCCTTTCCCCCACCATGAGTCACTGAGCTTTTTGGGGAAACTTGTCTTAAATCTACAATGCCTGGCATAGAAGATGTGAATTAGTTAGGGTATTTTTGGCTGAAAGGAACAAAATTCCCAACTCAGTATGGCTTAAAGAAAAAGAAAATTTATAGACGCACATAACTTGAAATCTAGTTCAAAAACATTGCAGAGATTTTGTGAGGACTGGATATTTTATGCACATACATATAAAATATCCAACATTTACTGCATGTGTAGCATAGAGTACGCACCAAGTAAATAGGAGCTGTCATTATCCTTGGATAATTAATTTATCCGTATCTGGGATGACATATGTCAGTTTTATTTGTGAAAACTTCCAAATTCTAGACTGCCTTTTCTAGATGTCTGTCTCTTCCTAAACCTACTGACTTGGTAGAGGCTCCTAGGAATCTGGAGAATTGGGTCCAACATCCTTATTAATACACTCTGCCAAAAGTTCTTTTTTTTAGTTTTCTAATTTCTTATTTTTTAAAACTTTTGGTATAGTTTCAGGGGTACATGTGCAGGTTTTTTATGTATGGGGGTTTGTTTTGCAGATTATTTTGTCACCCAGGTATTAAGCATAGTACCCAAAAGTTATTTTTTCTGATTCTCTCCCTCTTCCTACCTTTTACTCTCAAGTAGGCACCAATGTCTGTTGTTCTCCTCTTTGTGCCCATGGGTTCTCATCATTTAGCTCCCACTGCTAAGTGATAACTTATGGCACTTGATTTTTTTGTTCCTGCATTAGTTTGCTCAGGATAATGGCCTCCAGCTCTATCCATGTTCCCACAAAAGACATGATCTTGTTCTTTTTTATGGCTGCATAGTACTCCATGGTAATGTACCACATTTTCCTTATTCAGTCTGTCACTGATGGGCATTTAGGTTGATTTCCATGTCTTTGCTATTGTGAAGAGTTCTGCAAGCAATTCTTATTCAGGTCTGATGTCCCCTCTTTTCTCATCCCATAATGGAATAATAGATTCTTACTTTATTACATCTGGGAAGACTCTTTCGTTTACAGGTGGGAAAATTGAGCTCCTGGATTGGAGAACTGACTCTGCAATTAGCTCCACATCGTGGATTCATTTGTTGATCTTCTCTGATCCTCCATAGCCTCCAGCATCTTTTCCACATTTTGGCTTGTTGACATCTTCACTGTCCACTTAAATCTTTGCTACTCAAAGCATGGTTGAGTAGCAACCACGAGCATCACCTGGAGCTTGTTAGAAGTGCAGACTCTTGGACCCTGTCCATGACCCACTGAATTAGAATCTGCAGTTTCACCAGATCCCCACGCCAACCCTGGTGTTTCATGTGGACATTACAGTTTGGAAAGCACCTTTTGAAGGTACCTCAGAGATTCCCAAAGACTTTCCAGGTTTGAATCCTCATATTGCAACCTGCCAGCTATAACAGGGCCAGTTATTTAACCTCTCTCTCAGTTCCCTCACCTGCAAAGTGAGGATGATTTAGATTCAAGAGTTCTCGTGAGTATCAAATGAGACAGGGCACAAAAACTATCTGGTCCACAGTTAAAAGTCAAAAAATGTTGACTATTAGTCTACCCTCAGTGAGTATAATTATGCCACTTTTGAAGATTGCACTTCAGTTTTCATGTGCTTATCTTCCGTTCCAGTCTCTGAAGTCACTGTATTTTATCTCCATGGTGGCTGGCCCAATACCTTTTCTAATCTTTTCAATATATATTTATTACATTTAGTAGTTGTCAATGGTTTCATTTTATTTTCTAGATGCTCATAGACCTATGTCAGAGTACCAGATTAATTCATTGTATTTTAATAAAGTCCTGACATTGTGCAGAATCTTCAAAGAGGCATAACATATGGGCAAAGGCCCTAATTAAACACTTGTTGAAAGTAAATTAGTTAATTAGAGTTGACTGCTACTTCCCATAGAGGGTAATCAACACAAGGTCTGCAGAGAGCACTGACATCCTGTGGGGGCAGAGACAGGGCTTGTTTTCAGGCAAAATTATGTCCTTTAATAAATGCTTTTATGTGCCTCATCCTGTCTAAATTAGAAAAAAAAAGTCACTAAATCCACACAGAAAAATAAAATGATAATAATCCAGAGAATTTCTCACTTGGTTGTTTCTGACATTAAGGTATCCCTCACAAAAGGTGCTATCATTTTTTTTTCTCCAAGGATGAGTGATTTTGAGAGTTAGGGACCCAAGGTTTCCTTTTATTTTATAAAGAAAGCTCCATTCTTTGCTGGTCCCCTTACTAGCAATAATGGAGGAAATAACTGGAATATGTCATCAATCACTGGAATTTGCCCAGCATCTAATGGAGTAGGCTGAATTTCTGGATATCTCTTGTTGGAGGTGGAAGGGTATATTTAATTTTTTACCAGTACAATAATTTTATTCTAAATAAAAATGAGGGATCTACTTCAGATAAAATAAAAGTGAACCTAAGCCATCATTCATTCACTCTTTGCACTAAGTTCAGGCCATTTCTGAGGTTTTTGGATTTATGTTTATTTTCATCTGGGTATGTAGTTTGGGTTTTGGCAAGCAGCAGCAATGGAAATACCATGAAGAAAAGAAAGTCTCAAAGCATTTTGGCCTTGACCAAACCTGTTGTTTCATGAAACCGAAGTTTTGACATTAAACTTTCTGGAGAGCAATTGCCAAATAATCCTGGTTTAGGTCATAATAGAGCAATAAACAAACAGTTTTCCTCTTCTATATGGCATGGTGGAAGTTGGCTAGGAGCAAGGAGAGCCCAAAGCTGAGATTTGAGAACCTGAGTTTTGGTTTTGTCTGTCCTTTGTTGTGCTGACAGTCTGCCTTTAATGCCAAGGGTACCCTAGAGGTACTTAGAGGGGGATTCTATAAGGTACACCTAATATTTGTCTAAAAAATTGATGATGACAATTCCTTCTTTTTTCTCTCTTCATCTCCCCTTTTTCTTTTTTCCTCCTTCTCATTTCCTTCATTCCTTCCTTCTTCCCCTTTCTCCCTCCCTTCCACCTGCCTGTTTATGTTTCTTGCTGGTTGTCTTTTTCTCTGGTTCTTTTCTTCTTTTTAGGACGTTTCAGTGAGCCCATAACTCAAAGGCAAAACAGTATCTCAAATTAGAGATGATGGTAGCTAATAGTTTGTGCATGTATGTGTGAGTGTGATTTATTACATTTTGCCTAAAATGTCCAAATTAAGATTGGTTCTAGGATGAATGATGACTGCATTCTGGATGGAAGAAACTGGCCAGGTAAGCAAGGAATGAAGAGGGGACACTTTGACAAAATAGAAGCATGGCGGTCCCCTTGCTTGACAGTCGTTGGTGGTTTTGAACACATTTCCTGTTTGTCAGATCAGCTACATGGAGCTTAGTTTGAGTTGCTGTTCACTTAACCCAGCCACAGAGACTCCCTGTTTGAAACCACAAATGCTGTTTGTACTGAGAAGGCCATCCATGGCTTCTGAAACCCAGCTATTTCATTGGCACTTTTTCAGCTCTATGTTCTTCCATTAGGAACTGGTTCTTCAATTAGGGGTGAAAAATGCAAATGCAAATATGCCTCTTTAAAAAAAAAACCTGAAACATAGAGAAACTTCTGTAAAGAAAGCTCAGTGTTTGCCTTATGTTTTTCATCCACTTTCTTGTCCCTTCAAATACCTAAACAGACCCAGTCAATTCAGATAAGAACAAATACATTTTCATGTAAGAAGGAAATCTCCTCTTTTTGAGGGGTAGAAAAAAGACTAAAATATCATAGATTTTTCCCTATGAGTAAAACTGTCCAGTGTTTGTGTTATAAAAGTATATTTCACTCGGTGTAAATTTTATGGTTGTCTAGGACAACTTAGGTTGGAAAATATTGTTTCTTTGTTATTTTAGTTATAGATCTCTTTTGTTTCTCCTCTTGCACACTATTCTTGGCCTCTGATAGACTGACTCAGGGCTTTGTTGAACTTTGGGAGAGATTGGTTGGTGAAAAAAAAGGGTACTCATGACCTCCAGTAGCATCTGCCAGGTTCCAGAGAAACTTGTTTTATGAAGATGTAAAAGAAGTATTTCCTTCAGGGCTGAGTTCTCCCAACTCACTGTTGGATGCTAGTTATAAGGTTAATATGTAAGAGATTGTAGGAAGTTTTGAATAATGTTTAGGCACACAGACTTTACAAACCCCGTCCCCAGGAACACCCTTATCCCCAGGGAAAACAAAGTGTATCCACTGGGATGAACATAATTTCCTCTAGAATTGCTAGTTGTGTGCTTGGTTTTTGTAAGTCATAGCCCTGATATATTGCACCAGTGGCTCATACAGCATTTGTTAACCTTGGTTTCACGTCAGAGATTCTTTTTCTTCTTGCCTTAAAGTTTATCAACATACTATTATGTGATCTTTCTGCCAGACATATTAATATTATATACATTTGTTGGCAAACTGATAGAAATTTTCTTTACTGCTTGTGTATTTATTATACAATTTCACTCCTACTTAATGGAATAATTAGATTTGATTTAAAAAGTATTACTATCTGAATTTCAGATCTTCTGAGACCAGACTATTAATAACTTTATTAGAGTGTGAGCTTCCCCAGGGGGAAAAAAGGCTCATATGTCCTGAAATATTAATTAGTCCCTGGTACATAGCAGTAATTAATAATTGTTTATTGGGTTCAGGTGAGGTGGCTCACCCCTGTAATCCCAGCACTTTGGGAGGCCTAGGTGGGGGGATCATCTGAGCTCAGGAGTTCGAGAACAGCCTGGATGAGATGGTGAAATCCTGTCTCTACTAAAAATACAATAAATAAGCTGGGCACAGTGGTGGGTGCCTCTAATCCCAGCTACTCAGGAGGCTGAGGCAGGAGAATCACTTGAAATCAGGAGGCGGAAGTTGCAGTCAGCTGAGATTATGCCACTGCACTCCAGCCTGGGTGACAGAGCAAGACCCGGTCTCCACAAAAAGAAAAAAAAAAAAAAAGACGTTACTGGTCTTAGTTTCAGTGAACTAGGCTAACATTGCGTTTTTCTATTTTAACTACTACATAAGGCATCATGACATTTTTGTGAACATGTCATTTTGTCATTATGAAACAAAAGTAATAAATACAATCTATTTAAGCTATTTGTAAATTTCAGCATATCTAAATATTGTTTAAAAATTTTTAAGGCATATTCCCTGGCTTCTTACTCTCAGACTCAATAGTACTGAGTGGGGCCTGGGAACCTATATTTTTAAAAGCACAAGCAGTATTTGACTGAGGTGGTTAGCACACTACAATTGGAGAAACTCTAATCTACAGTGTACTCGGGAATGTTTCTGTGCATTAATGAGATTTTTAAAAAGATTTGGTCTATATCAGTCCTCAATTACATAGAAATTTAAAAATACATATTAAGTGTACACTCTAAGCATAATGAACAGTAATATTTTCATAGAAAGTCACCATAAGCAGTAATTACTGAGTATGTTTTTAGATGGTTTCTTGTGTGTGTGCATGAGACTCATCTAGTCAGTCCTATTAATGTAGCAAATATTTGTTAAAATTTTATGAGTTGCCAGATGCTTTCAGTGAGCTTTACATGAATTAACTTATTTGAAGCTCCAGACAACTGTATACGAATAAGTCGTATTATTAATCACACATAACAGTTAAGAAAACGAAGGCATAAATAAGTAATTTCCTTAAAGTCATAAACTTTGTAAGTTGTTAACAGCTCAAAAATAGTTGATTTTGGATTAAGGCAAGGCTTACATAAAAAAGTAGGTACAAAGTGCTCTTCAAAATAAATTAGGGAGATCAAAGTGAAATTAAGTTTGTGAGTATCTGAGTTTGATAGTAGGTAAACTTTCTACAATTAATTTTGTAAATAGTATACCAATATATTATTTTACACTGTAGTTTCTAGAATGATTTTGAGTCTGTTATTTTAAAGTGATCAAGGCAAAACTAGGGGCAATATTTGTTTCAGATTTTCTGACATTATTATAGAGGGAATATTAATTCAGATTATTCCAAATCTCTGACGTGACTCCAGAAACCACAGGTAGAACAAAAGTTACTGCAGCAGGAGCTGTGGCTCTGGGGTCCCAGGGAACAGAGTCACAATGAACAACTATCTGAGCCTTCTCCACCTGGAAACAACCTGTTAGACCTGGAAACCTTCTATGCAATACTGTCATTGCTTTTTTTTTCTTTTCAAATTTCTCAGCAAGCATTGACTGAGGACCTACCCAATACCAGAAACTGCTAGCTTTTAAATTATATATAATCTTATTCCATCCTTACAATCATGCTCTGTGGTATGCTATTCATTATTGAATAGCATAATGTGGGACATTTTATGTATTTGAAAACTGAGGCTTTGTGCAATTAGGTAAATTGCTAACAAGTGGCAGACTCAAGATTTAAGCCCAAATGATTCAGAGTTTAAGATTTCAGCCCATCTATAACCATCTTAAAAAGTGGTATTTGGTTTTGTAATGATGACCGAAAGTTAGAGTCCTTTGTGGGTTTCATAAAGCAGAACTTAAAGACCTCACAAAAGCTTTAAAATGGGTATGTTCCCCACTACTCTTTCAGCCAATATTCATATTCACTAAAACAATGTGTGGGGGTGCTGGTAAGAGGCATATTCATTCTTTCAATAGACTGAACAGCACTATATACCAGGCACAGTATTAGGTACTGTGCTGCTAGAAATAGAACAAGGTAGACACGGAGCTTACACTCCAGAAAGAAACATACATCAAGCAAATAAAGTTGTAATAATCACTATGTAGAAGAATAGGGTTTTTAAAAATCTAACATAACATAGAGAGCCAAACTAGCCAAGACAGTGGTATTTAAGGTGAGACTGAATGAGAAATGTGAGGTAGCCAGGCTAAACAATAAATAAGTAGAATTTTTCCAAGAATATTTTCTTCCTCATAATCTCCTGCTTTAGTAGGTTACACAGTTTTGCTTATGATGTGATCAAATTTATCTCACAATTTATTGTGTGTCTACGACCTTCCCAATCAGCTCAGAGTGATTTCTGCACAGGGAAGTTCTAGGAACCAATATTTTGAATACAAAGTAAATCAAGGAAGCCTTGGAAAGTTTAAATGCTTTTTCCCCAAACATTGGCAAGCACATCAAATGTACCACATCTACCTTTAAGAAAAATTCAACATTTCGCTTACTTTTTATGATGTTTTTGAAGTCTATAAATCTCCATTGTACATTTTCCACAGAATCCACTTCAATCCCATTGATATTAAGGAAAGTACATGAAGCACTCTGGCCCACTAACTGGGGAAATCAGAATGCAACGGAAGAGTGGCCAAGACTCAGAGTTTCCATTCTCTTCCAAGGGAAACCAAATGAGAAAAATAATACATCATAAAAGCCTGAGTTCTGATTACAATTCTGGAAATAGGGATGAAATAAGATATTTCATTTTAAAAATGTGCCTTAAATTCCAAGCTCAATCTAAAAGGTTATGCAGAGTGCACCCTATCACCCTTCAATTTCAGCTCCTCTAGGGTTCCTCCTGCTGTTCACCACCTGCCCATGTGGACATTTAGAGAAACTGAGTCAGGTACCTTTGTACAGATCATGGGTTAGGTTCATTACTCATCTGCTCAATTTAGATGTACCTGTATCTTAAATTTTGATTTTCACAAAAAATTAATTTGTCAATATTCTCCCAAGGCAAATGTTTCCCCTATATTGTGGCCTCCACTGTAACTGTGATGTGACATTGTGGATAGTAGGTTAAGAGACAAGAATCTGGCTTCATTCAGAGAGAAGTTCTATCAGAAAATCCTAACCAAGCTTTGAACTTTAGAATCATATGGGCAGCTTTAAAAATACTCCATGCCCAGCTCCCAGCATCAGAGACTCTGATTCAATTAGTTTAGAGTGGCATCTTGGCAGCAGTTTTAAAAGGACTCTCAGGTGATCTAATGTGCATCCAGGTTTGCAAACCAGTTTTATGAATTTTGGCAAGTCCTTTAACACTTCTCGGTTACAATTTTCTCATTTATAAAATGATTCTTAAAGCATCTTTTTTTTTTTTTTTTTTTTTTTTTTTTTTTTTTTTTTTTTTTTTTTTTTTGGAGACGGAGTCTTGCTCTGTCACCAGGCTGCAGTGCAATGGCACAGCCTTGGCTCACTGCAACCTCCACCTCCTGGGTTCAAGCGATTCTTCCGTCTCAGCCTCCCCAGTAGCTGGGACCACAGGCACGTGCCACCATGCCCCGCTAATTGTTTCGTATTTTTAGTAGAGACAGGGTTTCACTGTGTTGGCCAGGATGGTCTCCATCTCTTGACCTCATGATCCGCCTGCCTCAGCCTCCCAAAGTGCTGGGATTACAGGTGTGAGCCACCGCGCCCTGCCAAGCATCTTATTTTTTAAGATAAATGAATAATGATTATACATGTGGCCACCGTTTGGATTTTTTTGTGTCAATTCTATCTTTAATGAATACTAATTATTTGTGAACTGATGGCACTGAGCTCGAGTTAATATGCATACTATCTGACCCTCTCTCTGGTCTTTTTACTGAGATTCAGTAAATACGATGATAGCTAACATTTATGGAGCGTGTGTTAGTGCTAGACATTGTGTAGTGTTACTAAAGTGACCTGTAGACCAGAGCACATAAACTGTTACAGGTGACAATGAGATACTCACAAAAATTAGTGATTAGTTACTTTTATAGTGACTTGGCCTTCTGTTTGTATTCATTTACCTTTTTAATTTCTATTATTTTACCACATTCTATAAAAATACCTGTACGTAGCTGTTTAGGAATTTTTAAATCCCTCAAAACTAGACTTTCATCCTAAATAAGTGTGAGAGGCAGTGGCATCAAAGCCCTTACTGCTGTTATCTAATTCAGTTATCACTGGTAATTCCCATGAAGCAGTTGTCATTTTATAAGTGAGGAGGCTGAGGATTAAAATGATTTGCTTAAGGTTGCACCATTAGTTTGATTTATAAGTCAGAAAAGTTTGAACTCAGAAAGCTCTGAATCCAGAGCCCAGAGCCATGAATGGACTTGGAAATTACTTCCAATCCACTTGATCCTGGCATAGAGGGACCCAGTGCCAGGAAAAGCCACTTTTGCACAGAGTGACCCAAAATGTTCTGTGTTGGTTTTAACCTTTATGCATAATTACAATTTTCTCCAACCTTGTGAACTTTAATTAAGAGGCTGTAAGAAGTCTGAAATTTGGATTGTCTAGATATGCTTAGAAAACTAAATCAGAGCTAAATGAAAAGAGACTGTTTTAAATGAAGAGAGTGGCCTTTAAGTGGCAAGTCTGAATTGTTTTTCTGCTACTGGGAAGATGAAATTAGTTTAAAAAAATAAAGAAATTATTTTTCTACACACTTGGTCATCTATATGTTAAATTTTAAGCTTCCTAACGATGTATGGTTGGGTCTTTTTAAATACTCTTTGTAGTCTGAGTAGGAAGAAATAACCTCTTGGAAAAGTTTCTAGACTCTTACCCCAAGAAAATAGACTTTTTACCCTAAGATATTTTCCTCTAGAACTCTACTTATTATCTAAAAGATGCAATATAAAAACTACTGGATTTCTTTTTTAACTTATTTTAATATTTTTAGTTTAATATTCAATTTATTTTAACATTTAATATTGAGTATTTAATGTTTAATATTGCAAGACCATGTTCACTTTCATATACAGTAATTTATTAAAAAATTAAACAAGTTCTATCATGCATCTTTTGAAATGTTGTTTAAAATCAAGTACTCTTTCCTACAGCATGAAATATTTTAGATTTGGTTTGTATATACATTTTCAGAAATGTTCCTATTATGTAGAGTGAGAGGTACTAGTAATGTCTCTACTAAAAAATACAAAACTTAGCTGGGTGTTGTGGCACACACCTGCAATCCCAGCTACATGGGAGGCTGAGGCAAGAGAATCACTTCAACCCAGGAGGCAGAGGTTGCAATGAGCTGAGATAGTGCCACGGCATTACAGCCTGCTGACAGAGGAAGACTCCACCCCCACCCCCCCCAACCCCCACAAAAAAGAAGAATCTTTGTATTTGCCTGTCACAGAATTTAGTACTGGAAAAGAAGTATAAGAAATGGTTCTTTTCTAGAGGTGAGGCACAATCTTCTTTATGCAGGAAGAATTCTGAAGCATGTGGGGAGCACGTAGCAAAATTTCTCACAAATGGCATTGAGAGAAGTGAGGAGGGAGTAACTAATGCTGCCCCCTGCAAGCCACTCAGATCTTCAGTTCCCTTCTTTGTAAAGACAGGGATAATTCCATTTACCACACAGAGTTACAGCAATAAATTAGATGGGCTATGGGTAGGAAAGTGCTTTAAAAGTGTACAGCAATGTTTTTATTTATGTTAATCACTTTAAAATATCTTAAGGCTAGAATGATACATTTGTAAGTGTTTACAATTCACTGTGGCTGGGAGGAAGGTTGTACTTGCTGTGGAATGGTGCCTGTCAAATTTTGAGGTATGGCCCTTGCCATTGCCACTCCCTCTATGATGCAGTGGCATGAGTGACTTTAGTTGCCCAGTGTGGCCAAGGCATTTCACATCTCCATACCTTGTGATGCTGAGCTGTTCCACCTGTTGGGAATGCCCTTCATCCCTTTTAACTTTTGTCACAGTCTGCTCAGGCTGCCAAAACAAAATGCCATAGACTAGATGGCTTAAACAACAGGAATTAATTTCTCATAGTTTTGGAGGCTAGGAAGTCCAAGATGAAGGTTTCTGTAGATTTGGTTTCTGGTGAGGGCTCTCTTCCTAGTGTGCAGATGGGTGCCTTCTTGCTGTGTGCTCACATGGCGGGTGGTGGGGGAAGGAGAGGGGGGAGAAAGAGAGAGAGAGAGAAAGAGAGAGAGAGAAAGAGAAGAGAGAGAGAGGAGAGAGATGGAGAGAGAGGGATGAGAAGGATGGAGAGAGAGGGATGAGAAATATATAGAGAAAAAGGCAGAGGGAGAAGAGAGAAAGAGAAAAAGATGGAGAGAGAGGAGACGGAGACAGAGATGAAAGAGACAGGAGAGAGAAAGGAGAGAGAGGGAGAGAGAAAAGAGGGAGAGAGACAGATGAGAGAGATGAGAGGGGAGAGAGACAAAGAGAGAGAGAGCAAGAGAGACAGAGAGAGAGAGCAAGAGAGAGAGAGAGAGCTAGAAAGGGAGAGAATGAGAGAGAGAGCGCTGTTGTTTTTCTTCCTCTTCTTATAAGGGCACTGATCCCATCATGGGAGACTCACCTTCATGACCTCATCTAAACCTGATCACTTTCCAAAGGTCCCTACCTTCAAATGCCATTATATTGAGAGTTAGGGCTTCAATATATGAATTTGGTGGGACACAAACATTCAGTCCATAGCCCCTTCCCAGTAGGTCTGTGAAACACACACATCCTTTAAGATTTTCAGATGTCTTACTGTCTTTAAAAACTTCCTTTATTAATACGAATAGAGCTGATTACTCTCATTTTGTCCCATCGGTGAAATAATTACATTCAATACAATTCTTGATCCTATAAATATTTGTTGTGGTCACCTTGTACAAAATACGCTTGTCTTTTCATCTTGGTCTTCACTGCACCAAGTACCATGCTTGCATATGCATGCAAAGCAGGTTAAACATTTTTAAACAAATTGCTGTAAGAAGGTGGCTCACTAGATAGCAGCCAGAAGGAGTAAAGCAGCAGCTGGTGAAGTAGGATAGGGATCCAGCATCTGTTTATCAACTATGATGACTTACAAGAATAGGATTAAGAGAAACATCCTAGGCATTTTTCTTGAAGGTCTATCGCCTTGAAAATATATCAGCAGAAATTTCTGGGAGATAATGTCAGAATAGTATTTGAACCAACCGTGCCTTAAGGAGGAGAAAGCTAAATGTATTTAGCGTGATTTTAAACAGAAACACAGATTGCCTTTTAGGACTTGGAGTGCTTGCTAACGGAATGCAGTTTTATTTCAAAATTTTAAATTTCAAAATGGGCTAGATTTGAAGGTATGTTGATTCACTGGGTATTCAATCTACAAATACAATGGCTTGTTAAATTTGCCCAAAGTTATTTTTTTGTGTTTCTCCACCTGCAATTTGTATTGCTGAAATAAATATTACCAAGAGTTGACCTCTATTTGGTGAGTTCCCAGAATGTAACTGTTCTAACAGGACCCTGTTGGATTGTCTATAGCTCTACAATTTTTATTGGCAGTTAAAGGAAAAAATGTAATAGTCTAACTACCTCCTGCCCATATCCCCTTTCACCCTTTCCAACAATCAGCCCGCTGTAGCAGTTTGGACCTGGAAGAAGCAACTATTGCAACTTATCCAGGCCATTTGACCAAGAAGTGAGTAACATTGTGTGAGACGCAGAATGGACAATGCCTCAGAACCTGAGATGAGAAAGATCAGGCCAAGAGGAGATTTGGCAACAGGGAAGTTGGTCTCTTGGAACACATTAGAATTTCCAAGGAACAAATTAAATGTGATTTAAAGAAATTAGGAGTGTTCCTCTAATCTGGACATGAAGTGCAAATTGCAACCAGGGTTAAAGGCCGTGGATGGGACTCATTGTGGGCTCCGTAGAAGTCAACACTTTACCCAACAAAGACTGCAGAGTGTTGTTCCAGGGTTTTTGTTTGTTCAGTTACTTATATCTTGTTTGTTATGCCTCACAGCTCGAGACTTTGAAGACATGCATTGGATTTCAGTATCTGATGTCCAATGAATGTGCAGAAGGGAGAGAAAAAAGGTAGATTTTATCTTTTCTAAACTTTGTAACTGATGTCAGCATCAGGCTGTCCTTGGCTCCACTTGTAGCTAGTGCTAAATGACCCTGAAATGGTCGTCACCCCCCACTCTGGCTGATATAATGTATTCATTCACCGGCCTTCTAAATTTCTTCTTTACCACAATTTGGCCCATTTGACCTGCAGACTCAGTCTGACCTCAGGCAGTGGGACCCGTCCTTCCTTGCTAGGAGGGATTAAAAGGTGCCCGAGTCTGGTCCATGAGGCAGCTGGGCATGAATCGGCCCTATTGTTAATGCCTTCCTGAGCTTGTGCTCTACTTCTGATAACTGAGCCCTTACCCCCAAATTTTCTTGATAACCAGCTAAGCTGGTACTTCCTCTGGATCTAGACCCCTATCTTTCTGCCTCTGCATCCCACAGTTGAATTATAGTATCTACTGCAAATCCTCCATTGATTTCTATTTTCTGGCACCACTCCTCCTATTTTGGTCAATAGTTGACCAAGTTGTCCATGGTACCTGCTCTGCTTGCTTACACCTCTCTGGAGTTCCCACTTTCATTCTCCTGGGATCAGTCCTCAAGCTCAGCTTCTCCCTGATGGCTAAGACCCTCTTGGTGCCTGGCTTCAGATGGTCTTGCTTCTTAGCCCCTGAAAACTCTTCCTGACACTTTAGGAAAGTCAAGAAGAAGAAAAGGCCTCTGCTTTTTCACCCCCTGAATAGCTCATGGATCTGCAGCGAGGTGTTGATAAGAGACTGACTTGCAAGGTCCTTCTTTGCAGCATGGAGTGAGAAAAAGTTTCGTGAACCTGCCAGAAAGAAGGGGCTATAGCAGCGCCTTCAGTGCAGAAAGAATGCTGCATTCTGAAAGTTGAAGAGGAAAAGAAATGTATGGTTTATGTAAATGCTCAATAGACCAAGAAGAAATATAGTTCAGCATTTTTCAACAACAGGATAGTTGGAGAGCAGCAGCAACTACTGACTCAGGTTAAAAACAAAGTTAAAATTCCTTTATTTTGTATTTAACCTCACCATAATAACTGATTAGCTTCCTACAAATTTATTTATATTATTTCTGCTAATTCTTTAAAGAACAGTGTATGTTCTGTTTTCACTCATAAGTGGGAGTTGAACATGTGAACCCACGGACGCTGGGAGGGGAATAGTACATAATGGGACCTGTCTAGTGGGGGCAAAGGGAGGGAGAGCATTAGGACAAATAACTAATGCATACTGGGCTTAAAACCTAGACAAAGGGTTGATAGTTGCAGCAAACCACTATGGCACGTGTATACCTATGTAACAAACCTGCATGTTCTGCACTTGTATAATGTAAAATAAAACAAACAAACCAAAAAATAGTGAAATAGTATATGCTCATGGTACAAACTCAAAGAAACCAAAAGAATATAAAGTGAAAAGTAGCTTTTTTTCTCTTACTCATGGCCCTCCAAGAAGTGTGATTTCTAATTTTTTTTTTTCATAAACATGTACTTTTTTTTTTCCTTTTAAGATAGAATCTCACTCTATCACCCAGGCTGGAGTGCAGGAGAGCAATCTCAGCTCACTGCAACCTCCATCTCCCAGGTTCAAGCTATTCTCATGCCTCAGCTTCCTGAGTAGCTGGGACTATAAGTGTGTCCCAGCTACTCAAGAAGCTGAGACATGAGATCCAGCTAATTTTTTGTATTTTAGTAGAGGCGGGGTCTTGCCAGGTTGGTGAGGCTAGTCTCCAACTCATGACTTCAGGCCATCCACCCACCTCCACCTCCCAAAGTACTGGGATTACAGGTGTGAGCCACAATGCCTGACCAAGATGTACTGTTTTTATAATTTAAAATGTATATTTTAAATACAAACCAGATAAAATATATGGACCCATCTATGACTTATTTTTTTAAACTAATATAGCTCAGGCATCATTCTACTTGAGCATACATATTGTTGACCAAATACATTATTTTTAAACAACTCTTCAGTATTCTGAGACCTGGATAATCCAGTCCACCAACATACTTTAGATTCTGAATTCAAAAAACTACAGAAGAAAACAGAAACTGTAATTTGCTTGGAGACAAGTGTGCCAAAGGCCAGAATGCCTGAGTCAATATGCAGTTTTAGCTGGCTCTCAGTAGAGCCAATGTTTGAGAGAATGAGTCAAGAAAATGCTGACACCTAAGGAAGGAGAGAAAGAGGGTACATTTGAATTAAAGACCAGAGGGAGGGGTGTGATTGATGCAAATGAGTTGTTTGTTCGTGAAGAAAGGATCCAGGTTCTTTTCCAGTAGTTTCAAGGTTGGGATACAGTTTAACCTCCCAGAGGTAGAGGACAGATTTTGGTTTTCAACCAGAAAAGCATGATTAAGAAACAAGGCTAAGTATCATGGGATTTTCTTTTAAGTCATGATTAAAATGATGCCATGCTTTAAGAGAAAAGCCAAGACAAGAATGATTTTATGGATGTATCAGCAAAGCAGTATCCATTCTCCAAATACGAAAACCCTAAGATTTTCTACTACGCAAGAATTTTTTAAGAGCCTAGCTGCAGCATTTTTTGTTTATTTATTTAGAAATCTCAGAAAGAAGAGTCTAGTACTGAGAGAGCACATTGTCCCTTTGTGTTTTTGCGGCAATCCTGCATTAACGGAAGCCATGGGTGCTGCATGTGTCACAGACTCTGGAAGCTCAGCTATGGGCAGAGTGCTCAGGAGAACTCTCTGCATAGATGGCTATCAGCATAGATGTAGACTGCATGGAAGGAACAGCTGGCTCTCACAGGGCAGCAGCCAACAGCAACGTCGTGTTTCATCATCCCTCCAAGTCTTCAAATCTGAGTTGTGTGTGCTGCCGATTGTCCTGGATGAACTTCTTGCTGGAACAGAGTGTCTAAATGTGTCTTCTAAAGTAAGAGAAAAAGGCTGTTAGGAGAGCACTTGCAAGGGGAGCAGTTTCTTTTGGAAATCCAAGGAAGGGAAACGATTTCAAAAGAGTTTAAGTCCAGGGCAAGAAGCTCACCAAAAGACAGACATTGTAGATGAAATAAGAGCTTTGTTCCCATCAGGATGGGGAACCGAATGCTTCTTCAGGAAATGAGATGTTGCTGACATGGAGAGATGCTGTCAACCGCAAGCAGATTCCTTTACTAGGACCCTGTTTCTAATGATAATGTTTTCAAGGGAGGGCATTGAATAATTTTCACTTTGCCACTGTCTGCGAGGCCTGGTTCCATGGGGAGCTGGAGTGTTGCTAAGGCCAATTGCATGCAATTATCTACAGATTCAGAGAAACCTTAATTGAGGATTGGAGGAAGCAGGAAAATGGACATGTCCTCCCGTGGAATTTTCCTCCATGTTGATTTCAGATTTTGAGGATCCTAGGCTGGTCATTTGACATATGTGTGCAGTTTCTTGTTCCATATTCCACAAAAGCAGGAGGAGCATCAAATCTAGGCTTTAAAGTAACTTGACTGATTTGGGACCAATTATTAAGTTCTATGTAAAATTTCCACACAGATCTGTCTTAATCTATGTATAAAGGAGAAGACAGCTCATGTTTTATATCACCCCAGGGACAAATAAATTTTTTAATTGCTCAGGAGATTCAAAATTGCATCCATGGCTGAACAGTGTCCCGCCTTTTGGCTTGTTTCTGGTAGGTCTGTCTTAGGTAATGTGGCTTTATTTAATTTGGCATAATATTCTGTTGTTGCTGAACAAGAGGGAAGTCAGGTTTCTGATAAAAAAATATCATATTATATTCTGGGAATATTCAAATGTCAGTGAAAAAGAAGAAATGCAGGTGGTGTTAACAGTAAAAATCTTCACATTTTACTCTTAAGAACTGCTACCACTCAACAAGCGAGTGGTGTCATGGAAAATTCACAGACTTTGGATTCATACAGAGGAGTATTCATATTCCACAATTACCGAGTCGTGCAAATCCAAGCATATTTTTCTAAATCTCCTAATCTCGATTTCTTCCTCTGTGTGGTAGTGTTCATAACAAATGGGTGTTAATCATTATAATGCTTACAACATGCCTCATTCATAGCAGGGGATCAAAATATTGGTGCATGTCCTCTCCTTGGCAGATTCTCCTTTGTAAAAAAAACAGTTCTACGACCATCTGTGATACTTAGGTCCTCTTCACTTCAGACCCAGGATAGGATATGGGAGTGAAATAACTTCCTTTTATACACACTTATCTAACTGACTAATTACCAAAAGGACAGTGAAGTAGTTATTTTTTAAATACATAATAGAAGTATTATAACCCTGTAAAGGACAGTATAGTTGTTAAGGCATGGAATTTGGGCTTAGGCAATCCTGAGTTCATAGAGGGGTTAAATGACTTTTCTGAGATCAAACCTGTATAAATTACTTAGCACAAGCATGCCTCGAAAAATAGCACCCACATTGCTAAGTTGTTCATTCAGTTAAAAAAAATTTATTGTTATAGGCTCACAGCAGCAAGCTAATAAAACAGATACAAATCCTGTCTTAACTGGGGCTAGCACTTGAGTGGGTATATGAACTGACATGTAAACCAATGAATCCAGAAGACAAATTCAGATAATGCTAGCTTATATGAAGAACACAAAATAGAGTGATGGGATAGAGGGTGACCTAGGAGAGCAAGGAGACAACATGATAATTTAGCTAGGATGGTCCAGGAGGGCTTCCTAGAGAGAGAACACTTCACCTAAAACCTAAATGGTCCAAAGGAGGCAATCTTGTGGTAGAGTCTGGGGAAAGAGAGTTCCAAGGATGATGGAAAGCCACATGCAAAAGCAGTGAGTTGGGAAAGAAGTTAGGCGTTAAAGAAAAAGAAGGCAAGCCATTGTCGGCAAGGGAGACACTAAAGGTTGGTGATGTGGGCAAAAGGGGAGATCATGGAGGACTTTGTAGGCCATGGTAAAAGACTGGATTTTACTCTAAGAAAAGTATTTTAAGCAGGTTTATTGACCAGATTTACATGTTTTGAAAGATGACTCTAGATGATGCATGAAGGATTAACTTTAGACTTGGTATATAAATGAAATTAGCAAATGTACATAAAGGTCTTAATGCAGTGCCTGGCATACAGTAGACACAATAAATGCTTGGTATTATTAATTATTGGCACTGACTGATTGTAGCTATGAATGTGATTGTTCTACCTAGAATAAACATGAAATGGTTAAAAACCAATACTCTAAACAATGTATTGACATTTTAAACCTGAACCTTTTGTTCATTATCTTTATAAAGTCTGGAGTTAAAAGAGCCTCTTGGGAAGCTGAAGCAGGAGAATCACTTGATCCCAGAAAGTAGAAGTTGCAGTGAGCTCAGATCATGCCACTGCACTCTAGCCCAGGTGATAAAGTGAGGCTCTGTCTAAAACACACAAACAAAACAAAACAAACAAAAAACCCTCTAGTCTATCATTAAGAAAGTATACCTGAATCAACTGGACCCAACTGTCATTTGTATCCATGGTTCTGATGCATAGAAATAACTTGCGGGCAATATCTCACAAAATTAACACAAGCAAAAATTGGCAAATGGGACTATGTCCAGCTGAAATTTTCTGCACAGCAAAGAAAACAATCAACAGAGTGAAGAGAAAACCTACAGAATAAAAGAAAAATATTGCAAACTATTTATTTAACAAAGGATTAGTATCCAGAATATACAAGAAACTTAAACAAGAGCCAAAAAAAAAAAAAAAATTAAATTAAATTAAAAAACTAAGCCGGGCGCAGTGGCTCAAGCCTGTAATCCCAGCACTTTGGGAGGCCGAGGCGGGTGGATCACAAGGTCGAGAGATCAAGACCATCCTGGTCAACATGGTGAAACCCCGTCTCTACTAAAAGTGCAAAAAAACTAGCTGGGCATGGTGGCATGTGCCTGTAATCCCAGCTACTCAGGAGGCTGAGGCAGGAGAATTGCCTGACCCCAGGAGGCGGAGGTTGCAGTGAGCCGAGATCGCGCCATTGCACTCCAGCCTGGGTAACAAGGGCGAAACTCCGTCTCAAAAAAAAAACAAAAAAAACAAAAAAACTAAGCAAATGATCTCAGCAGACATTTCTCAAAATAAGAAATACAAATGACCAATAAATATGTGAAAAAAATGCTCATCATCACTAGTCACCAGGGAAACACAAACCAAAACCACAGTGAAGTATCCTATTACCACAGTTAGGATAGCCATTGTTGTCAAAAGGACAAAAAATAAAAAATGCTGGCAAGAATGTGGAGAAAAGGAACTCTTATACATTTTGGTGGGAATGTAAACTAGTACAGCCATTATGGAAAACAGTATGACGGTTTCTCAAAAAGCTGCAAATAGAACTACCATATGATCCAGCAATCCCGCTACTGGGTATTTATCCAAAGGAAAGGAAATCAGTATACAGAACAGATCCCTGCATTCCCACGTTATTCCAGTTCTATTCGCAATAGCCAAGATATGGAATAAACACAAGTGTCCAACAACAAATGAATGAAGAAAAGGTTACTCTCTCTCTCTCTCTCTCTCTCTCTATATATATATATATATATATAATGGAATACTATTCAGCCATAAAAAATGAAATCCTTTAATCTATAGAACATGAAGAAGTCTAGAGGACATTAAGTAAAATAAGCCAGGGACAG
This sequence comes from Saimiri boliviensis, assembly GCF_048565385.1. Lineage (NCBI taxonomy): Eukaryota > Metazoa > Chordata > Mammalia > Primates > Cebidae > Saimiri > Saimiri boliviensis. The sequence continues at coordinate 57,702,963 of NC_133463.1, read as the reverse complement.
AAAATTATATACTTGCATGTTCTCACTCATGTTCAGAAACTAAAAACGTCGATCTCATAGAATTAAAGAGTAGAACAGATCTTTGTATCTTTTAACAGATTTCTCTATTTGCCTCTTTGCCCTACCCTTCCCAGCTTCCCTACAATAGAAACTGGGAAAGGTAGGGCAAAGAGGCAAATAGAGATCTGTTAAAAGATACAAAATTATAGCTATATAAAAAGAATAAGTTCTAGTGTTCTATGGCTCTGTAGGATGACTATGGTTAACGATAATATATTACCTATTTTCAAATAGCTAGCAGACAGGATACTGAATGTTTCCAATACAAATAAACGATAAACGTTTGAGATGATGGATATGCTAATTACCCCAATCTAATTGTATGTATCACAACATCGCCATGTTGCCTATACATGTGTACAATTATTATATGTCAATTAAAAATACATAAATAAAAATATTAAAAGCTTTTGTCCACATGAATGTTCCCAAAGCAGTCACTCAATAAACATTGGTTGAATGTCTTGGGTGCTTGGGTACCAGAAAACAGGCATATCTTTGTTTTGGATCTGCCCTGATTCTCAAAAATGGGGCTTCCTTCTGACCCACTCAACATAATGCTGTCAGATGATGAATTGTTCCAATTCAAGTATATTCTTTGTGCCACAAATCTTTCAAATGCAGGCCACTGCTTAAAAACTTGGGTCAAATACTCATCCTTATATAATAAGCCCTTTCCTATCATATTTATACTTCTCAGTCCTATGACAAGAAGAGAAAGGAAAACAGAATTGGGAGAAGGGGAAAGGGAGGAGAGGAGAGAACAGAAAAGGAGGTGAGAGAAGGGGAAGGTAAGGTAAGGAAGGAATGGGAAGGAAGAACTTTCCATGGTCAAGGTCAAAAAACAACATATCTTGTAGTAACTTTTTGTAGTAACTTCTCCATTGGTGCTAGAGTGTCCTTTAAGCAGTAGGTAATATTGGCTCAGCATCCTCTTCCATTACTTCTGGAGACTTTAATGCCTGTTCCAAGTCTTTGGTGACCTCACAGGGGATTTATATTCCCATAGTCACTCTTGGCTCAGAGATTCTCATTCTCCTAAGTTGGTTCAGCTTTCTGAACATCCTATTCTGATTCTACACAGCATTTAACAAAGCCTTTTACTAGGATTTCTTGAGAAAATTGCCCATGTTAATTACATTGTACAAATGACCACAACCATTTCCCTTCCCCCTTGTATCTACCTGTTTGCAAAGTGATGTTGCAGCTATTTGCATCAAATGTGGAGACAATTTCCTCACTTTCTGGATCTAGGCTACATTTGGGGCTTGCTTTAGCCAACAGAAGGCAGGAAGGTTATAATGTGACAGTTCAAGCTTAGGAATTCAGAGGCCTGGAGTGCTTCTACTCTCTCTTTTGGAGTCTTGCCAAATCCATGTGAATGAACAAGTCTGGTGTAGTCAGCTGGGGAATGGGAGATGGTACAATACAGAGATGAGCCATTCCAACTGAAGCCATCTTAGACCAGCCAGGCCCCAGCTGACCTAGCAGGTGACTGATACATGAGCTAACTTGTACATAAGACCTTCGTGTAGCACAGATTTTACTCAAGCTTTTGGGGAGATGAATTTTATACATTGTCTTAACACAAACAACTTAAGATCAAATGTTAGATGTTCTTGTTCTTAAAATTGTACTATGCTGCTGGTTCACCACCCCACACCCCTACCATCTCCTCATTCAGAGGAGGCAATCCTCCACCCTCTCTTTCTCCCAAAGTCCTTGCATCTTTGAATGCAGTGTAATCCAGCCCTTTCCAATCCCTGTCACCAAATCCACAGAAGGACTTCACTCTGCATATTGAAAGAGTCACCTCTGCACTCCATTAGATTTTGTTTCTATTCTCTCACCCTTCCTCCCTCACTGCAAGCTCCTTTCAGTGAAAGGGAGAAGCATATAACCATGTTCATGTTCTATTGCTGATGGAAATTATGACAATTAGGACACAATTAGATGTTTTATAATTAAATGCTACCATTAGTTACATTTCTATTAAATGTATTAGTATTTTAAAGTCTTCGAGAAGTCCTGCAAGAAAGACATGTGTTTTACTTTGGTTGGGCCAACATCTCACTATCATTTGACCAAGAAATAAACCCATCTCCACTTATCTTCAGCATGTATGTGTGTGAAACACTGTATTATTCTGCTAAATTACCTTTTCTCGGAGTGCATTTTGCAAAATGCTGTCCTTTCCAGCATGGTGTGATCCTCGCTTCCTCACTAGTGTTAAGCCCAGCTCTGGCAAAGCTCCTAATTTCTCAAACAGATCATTCTCGTTTCTATCATGTTTTAATAATTCCATGTGTGGAATGTTCTCTCTTCAAGACTCATCATAATTCCCATGACTTCCATTTAATGTTTCTCCATGTTTCAGCCATGCTGACCTCTTCTTTCTCTGACGTCTTCTATCTACCCCCACAACTCCCAGTGAGACGTTTTCCTAGAAAGTAACACATGGCTTTCTTTTCTTTTCTTTTTTTTAGAGACAGAGTCTTGCTCTGTTGCCTATGATGGAGTGCAGTGGTGCAATCTTGACTCACTGCAACCTCTGCCTCCCAGGTTCAAGCAATTCTCCTGCCTCAGCTTCCTGAGTAGCTGAGACTATAGGCGCATGCCACCACATCTGGCTAATTTTTTGTGCTTTAATAGAGATGGGATTTCACCATGTTGCTCAGGCTGGTCTCAAAATCCTGAGCTCAGGCAATCCACTCACCTCAGCCTCCCAAAGTGCTGGGATTACAGGTGTGAGCCACCACCCTGCCCTGCCACACATGGCTCTTTCTAGGCACTGCAGTTTCTTTCCATAATTAAAGCTAACAACTAAATCATAATATTTCCCAGGACAGGGACACTATTTTATATTTCTTCTATGTTTCCCACAGAAAGGACACTTAGCAGGCCCTAGCAATCTACTTACTGAATCGAACTGATAATAAAATAGTGAGAATCATTATTTTATTGAGCACTTCAATGTGACTGGCTTTATACTAAGTGTATATGTTATCCTACTTATTTTGAAAACAACCTCATGAAATATTATCATCCTTATTTTACAGATGAGAAAATTAAAATTCAAAGAAATATAAATAATTTATTATTAAATGGCCAGATCACCATTCAGACCAAGATTTGATTCCACAACCAGTGTACTTTAACCCCTATGACATAGTGCCTTCCAATTACTATACCTTTGTTAACCAAATTTTAAGGGCATTTCACGCAGCCGCAGATGACTGCAGTAAATGTGCACATGACTTATTGAGTTACTAGAATTCCAAGTTTGAGACTGCTTACTTTCCTCCCTGAATCACAACTGCAATTTTCTGCATAGCAGCCTTGCATAGAAGCAAGGTGGCTGTGAGATAACAAGAGAAGGGGAAAATACCATAACAGAATTAGAGTAATCATTAAAAGAAGCATTAGGAGTTTATTATGAGCCATAACAAGGAAGTTCACAGCCCACAAGCTTAACAGGCCAAGCTATACTTGCTATAATTATATCAGGGATGGTGATAGTTTGCACATTTATTGTATTATACTTTGAGATCATGTACAACATTTAAGTAAAGAAAGGTTTTTAGGAATGATATTAGTTTCAGTCTAAATCTAATTTTTGAAAAATAAACAATGCACAATACAGCTAAACCACACTTAAAAGTGAAAGTCATTGCTTTGTATCTACTAACATATTCTTTCCGAAACTTAAAAATCCAACCTCCCACTACCCGCATCTCAAAAACTGATCTTGATTCAACTGTGGCTCTGACACTCAGCTCTTTAATTTGGTCTTTGCTGACAGCTGACTTCAATTTTTGTCTGTTTATGGAAGTAAATTAAAAGAACACACTGTCTATGATCCAGTGGCTCTTTGTGGTGGAGTCTTATTCAGTTCCCAAATCAAAACCCAGAGTTGTCAGGAGGACTAATCCTTATGTAAACATGATTGCATTTGTAGTGTAGAGCATAGAGAAGCTCCAGGAGGCCAGGAAGAAGTATGTCACTTTCCCAGGTACTTCATGGAGCAATGTCTTTTGTTATTTCAATTTCAAAGTAATGAATTTAGACAAATTCAGATAAGATTCAGAAGCTTCAGATGGCTGATGTTTGGGTGGTGGATTTATATAAACATGAAGAGTCCCTACTATTTACTGATTGCTCAAGAATGCTCCTGGTGTCAGCACTTGCGGGTGGGTACGCGGGGGACAAATACCTGAAAAGAAGACTCCAAAAAACTTTAATTCATATAACCCCCTTCAAATTCAAGAATGCTTTGGTAAAAGATGGGATTAAATCTCAGGAAAGGAGACTTGATTTTATGTACATATAAACTGATGGCATTGCATATGCTGTTTCTAGGTTTTCTAAACAAATGAGCAAAACCAAAAATACAATTTTACTGGATGTTGAAAGCCCTTATTAAACCTATGCAACTTCTTATATGTTCCTTCCAAATCTAGGAAGCACCAGGTCATAGTGACTATCTCTTCTCCCTGAGATACTGTCTTTTTGAAAATACAGGCATATCTCATTTTGTTGTGCTTCACTTTATTGCACTTTGTGAATGTTGTATTTTTATAAATTGAAAGTTTGTGGCAACCTTGCATTAAGCAAATCTATTAGCACCATTTTTCCAACAGCGTATGCTCACTTCATGTCTTTGGTTTTTGTGTCACATTTTGGGTAGTTCTTATTTAGATTTTTCATTATTGTTATATCTGTTATGGTGATCTGTGATTAATAATATTTGATATTACTATTGTAAGTGTCCTGGGGAACTATTAACCATGACCACATAGGATGATGAATTTAATTGATACATGATATGTGTGTGTGTGTGTGTGTGTGTGTGAGAGAGAGAGAGAGAGAGAGAGAGAGAGAGAGAGAGAGAGAGATAGATTTGGGAGCCTCACTCTGTCATCTAGGCTGGAGTACAGTGGTGCAGTCTTGGCTCACTGCAACCTCTGCTTCCCAGGGTTCAAGCAATTCTGGTGTCTCAGCCTTGCAAGTAGCTAGGATTATAGGCGCCCACCACCATGTCTGGCTAATTTTTATATATTGAGTAGAGATGGGGTTTCGCCATGTTGACCAGGCCAGTCTTCAACTCCTGACTTCAGGTGATCTTTGTATAGATATAATAAGGGGTCCAGTTTCTGTTTTCTGCATATGGCTAGCCAGTTTTTCAAGCACCATTTATTAAATAGGGAATCCTTTTCCCATTGCTTGTTTTTGTCAGGTTTGTCAAAGATCAGATGGTCATAGATGTGTGGTGTTATTTCTGAGGTATCTATTCTGTTCCATTGCTCTATATGTCTGTTTTGGTACCAGTACCTTGCTGTTTCGGTTACTGAAGGCTTGTAGTATAGTTTGAAGTAAGGTAGCATGATGCTTCCAGCTTTGTTCTGTTTGCTTCAGATTGTCTTGGCTATATGGGCTCTTTTGGGGGTCCATATTAAATTTAAAGTAGTCTTAAATTTAAAGTACTTTTAACCTCCCAAAGTGCTGAGATTACAGTGAGTGAGCCACTGCACTTGGCCAATGTGTGTGTTCTGACTGCTCTAACAAAAGTCCATTTCCTCATTTTTCTCCCTCTTTGGGCCTCTATATTCCTTGAGACACAACAATATTAAAATTGGGCCATTCAGTCATGCTACCCAAAGTAATTTATAGATTCAATGCTATTCTCATCTAACTACCATTGACATTCTTCACAGAATTAGAAAAAACTACTTTAATTTACAAAAATTTTCTCCCAGTCTGTAGGTTACGTATTCACTCTGAGGATAATTTCTTTAGCTGTGTAGAATCTCTTTAGTTTAACTAGATCCCATTTTCAATTTTGGCTTGCATTGCAATTGCTTTTGATATTTCTGTCAGGAAATCTTTGCCCATGCCTATGTCCTCCTGAATGGTATTGCTTAGGTTTTCCTCTAGGGTTTTTATGGCTTGGGGTTTTACATTTAAGTCTTTAATCTACTTATCTGACAAAGGTCTAATATCCAGAATCTACAAGGAACTTAAACAAATTTACAAGAAAAAAACACAAACTACTCCATCAAAAAGTGAGCAAAGGATATGAACAGACACTTCTCAAAAGAAGACATGTGGCCAAGAAACATATGAAAAAAGACTTGACCAAGCACCATGCTCATGCCTGTAATCTCAGCATTTTGGGAGGCCAACACAGGTGGATCAAGAAGTCGGGAGTTTGAGACCAGCCTGGCCAATATGGTGAAACCCCATCTCTACTAAAAGTATAAAAAATTAGCTGGGCATGGTGGCATAGGCCTGTAGTCCCAGATACTCAGGAGGCTGAGGCAGGAGAATTGCTTGAACCCAGGAGGCAGAGGTTTCAGTGAGCCGAGATTGCACCACTGCACTTCAGCCTGGGTGACAGAGCAAGAGTCTGTCTCAAAAAAGAAAAAAGGCTCAACATCACACTGATCATTAGAGAAATGCAAATCAAAACCACAATGATATAGCATCTCATGCCAGGCAGAATGGTGATTTTACAAAGTCAAGAAACAACAGAAACTGGTAAGGTTGTGGAGAAATAGGAACACTTTTACACTGTTGGTGGGAATGTAAATTAGTTTGACCATCATGGAAGCAGTGTGGTGATTCCTCAAGGATCTAGAACCAGAAATACATTTGATCCAGGAATCTCATTACTTATTATATACCCAAAGGAATATAAATCATTCTACTATAAAGACACATGTGCACATATGTTGATTACAGCACTATTTACAATAGCAAAGACATAAAACCAACCCATATGCCCATCAATGATAGATTGGATAAAGAAAATGTGGTACATATATATCATGGAATACTATACAGCCATAAAAAGGAATGAGATCATGTCCTTTGCAGGAACATGGATAAACCTGGAAGCCATCATCCTCAGCAAAGTAACACAGGAACAGAAAACCAAATACCTCATGTTCTCACTCATAAATGGGAGTTGAACAATGAGAACACATGGACACAGTGAGAGGAACAATACACACTAGTGCCTGTTAGGGGGTGGGGAGTGAGGAGAAGAGCCTGGATGACATATTAATAGATGCAACAAATCACCATGGGACATGTATACCTATGTAACAGTCCTGCACATTCTGTTCATGTATTCCAGAACTTAAAAGTAAAATTTTTTTAAAAAAGGAAAAAATAAGTAACTACTAGATATTTGGATGTTAAGCCAACTTTTATGACTTGGATTAACCCAACTGTCCAAAGTGTATTATTCTTTTAACATACTGTTGGCTTTTATTTATTAATAATTTTTCCAGATTTTTATATTACTATTCAAAATACCAACATGCACTCTTTTTTCTTTATTCAATTTTATATTACTAAATAATGATATAATGATAATATAAGGATAATATAATTATATAATGATGCTATTCTGTCTTTGTAAATTCAAAGACTTTACTTACTTGCTTAAGCTCAGTAAGATCTGTTTTTGAAATTAAAAATAAAGTAATAAAATAAAATTAAATTAGTCCATTTAGTGATCATACAATGAATGGCCTCTAAGTGTATTCAAGTGAAAGGAAGAGTCACACAACTCTCACTTTAAATAAAAATCTAGACAATCATTAAGCTTAGTGAGGAAGGCATGTGAAAAGCTGAAAAAGGTCAAAAGATAAGCCTCTCTGCTACACACACAATTAGCCAAGTTGCGAATACAAAGGAAAAGTTTCTTGAAGGATATTGTAAGTGCTATTCCAGCAAACAGACAAATGATAAGAAAGTGAAACAGCCCTATTGCTGATATGGAGAAAGTTTTAGAGATCTAGATAGAAGATTAAATCAGTCCGAACATTCCCTTAAGCCAAAGCCTAATCCAGAGCAAGACCTTAACTGTCTTGAAGGCTGAAAGAGGTGAGGAAGTTGTAGAAGAAATGTTTGCAACTAGCAGAGATTGGTTCATGAGATTTAAGGAAACAAGCTGTTTTGATAACATAAAAGTGCAAGGTAAAGCAGAAAGTACTGATAGAGAAGATGCATCAAGTTATCCAGAAGATCTAGCTAAGATAATGATAAAGGTGGCAATACTAAGCAACAGATTTTCCTCATAGATGAAAAACCTTCAATGGGAAAACGATGCCATCTAGGACTTTTATAGTTAGAGAGAAGTCAATGCCTACCTTCAAAGCTTCAAAGCACAGACTCACTCTCTTGTTACAGGCTAATCTAGCTGGTGACTTTAAGTTAAAGCCAATGCTCATTTACTATTCTGAAAATCTTAGGGTTCTTAGGAATTATGCTGTTTTCCTCTGTCTTTGCTCTATAAATGGAAAAACAAAGCCTGGATGACAGACATCTATTTATAGTGTGGTTTACTGAATATTTTAAGCCCATTGTCTGTTGTTTTCATAACTGGGATAGAACACTCATTCTGCAGCCCATGAATCAGGAAATAATTTCAAATTTCATGTCTTATGTTTAAAAATACATTTCATAAGGCTGTAACTGCCATAGCTAGAACTTTGATAAAACTGTCATAGAATTTTGAGGTGTTTGAGACTCAGTGGAGGAAGTACCATCACATGTGGTAGAAATAGCAAGAGAACTAGAATTAGAAGTGAAGTCTAAAGATGTGTCTGCATTGCTGCAATCTCATTAGAAAACTTTAATGGATGACGAGTTGCTTCTTATGGATAAACAAAAAAAGTGTGTCTTGAGATGAAACCATCTCCAGGTAAAGATGCTGTGAACATTGTTGAAATGACAACAAAGGATTTAGAATATTTCATAAATTTAGTTGAGAAAGCAGCAACTGGGTTTGAAATGATTGACTCTAATTTTGAAAGAAGTCTACTGTGGGTAAAACACTATCCAACAGCATCACATGTTATGAAGAAATCTTTCATGAAAGAGTCAATGTGGCACACTTCATTGTGTCTTATTTTATGAAACTGCCACAGCCACTCAATCTTAGGAAATCACCACATCGATCAGTTAGGAGCAGTCAACATTGAGGTAAGCCCCTCTGCCAGCAGAAAAGATTACAACTAGCTGAAGGCTCAGATAATTATTATTTTTAGCAATAAAATATTTTTGAATTAAGGTATATACATTTTTTAGACATAGTACTATTGAATACTTAATAGACCACACTATGTTGTAAACATAACTTTTATATGCGCTGGGAAACCAAAATATTTGTGTGACTCCTATTATTGTGATATTTGCTTTATTGCAATGGTCTGGAAGGCCTCAGGACATACTGAGGGTCTGGTTCCAGACCACGGCAATAAAGCAAAACACAATAAAGTGAAGTATGCCTGTATCTTCTTCTGGGGCTTAGTTCCATGGATTTGAAGCAGATCGGCAAGCATAACCAAAAGTCCTGAGCCAGGAAGGAGGAACTGAAACGAGGTTGGTGAGTTTGAGACAAATAAGTGCAGGTGAGAGTGCAGGAGCTGAGATGGTAAAGGTTGGCAGCAGTCGGGCGCAAAGCTACGGAAAGACTTCAGAGGCTGTTTTAAGTGCAATGGAAAGTGCTATGGGAGGATTTTCAGCAGATCATTCTGACTGCTCTGCGGAATAGAAGAAAGCAGTGTGGTTGAGGGGAAACAGCTAAAGAAGCTTTTTTGGCCGTCCTGGGAAGGAATGAGGGGAGCTTAGTCTAGGGTGGCCAGTGTGAACAGAGATGTTAAAATGAATTCAACTCTATTTTAAAGTTTCTATATGATAGGTATTATGCTAGAATGGAAAGATAAAGTGATAAAGGACATTGTATGTGTGAATTTTAATTTTCAGGAATCTCAGTGTCTATTAGAAAAATTGACAAACAGAAACTTGTACTTGAGAATGTTAAATGTTAGCATAAAATCAAACAGAACACTTTGGAAAGCATGTAGGATAGTAAACCAATCCATAGGAAAACCTCAGGTAAAATGTTGGTGATTAATTATCAACTATTTATTGAGAAAGCAATTGTGTGATTGAAGTTGCAGCACTATATTAGAGAACTTCCGAGTTATTTCTACAGTCCACATTTCTGAATGTATTGATGAAGAAACTAGGGTTTTGAAAGATTAATGGTCTTGACTAAGAACATACAGATGGGTGATGACCAAATCAAACATGCAGTTATTAATGACTTATGTTCCTGGTGGTAAATAAGAAACATGGTTCTTCTGTTCTAGCTTTCCTAATTAAGACAGAGAAATTGACAGTGACTACGAAGTTTCTTGATTGAGGACCTGAGTAAACGGAAGTGTCATTGGTTGAAATAACCAAAAGTGTGGAAGGAACAAGTGTTGGGGTGTAGGAAGGACACAGAATGGAATGGATTCAATTTGGAGGTGCCAGTGACATTTTCAAGTGATATTAGCAGGGAGAATCATTTTAATAAAAGGCCAGCCTCGTGACATCATCTCACTTTAATCCCTGGTACAAATTAGAGCTAGAGACAAATTGCTTCTAGATAAAATAGTTATTTTAAATAGGGATATTATCATTGAAAGATTATTTACATTCTTACATGTGCTAACTACTCCCACATGAAACAGGCATGGTGTTTTATCTCCTGAAAGCATAAGGAAAAAATTATTTTTGTTTCTTTGCTCATTTTGGTTAAACTTATAAATCTGAACAGCAGACATTGTATATTGTTTTAATCACCTATAAAGAGAGAAACATGCATAGCAGAATTTATTACAAAAAAACTTTATACCTTCTTCCAGAATTGTTCTAAGTACTAGAATTGTTTAAAAATACAAATCTTGAGTCTGCTCAGTTCTCCTTTCAGTCCAGCTCATTCAATATTCAAGGAATGTTTTCCTGGAGGAGGATAGTAGCAGTGACAGGCTAGAGAAAAGAGGGACACCAACCCACAACAGGATAGATACATCCATCCAAGGAAATAAAGTTCTCAATGCGTAACTAATTAATTGGCTCAGTTAATTTTGATTAAATAAAACAGTATGGCAATCTGAAACATACAACCAGAATCTCTGCATTTGAATATTAACTTTCCTAAAAGTGAGGCAAAGTCACAAGAAAACAAATTGACAGCAGAGATTGTCAAGTGAACACATAAATAAACCAATATGGCCACCACCAACATGACAATTTTTTGATACGTTTTAGAGCTAGCATAATTCAAGCATCCTTTGATAAAAAGCATCAGGCTAAGTATTCCTCCTATGCAATTAAGGGGGAATGCCCCTTTGTAAAGGATGAAACTTCCACTGTCACCCTGCTTTATTCTGATTGGAAGAAATGACTGAGGGGCAGGAAGAGGAGGGGCTCTACTTACTAGAAGAAAAAACAGGGGTCACACATGAACACACCTTCCAGGTGCATTTGGCCATATGAAAGAGTTGAATAAAACTTAGAAGGTGGACAGAAGGGGCTACTTTTGAGGTGTTTCTTTACCTGTCTTTGTGATCTCTCCGTGGAAAAAAACAGATGACTCAAATTGAGAAGAACTGTGATTGGGCAAACGGGGCAGGAGGTGGGCAAGGGGCTGGGGGAAGGGCTGGATTCACTGTACTTGATTATCTTCTTTGATGTTTGCAGTAAACATATCAATCATATCTCAGAAAGGGTTTAGGTCCAACACTCTGAAATGCATCTGGTTATCATTCCCAAGGGAAATTAGCCCGTGCTGTGTCATTATCCTGTCAAGAAATCAAAGGCCCTCTTCCTGCATCAGGGGCTGTGGTTTGCCTTTGTTTGTCCATTTCTTTGTGACCCTCACCTGTGATTGGCTCGCAGTTGCCTGAACATATAACTATCACCACATAGCCCTTTTCTGGAGGCTGATTGGCTACATCCACTTCTCATTTTGCAGGGAATAGCCTCTCTACATACATTTTGTGAATTTAATAATTTATAATGTTGTTATAGGGAGATATATTCTGTACTTTCCAAGCCATTAACTTGAAATGATATTTCTATCACCCAACTTATATGTGAATCAGCCACTTTTGTACCTATGTAGCTTAACTTCCTATCTCTTCTTCATCAAGAGTATAGCACTCCAGTGAGAGAGGAATGTGGACCTTATACAAGATGACATGAAATTAGCATAAAGATATCTTCCACTGAGTCTTAGAGCTGGAAGTTATAATAAAGTCATATAGTAAAATTTTCTCGTTATATTTGGTCAAATTGTAGCCCAGGAACTCATAATTGGAATGATCATGTAACTTACTGTCCAATGTAAATACTTTCAGAGTGCTGGAACTACAGGTATAAAATGGGACAATGTTGGGTGCACTAAGACACATATCCCATTCATAATCAAATTTGTTCAATGTGGTGAGTTAATGACAGAGGTAACATTATAAACCTGAGCATACTAAAGGAATTTGTTCTTATAGTACACTGAATAAAAAGAAATATGATTCATGCAACTTAAAGAGATTTTTCATTAATAGGTTTTTCTATAATTCTGCATTAACACAACAAAAAACATATTTTCTATGTTAATTTGGTTTTATACTAAAGTTAATTTTCAAAACATATTTGTTACTGTTTAATAATGATAAAATTCATGTTGATGATTATAAAATTTATGAAGTTTGGTTTAAATTAAAATACAGAAAATATACTCTTCCATATTTTGAGTAGTTATGAGAACCAAATGGACCTGAAAATTCTTGGCAAAGTATTCACCTATAACAAAACCAAATATCAATAAATGCTTATGAGATATAAAATAAAAATCAGTAAAATCAAAGAAAAATATCATAAAAGAACAGCTAGTAAGTAACAACCATAGAGCTTTCAAAATTATTATCTCATGAGAAAATATATTAAAAAGTGGTAAAGCAAAAAAAAAGTGGCAAAGCAAATTTATTTTAGAGAATACCTTTATTGACAGATCCTAGCATAAACACTGACACATTCTAAACTATCACGATTGTAGTCACTTAAATTTTAAGCTATCTCATGGTTGCAATAAGTTACCTTGAAAGCAAATAAGTTTGAAGTGACAACTAGTGAAAACTGGAAGAATAAAGATACCAGGGTCATAGTCCAACTTCTTGAGATTCCCTTTCGTAGACCCAAACCATCGACTCTTAGCAATTAGAGTTAAGCATTATTTTCCATTCCTTTGAAGTACCTGGCAGCTGACCTGGTGGCCAACTGAAAATAAATATTTCCATTGCCTTATTCAAAAAACAATTCCTTACATTAGAGCTCACTATAAAGCAGAAATCACTTACTGCAATGTGAGATGCAAACTTGGTATTTGGCCAAGTAAGTGAATTATAAAAAAGATTGTGGGTTTACCTGCTACGATTTTAGTATTTGTCCCCTCCCAAACTTATGTTGAAGTTTAGTTGCCATTGTGGCTGTTTTAAGAGGTGGCACCTTTAAGAAGTGATTAGATCATGAGGTCTCCACCCTCATGGGCAGGATTGGTGACATTATAAAAAGGTGAGCTTGGCCCCCCTCTTGCTTTTCCCTTTCTCTGTCTCCCTCTCTCTTTACCTTTTCCTCTGCCTCTCTTTTCCCTTCTAACTTTCTGCAATAAGATGACACAGCAAGAAGGCCCTCTTCAGATGCCAGCACCCTGATGTTGGACTTCCCAGCCTCCAGAACTGTCAGCCAATAAATCATTATAAATTACTCAGTCCCAGGAATTCTGTTATAACAGCACAAAACAGACTAAGACATTACCTTAAATCAGCATGCAAAAACAGTCTCTGGAAGATCAAAGCACCTAATAGGTTCCTAGCAACACAATTATTTTTCCACAATAATCAGGTTGATAAACAGATCCAGGATGCTTGATATCTGGATAGGAAATGTACCTCTCACATTTTTACTATCACTTTTTAAATACTAATTTAAAGAAATAGTTATGGACTTAGGGGAAAAAAAGGACTGCTCCACCACGTTAAAAGGTCAAAGTTTGATATTAGTATTCCTTGAAAGTGAAATATCCATTAGAATTATTTGGGGACTTTGCCATTTTTCTGGACCTCACCCACAGATATTCTAATTCTGCAGGGCTAAAGTGGAGGGAGACCAGGAATCAGCACTTTGGGGAAGTACTGCTGAAGTTCCATTCTGCAAGGTGATTCTGATGAAGATGGTTCATGCACAGTGGTTTAATGCAGAAATAGGAAAGTGCTTAGCCACTATGGCAAGTTTACCTGTCTGCTCTGTACAATATTTGCCAACAGGTTTTCTTCTAAGATTTTATACATTATAAGAGATTTTTAAAATATATTTTGTTAATTCAGGGTAAAATATTTTAAAAGGTTATTTTATTAGGTATTATAATCATGGGAAATACAAATATATAAACTATGACTATTTTGTCATACAATAGGAAGTGTGTGTGTGTGTGTGTGTGTGTGTGTGAGCAAGCTGAACGTTTGGACACACCCATTAATTTTTTAAAAAGTAAATCTCTGGTAAAAGTTGATTCGTAAGTAGAAGAGTAGTGGTTTAGATATTCTATCCTCAAATATACTACTTTTCCATGGACTTTAAAAATATGCTTTCTCCTTTAAAAATGGAAAGAAAGCATTTGGTTTTTCTTTTAACTATATAAATCTCTCCTCAATAATAATAATAAAACATTGAAAAGGATAATGAAAAACAATGGAATATAATCTCAAATAACTGACTTTTTAAAAAGAAATCAAAACTGGTATAGATAAGAATGAAAAGTGATTTTGAAAGTTCTACGGGAAAGTCCTAAGAACTGGCATTGTTTAGTCTAGAGAAGGGATTGTTAGGGAATATTTTAATAATATTTTTATAAAAAATGCAATTAAAAAAAGACTAAAAGCAGGTTATAATGGGAAGAAAGCTGAAAATTATTCATCTTAACTGGACAAATAAAGTATGCTTCTTGGTGATTTTAGAAGCATTATTTTTATCTTCTTAATAGAAACTTCCTCTCTAATTTCTCTCCTTCTTCCTTTTCTTTCTTCTTTTCTTTCTTCCTCCCTTAAATAACTATTTAGCATCTATTATGTGCCAGGCACAAAGGAAATGCAGTTGGTTTAAGTTAAATATATTTGCTTAGGGAAGAGTTCATGGAGAACATTGGCTATTTTAATGTTTTATAAGAATCTGCATATAAAACAACTCATGGCATACGTTGTAGGGAGGTTTCTCACAAAGACCACTTAGTTTGGGAAATTTCAGTCTACTCTTAATTTTGCTAATCTCTAACAAGAGATTTCAGTAACATAATTCAATTTCAGAGTGTAAAATGTGATAGAAATTCTCAATTCCAGAACAGTGGAGAGGCTAGTCAAATTTTTTTTTTCTGTTACTAATTTCACTGATAGCACTTGGGAAAGATTATGAAGTCCATTTGGCAGGCTTTTCTCTGTAAACTGCTACTCTGTTCTTTCATTTAATGATCAAGGAATACTACTGACTAAGTATAGTGCCAAATCAGGTTTTAGTAGTGTCCAATTCTACTTTTAGTGGTTATTGATGAGAAATTAGTCTGAGTTACATCTCTTCTTTCTCCTTCATTGGCCTTCTTATAACATATGTACTCTGCTGTATTAGTCAGGGTTCTCCAGAGAAACAGAATCAATAGGATATACACAGATATATAAGAGGAGACATTATGGAAATTGTTTTGCATGACTGTGAAGGCCAAGAAATTCTATTATATGCTGTCTGGAGCTGGAGAACTGTGAAAGCTGTTGGTGTAATTCATTCCAAGTTCAAAGGCTTGAGAACCAAAGGATCCCATGGTTTCAGTTCAAGTCTAAAGACCTGAGAACCAGGTTCTGCTGGCATAAGTCCTGGAGTCTGAAGGCACAAAAATCAGGAGGTCTGATAAATGATGGCAGAAGATGATTGCCCAGGTTCAAGAAGAGGGAGCAAATTTGCACCACCTCTGCCTTTTTGTTCTATCTGGGTCCTCCATGGATTGGATGGTGTCTGTCCACATTGGTGAGGGTAAATGTTCTTTACTCAGTTTATCAATTCAAATACCAATCTCTTCTGGAAATAACCTTATATATACACTCAGAAATAATACATACCAGCTTTCTGGGTATCACTTCACCCAGTCAAGTTGACACATAAAATTAACCATCACACCCATTTTTAAAGAAACATCCCTCTCATATGTAGGGGCTCATTTTGGCTCAGGCTAGAGCGTAGATAGAGCATTCTCCCAGGTGCTCTGATGAGAAATGACTTTATTAGGCCAGTGTATTAGTCTGTTTTCACACTGCTATAAATAATTGCCTGAGACTGGGTAATTTATAAAGAAAAGAGGTTTGATTGGCACGCAGTTCTGCATGGCTCAGGAGGCCTCAGGAAACTCACCATCATAGCGGAAGGGGAAGCAGGCACCTTCTTCACAAGGCGACAAGAAAAACAGCGAAGGAGGCACTTCCAAATACTTATAAAACCATCAGTGAGAACTCACTCACTATCATGAGGACAGCATGGGGGAATCCGCCCCCATAATCCAATCACCTTGCTTCCTTACACATGGGGATTACAGGTCCCTCCCTCAACACATGGG
Source organism: Saimiri boliviensis (assembly GCF_048565385.1). Classification (NCBI taxonomy): domain Eukaryota; kingdom Metazoa; phylum Chordata; class Mammalia; order Primates; family Cebidae; genus Saimiri; species Saimiri boliviensis. Next base: position 57,686,411 of record NC_133463.1, on the reverse strand, counting down.
GATTACAGTTCAAGATGAGAATTGGTTGGGGACACAAGGCCTGACCATATCAGTCAGAAAATTGCTCTGCTCCAAAACAGCAACAACCACAACAAGGCTTTCTCCTTTAAAAATTAAAGTAACACAGTGGCAAATATGCATCATTGGCTATAGAAGGATATAGTAGTGAACGATCCTGAAAGGAAGCAAAGAATGTTGGAGAAGGTGACAAGAGATAATAATAATTAGAACCCAAGAAAACTGGTAGTTGACATTGAAAAGTCTTGTGAAGCAATGACTAGAATTGGGTTCGTGGAAGGAAGACGGGCAGGGCGAGGAAGTGATAAGCAAGGGGAAATGGGCTAGGGAACAAAGCCTTGTAGTCAACTGAGTGTTTGTCTTAGGACTTCTAGACATGAATTTGAGTGAATCAGTAAATGTGTTTTAGAAGTAACGCACACAATTTAAGCATGACTGTACTACACTGCATCCCTTTATTTGTGTAGTACAACAAAAGGTTTTCACTAACTCAAGCTTCCTCTGCTTCCACTCCGAGTCAGACTTTTAACTTGGTCTGCAGCCTCCATTTCATGTCATACTTTGCCATCTAGTGGCTGGTCACAGTATAAGGCAATAACTAATTCTAAACCAAACTTAGATTTCCATATGCTTTGTTGAAAACCTGAGACATTCAACTTTGCAAAATGTAATATCTTATTTGCTTTCATTATATGCTGTCTTGCTCCAAAGAGAATACAATGGTGGTTTAGCTTTGGGGTTGAAATTTCAGATTATGACAGAGCTGGGCAAGGTTGAGAGAGTAAAAACAAAATTATAAATAATCACATTATTTTTCTTAACATTAAAACATCACGTTCCTTGGTGTTTCTCTTCCATGCAGAGTTTATATAAACTGAAATCCAATAGGATTTTCCAAGCTAGTTATTCTGGTTGGTTTATTTTATTATTGTGTGCTAAAACCAACCTGACTTTCATTTAATTATGTCAACTGGTATATATGATTTTCCCCATACTTTATCAAGCTTTTCTTTCTTCTTCTGTATTCCTCAGTGAAGGAGATATCATTTGACATTTTTGCATCATTAAAAAAAAATCTATGGTTTCACTTCCTGTTGCCTCATGTGAGACATGACTCTGATCATTGTTGAGTTAGCTTATGATTTACACAAAATATTCAGGAAACTTTTATCCTTGCTTCTACTCAGCATCACGTCTCTTTAGGGCTGCTTAATGCAACGTTTGTACTGCCAGGAACACTTGAATGACAATTCACATTTAACAGTTAGTGTATGCTGTTAAACTAACTAGTGTATTTTTTCATGGTCAAACATATGAAGAGGGAAATCTTTGTGTTGAACTATTTAAGTGACAATCTGAGAAGGACACAGTCTAATTCCAGACTACATTTGGAAAAAATGTTGAATGCACAGGGTTTTGTTTGGTAGTTAAGAGCATGCTTTGGAGGGAATAGACAAATTTCTATTCCAGTTCTTTTATTTTTACTTTTAAAAAGATGGGGTTTTGCTTTGTTGCCCAGGGTAGTCTTGAACTACTGGGTTCAAGTGATCCTCCTACCTTGGCCTCCCAGAGTGGTGGAATTACAGGCATGAGCCACCACACCTGGCCCATATTCTAGTTCTGATACTTACTAGCTGTGTTGCCTTATTTAAGTAATTTAATCCCTTTAAACTTTATTTCATTTATCTGTCAAATAACAAAAAAAAAAATGTACTTGCCTCATAAAAAACTTGGGAGGATTAAATAAAGTAACTTACGATAGCTTAGTCTTAGGAGAGTGTCTTGCACACAGTAAACAATAAATAGAAGTTGTTATGATGATAGTGCTAATGTTTGGCCAACAATCTAGGTTTTGCCATTAATTTCTAATTCTGCCTAAATAACCTTTTGTAATGTAAATCCTTGGTTTACTGTCATGTATCTGTGAAATTCTCCTTGGGAAGGCTCTGCAATAAGCACTGTAGCCTGAAGAGTGATTAGCATTTGATGGTCAAAGACATTTCATTCTAAACAAGAGAGGAAAATGTCTCAAAAAAGAGTAGAGTCCAAAGTCATGCACCCCGTTTATTCCAACACTGTAGGTCCTGGCTGTGCGAATGGGAATTGCCCATGGCAGGGTGGTATGCAAGGGAGGAAATCCATGTTTCAATCCTCAAAATGTGTTCTCAGTACCAGGGGATCTTTGATTTGGATCAAGGATTAAAACGGGAACAAGAGCAACCTGGTTTACTACAGTAAAGAATGTCCATTATGGATTTTGCAGGCGATGGGAGCAGGGCGGGGCGGGAGATGAGAGTTTGAGACTAAATGAGCAACCAAAAGGCAGATTAGCACCTCCATTCCACCATTTCCCAGCTAACTTGTGGCAAGTAAGTGAGTACTGTGGGGTCTCTCTCTCTCTCTCTCTCTCTCTCTCTCTCTCTCTCTCTCTCGCCCTCTTTCTGTCTCTCTCTCTTACAAGGTCTCCGTCTGTTGCCCAGGCTGGAGTGCAATGGCACAATCTTGGCTCACTACAACCACTGCCTTCTGGTTCAAGTGATTCTCCTGCCTCAGGCTCCTGAGTAGCTGGGATTACAGGCAGCCACCAGCACACCCAGCTACTTTTTGTATTTTTAGTAGTAACGGGGTTTCACCATGTTGCCAAGGCTGGTCTCGAACTCCTGATCTCAACTGACCCACCCGCCTTGGCTCCCAAAGTACTGGGATTACAGGCATAATCCCTTGATCCCAGTTTGGAATCTGTTTCTTTGATATTTACAGGGAATAATGTGGACTTTGGGGCATATCACAATGTAATGTGGAGTGTGTATCTGTGAGATTTACAAGGAATGATGCAACCAAAAATGCTCATTGGGTTGCACTGTCCTGTGAATGTGAAAATGTCATGACAGTAGCACCAACCTGTCCTGCCTATCACTGTGGTCTCTGTGTACTTGGCACAATGCTCTGTAAATCAGTGTTCCCATATTATTTGTTGAAAAAAAGAGTGAGCCAAAGTTACTTATTGCATTTCTCTTCCTGAACCCCAGACATGTGTCTACAACTGCCCAAAGGACATTTCCAACTGAATGTTTGAAGTGTTGCACGAAATCAGTGGGCAAAACTGATCTCTTGCTTTTTACCACTACAGCCTAGTTCTTCTGTGAATGGCACTGCTAACCACCTTGTTGTTCATGTCAGAAACCCAATGTTCGTCCTTTTTTTTTTTCTCTCTTTTTTCTGAACTCCTAGCCACATCTGGAATAAGTGCAGCTTTCTCGACCTCCTCTACCCTCTCTGTTTCAGAACTCTGGACTTCCTTGAATCACTACAACAACATTTAAGATTGCTTTCCCCACATTCACTCTTGTTCTCCTCCATTTCATTCATGATGAATGACAGACCTCTGAAATGGAAACATTCAAGGGTACAGTCAAAGCTGAAGAAAGGAGCCATGTGTTATGGCAGGCAGAGTGCTGGGATGGAAGAGAGGGCATCTAAGTTCTGGTTCTATTACTGCCCGAATAAGTGAATTTGGACATCTCTCTGCCTCTATGGCTACTGGCTTTTTTGTCTACAAAATGAAAACTTTGGATCATGTGATTTCTAAAGATATTTATAACATGAAAATTTCAATGCTTTTGTTAAAACTTTCTGGAGCAAATGCCTTTTATGATGTTTTAAAATTGATTTTAATAATAGAGCTGGTTGCAAATGACTTTAAATATGTATTCCTTAAAGGCTTCTCTCCCTGGTAGTTACAAACTGAATAATCCCCTAATGGGATTATGATTACAGATACAATCTGGTCATTTGTTCATGTTAAACTCCAGTTTTTCTTATCTCATTTTACAAAAGTTGAATGAGATCGATCTTTATGTGCCTCTTTGCTTGTAATATAAAGACCTTCCAGGAGTCTTTAATCCACTCAGGAAAGAAGTTTCTATATATTTCTCTCACAAAATAACAATTAATTAGAAATTACTTAATTGAAAATAATATGCCCCCAGTTATCATTGATTAATTTAATTAATTAAGAATTAACAGGATGACATGGTTCCCTTAAATGTGACTGCACCAATAGGTGTAGAGGGATAGAATAAAGAAAATAATGATTTCATGTTATTCATTGCTTGGGTGATATCTGAAGTTACTGTGTTAAGTCTGAGCATTGTATTTTAGTGGGCACATTGACAAATTACAATGAGTCCAGAGGAGGAATCTGTATTGTTATAGAATCTGCAAACCCTATATGAAACACGGTTGAAGAAGCCAAAGATATTTAAGCTAGAAAAGACAAAAATTATGGAGAACACCAGAGACCTCAATTTTCTGAAGGACTGTCAGTAGCGTAGAGATTTGGCTTCCTCTAGTGCTTCAGTGACTAACACACTATTCCTGTGTGTTAAAAACACTCCCGTGACTTTTCATTATTCTTATAAGAAATTCCAATCTTCCTATTCCAGGCTTTCACCCACTTATGTCCCTATGCCCATCACTCACTAGGGTTAAGACCTGTTTGGTTTTGGCTTTTTGTTTTATGTTCCTTCAACACAAAATTCGAATCCACCTCAGATATCTTCTACTTGCTGTTCTCTAACTAAACAAGAAACTACATGAACAATTAAATAAAGCATTAGTAATGGGTACAGGTTAAAGACAGCAGATTCTACTCAGTACAAGAAAGAATTGAGCCTCAGAACCCAAAGCCCAGAGTCCTAGTAGAAAATGGAGATCTGTCCATCTGGAATAATTAAAGAGAGTGCTAATCAACTCCTGCCAGGGAAGTTGTAGAAGGTGAATTTGTTGCTTTGAGCTTTATTGGACAGAAACTCATCATAACTTGCCTTCTGCCCAAAGACGAATATCCTGGTTTATATAACAAAAGAGTCCCAACATGGCTAAATCCAGGTAATCAAATAATGTCTGCAGGAACATTATTTGTTCCAGCCACAACCTCTGCTTCTCTCTGCGTTGGCCTCATTCTCAGGCAGGCTGTCTCTAAGAGGAAGAAATGTGGCCTCCAGAAGTTTCAGGACTATATCCTGCCTGATTAGCAACCCCAGAAAAAAAAAAAAGAGAGTTGCTATTTCTTAAAAAATTCCAGCAATAGTCCCAGGATTAGCTATATTTGGTTTGTCTTGGGCCACATGTTCACCCTCAGCCAATCACTGCAGTTTGGAGAAGAGATCCTTTCAACTGCCACTTTTGAGACTAGTGAAAAAACATACCTCTCACAAAAGTCAGAAATAGAATCAGCTTCACCGAAACAACATGAAATAAAATTGTGGGAGGCGTAGTTCTTCAAAATAAAATAAGGGAGTAGCTCACAAAATAAAGGGATGCTGGAAAAACATGAAATCTCTATTATAGATGATGCTTTGAATCTACAAATTACTCTGGGCAGTATGACCATTTTCATGATACTGATTCTTCCTAACCATGAGCATGGAATGTTTCTCCATCTGTTTGTATCCTCTCTTATTTCCTTGAGCAGTGGTTTGTAGTTCTCCTTGAAGAGGTCCTTTACATCTTTTGTTAGTTGTATTCCGAAGTATTTTATTCTGTCTGTAGCAATTGTGAATGGGAGTTTGCTCATGATTTGGCTCTCTGTTAGTCTGTTATTGGTGTATAGAAATGCTTGTGATTTCTGCACATTGATTTTGTATCCTGAGACTTTGCTGATGTTGCTTATCAGTTTAAGGAGATTTGGGACTGAGATGATAGAGTCTTCTAAATATACAATCCCCATCAAGCTACCAATAACCTTCTTCACAGAACTGGAAAAAACCACCTTAAACTTCATGTGGAACCAAAAGAGAGCCTGCATAGCCAAGACAATTCTAAGCAAAAAGAACAAAGCTGGAGGCATCACGCTACCTAATTTCAAACTGTACTACAAGGCTACAGCAATCAAAACAGCATGGTACTGGTACCAAAACAGAGAATTAAATCAATGGAACAGAACAGAGGCCCTGGAGGCAATGCCACACATCTACAATCATCTAATCTTTGACAAAACTGACAAAAACAAGCAATAGGGAAAGGATCCCCTGTTTAATAAATTGTGTTGGGAAAACTGGCTAGCAGTGCACAGAAAGCAGAAACTGGACCCCTTCCTGACACTTTACACTAAAATTAACTCCAGATGGATTAAAGACTTAAACATAATACCTAACACCATAAAAACTCTAGGAGAAAACCTAGGCAAAACCATTCAGGACATAGGCATAGGCAAGAACTTCATGACTAAAGCACTAAAAGCATTGGCAACAAAAGCCAAGACAGACAAACGGGACCTAATTAAACTCCAGAGCTTCTGTACAGCAAAAGAAATAATCATTAGAGTGAACCAGAAACCAACAGAATGGGAAAAATTTTTTGCAATCTACCCATCTGACAAAGGGCTAATATCCAGAATCTACAAAGAACTAAAACAGATTCACAAAAAACAAACAAACCCATCCAAAAGTGGGAGAAAGATATGAAGAGACACTTTTCAAAAAGAGACATCTATGAGGCCAACAGACATGAAAAATGCTTATCATCTGATTATTAGAGAAATGCAAATCAAAACCACATTGAGATACCACCTCATGCCAGTGAGAATGGTGATCATTAAAAAATCTGGAGACAACAGTGGCCAGAGAGGATGTGGAGAAATAGGAACACTTTCACACTGTTGGTGGGAGTGTAAACTAGTTCAGCCATTGTGGAAGACAGCGTGGTGCTTCCTCATGGACCTAGAAATAGAAATTCCATTTGACCCAGCAATCCCATTACTGGATATATACCCAAAGGATTATAAATCATTCTTTTATAAAGACACATGCACATGTATGTTCGTAGCAGGACTGTTTACAATAACAAAGACCTGAAACCAACCCAAATGCCAATTGATGATAGACTGGACAAGGAAAATGTGGCACATATACACCATGGAATACTATGCAGCCATAAAAAATGATGAATTTGTGTCCTTTGTAGGGACATGGATGAATCTGGAAACCATAATTCTCAGCAAACTGACGCAAGAACAGAAAATCAAACTCTGCATGTTCTCACTCATAGGCAGGTGTTGAACAATGAGAAAACATGGACACAGAGAGGGAAGCATCATACATTGGGGTCTTTTTGGGAGGGCAAGGGAGGGATAGCGGGGGGGTTGGGGAGGTCAGGGAGGTATAACATGGGGAGAAATGCCAGTTGTAGATGACGGGGGATGGAGGCAGCAAACCACATTGTCATGTGTGTACCTATGCAACAATTCTGCATGATCTGCATATGTACTCCAGAACCTAAAGTATAATTAAAAAATAAAAAGAAACAAATAAATGATGCCTTATTATGGATGTTCAAAATTTATATAACTGCAAAATGTTTGGATTGTCTGACTCCTAAGAATGTGTTTGATGCTCAGTGTTCTATGATAGAGTTACGGGTTTTCATTTATTTATTTATTTATTTTCTTTATCTGTTGTGGTCCATGTCTTAAAAAGATCCTGTCCTATCTAATGGCTTGAGATAAAGTCAGAATTATCTGCTCAGGACAAATGCAGAACAGGTATTAGGGAGGAGAGAGGTCCCTGGAATCTGACCGAGACTTGAATGCGTATGAGTTATGGAACTTGGCTCAGCTGCAGAGACTGATCTGGAGGTTCCCCTCTGTGGGCCAATGAAAAAACACTGTCCTCTTCATCCAGAAATAATTGGAATCAAACAGTCGGGAGTCCTCATGTTACTCCTCGGCAACCTAGAATTTCTTACTCTGAAGCTAAATCTGTCAATGATTTCTTTGAACACTGCTACCTGATCAGGGGTTTACTTCTATAAACTTCTGTAAAATGTATCCAAGTCCCAGTCTGTGAGGACCTTGCTGTTTTCCAGATACTCTCAGTGTTAAATGGATAATAGCATTTTGATATACTATCCTTCTCAGTTTAATGCCTTTAAATTTCAGGATATCTCTTTGCCAGAAGAGTGTTCCAGCTGAATCTGAACTGGAATTCATAGTTTAGCTGCAAATGGTAAAATCATGAATGGATGATCCTCTCTTCACCCTACCACCAGGAATCTCTTTGCATAAAACAATGAGAAAGCTTCCTTCAAGAAGGATGTTTTGGGCTAGTCCCAGGAAGTGGGGGGGTGGGGGGCGGGGGAAGGAGATGGAAAGGGCTTCGTAGTCTCTGGCCCAGCTTGGCTCCAGGCACTATGTCTGACCTGATAGAGATGAAAGTTGTGGATGATTTTTATGAAGACCTTTGTGATTTATGGGAATATTTATCCATGGTGTTGCTGAGCCCAGGTGACAAAGTGAGATGAGTTGCTGTAGTGAAGTGAGAAGCATTCCTCAGTTCCAAAAGGGACTTTGGCCTTGGGACACTGTAAGAGTTGTGATGTCTTTTCTTTTACTGCTAGCATGTAAGGGCATTGTTTCAGCTTTTATGAAAGATTTCATTTCGGAGCAATGGTACATATGAGTTGATTTGCTATTTAAGTTTGTTTCTGATAAGCAATTAAGAATTGAGAGAGTAAAGGGACAAGGTGCACGTTTACACTCCTCTTGCTATGCAGAGTCACTGTGTGCAGTCCCTTTCCTGATGGAAACGTTGCCGCAGTTCCTTGGTTCAGCCTAATTATTTCAAATCTAGGCTCATTCCTAAAGGCCAAAGTTAGTTTCAAGGCCAAAGTTACTTTCAATGCCTCACTCTAATGATGAACATTGATGGGAGCTTAAATTAAGGCAGCTACACTTGGGATAGAATGAAGTACCCCAGGGACTGCATAGAAAAAAGGGAGGAACCAGGTGCAAAAAGTGAGGAGGAGGGAAGACCTGGTGGCTTCTCAGTTTTGGTTTGAGTATCTGGGCAGATGGAAATGATGAATGCCATTTACCAAGTTGGGAACTACGGGAGGAGTTTTAGGCAAAAATCTCATTATTTGAACATGTTTATTGGTCACTATTTGAACATGTTTATTTCTATAAACTTCCAGTGAGTTTAGTTTTCAAGTGTAATTAAGATTTATATCCAGGAAGTGTGTCTGAGTCTCTATCTCTGTGTGGGCCTGAGTCTGTTTCTCTGTGTGTTTGTGGGTTGTTCTGTGTGTATAAAGCTGGTGGGGTCTACAACGAAGGAAGGCTGAGGAAAACTTGACACCAGAGAGTCAACTGGCGGAGCACCATTAGCCAAATAAGCCCATAATTCATTCCTCAGTGGGCAGCAAATATTCTCATTTGGGCAGTAGGATATTGATGAAATCAGGATATGAGATAGATATGAAAGTGATAACATAATGAAGTACTTCAGTTCCTTAGGTTATACCTTAGTTTTTTACAATGCTACTTACTATGTCCACAAAAACGCTCAGTGCCAACATAAGAAAAGTTTTCCAGTTTTTCAAAGAATGGTTGTGGCTTTGGCTGTCTTTGTGATCACTTCATTTATGCCACATTATTTTCATAAGTAAAAATAAAAGCCTTCTCTTTTAACTATACATAAACTAGACAAGGTATTTCATATCTGATAGAATTATCACTACAATACTAGCTAACATTCATTGAATGCCTACCATGTGCCAGGTACTATTCTAGTTTTTTTAAAAAAATCATTTATTAGTAATTTAATCCACATTAAGTCCTTGAGAATAAGAATAAGTACATTTAACATTAATAGTTTCATTTTACAGATGAAGAAACTGAGGAACAAAGTACAGTAACTTGCTGAAGATCCCATAACTAGCAAATATAAAGCTAAGATGTGAACCCAACTGATCTGACTGCTCATCCCAGTAATCAATCTCATCAACATAAATGAATGTAGTAGGCAGCCTCTAAGATGCCACAAATGATTCCTTCCTCCTGGTATTCAATCTCTTGTGTAATCCCCTCCTCTTCCATATGGATTATGTCTAGAAAATTGCTTCTAAAGAATAACACACAGCAACAATGAGGGATATTTCCAAGAGTAAGTTCTAAGAAGACTGTGGCTTCCACCTTGCTCTCTCCTTCCCACTTCCTCTTCCACTCTCTCTTTTACTCATTTGAAAAAACAAAAACAATGAAAACCTGACACCTTCCTGTGAGCTGCACAATGGAGATACCTATAAGGTAACTGAGGCTCTCAGTCCAATACCCATGGGGAGCTGAATCTGCAGCAGCCCCAGGAGCCAACTAGGAAACTGCAGCCTTAGTTGGGTCCTGAGATGATGGCCACCTGGCTGACAGCCTGACCACAACCTCAGGAGAGATGTTGAAGCAAGAGGCACCTCACCAAATCACACCCAGATTCCTGACCCACAGAAACCGTGGGCCATTGTATTTGTTGTTTTAAGCCACTAAATTTTAGACTGACTTATTACCCAGGAATAGATAATTAACAAAACACATAATAAATGGAAATTCTGGTCCCTAACTTTCTCCCTGAGCCTATATCTTACTTTGGAGAAAGAAGAAATTCTTGTCCCTAGCTATCTCCCTGGGCTTCAAGTGCTGTCTGCCTTACTTTGGAGAAAGAAGAATGACAAACAACAACAGCTCTGTAGCCAGTTTATCTTCCTGCCATCATCAGCATCTGCCTGTTAATATTATCCTGCTAAGCACCTAATTTTTTTTTTATTAAATAATGATTTCCTTCCTACGAGTCACCCTCTGAAATAATGACCATTTTTAGCTTCTGACAGAAGCAGTTTTAGAAACATGGACTTTAGATTTAGACAGACCTGGGCCCCATGGAGTCATGAAGGAGTCTTCACCTGCCACACACCATTGTCACTGGAGAAGACTGCTAAACATTTTTGAACCTCAGCTTTTTCATTTGTTAAATGTGATAATAATATTAAAGTTAACATATTTAAAAACTGGTGTGTGTGTGTGTGTGTGTGTGTGTGTGTGAGAGAGAGAGAGAGAGAGAGAGAGAGAGAGAGAGATTGATTTGTGTTTTGTTCTTGTTGCATTTGCTTTTCCTCCTCTTCAGCTCTGCTGGAGAAAGGTAATGAGGATCATTGTATTCTCTACCCTTAGGGAGCCCAGCTCTGAACTTCTGGAACACAATCTCTTTCAATCTTTTCTGAAAGCCTCAGCTTATAAAGAGAAGACTGTAAATGTCCCTAGAGAGAGAGGAAAGCAGGTAGCTGGGGAAGCCCCAGACTTCAGTATGGGAGCTGGTGTGCCCACTTTGGAAGAAGCCATTGGGAGAACATGTGTATCTGAGAAGCCTGTGCAGAGGAGCCTCCCAGCTCTGCAGGGAGTTATGTAGCCTGCTTGTCGGGGGCGGCCCAGATAAGCAGAATAAACCGATTTTCAGGATACCACTGGGCATCTCAGCTGTAACCAGGGTGGCCCTCCTGTGTCCTTTGCTCTGCTGAAGAAACTCAGTACTTTTGTATCACTTAGAGCAGAGGTCCCCAAAAGTTCCTAACAGGCCATAGCACAGACTGGTGCTAGTCCATGGCCTGTTAGGAACTGGGTGGCACAGCAGGAGGTGAGCAGCAGGTGAGCGAGCATTACGCCTGAGCTCAGCCTCCTCTCAGATCAGCAGTGGCATTAGATTCTCATAGGAACACAACCCCCATAGTGATCTGCACATGTGAGGGATCTAGGTTGCGTACTCCTTAGAATCTAACCAGTGCCTGATGATCTGAGGTGAAACAGTTTCAGCCTAAAACCCCTACCCACCCCATCTGTGGAAAAACTGTATTCCTAAGAAACTGGTCCCTGGTGCCTAAAAGGTTGGAGATCACTGACTTAGATACAAGTAAAACTGTGAGAGAGTTAAATATGGATGGAGAATTAATTTCCTGCTATTTGGGCTGCATAGAATCTTGGAGCTAGAAGTCTGAATATGACTTAAAGATAGTAAAACAATAAGATACTCCTTATACACAGAAATGTTGTTTACAAATCCACACCTTGCAGACAGATGTTGAATTTTCTTCTGGTTAGTACTGAGAGCCTTGGAAGAAGATTCAGAGAAGCCTTGATTGACAGGGCATCATTATTGCTCAGGATGCACATTTTCATGGAGGAACTGCTGTACTGCTCTTATTCGCCGTGCAAAAGCTGATTATATTCTCCCTAGGGCTTGAGCATTTTTTTAAGCTTTATTTATTCCTAGCCTGATAGTTGAACAAGATATGCTTGCTCAGATAAGATAAATGTGACCTTGTCCTGGGACTCAAATATAGAACTTGTGATTTTCATCACTCTTTGGGTTGCCATCTTTTAGGGTGAAGATTTTCCGAAAGGCCAAGATATCATTCTGTTTAGTCTTTGGCTTAGGATGACTCCCCAGAGGCCCATCATGGATTCCAAATAGAGTCATTGATTCTGCTTTGGGAGCTGTTTGCAAAGCAGCTTTAATTAGGTGCTGAGCCCTTTATCAGTTCCTGGCAACCCAAATTGGACATTATGTTCCCCTGAGAGCACTTCCTCCTAAATTCTCAGCTTCTTCCCTGTTCTTAACCCCCAAAGGCAGTAAGAGGTTGTCCTCTTTCGGGACCAATAGCTCTGCTGTAAAACTTGTCTTTGAGTTCTCGGTGGTTCTAAGTCATGTTGCAGTCTGCAAGCTGAAGTAAAGTTAATGACCTGATTTTTATAATATTTAACAGGCTTTAAGAGAGTTAGTTATTCAGAGTTGAATCTGGAAGCACTTCAACTCAGCTATTTTTCAAAGATGTTTATTTTCTGTATTTTTGGCAATGTTTTGCTTAGGAAAGCTGCTGACACACTCTCTCAGTGGTGGCATTCCAGACCCCTGCAGAAACCCCTTACATGAGAAAAATAAAGGCTGCATCAGACAAAGGTCAGACTTAAATAGAATGCTCGGAATTTAAATCAATGTAAGCACATTGGAGTGTGTAACAAAATGAGTCTTTCTTCTTTGCAGTGCTGGAAAATGGTTTTTACTTCTAGGAATAAATTATCAATATTTCTTTATGAAAAACAGCCATTACTTAAAGGGAAGATAAATGGAGATTTTGTTTAAAAAAAAAAAAAGAAAAAAAGACTGAGGCAAGCTAGACCAAGGACTCTTATCTTTAGAAAAGCTTTGAGGTCTAATACTTAAAAGGATTATCAAAAGGAGATGGAATGATTTTAAGGTCTAACCCTGAAGTAGAAGTTAAAGAAAATGTAGGTGTTAAAATTGGCTTTCAATACTATGTAATAAATGTTTCATAGCTTGAAAATTATTTTCTTAGTTTCTACTTTTTCCTTTTAAAGGAAATGGGCAAGTACTCAATTTCACTTGCTAGTATCTGCCTGAATGCTGTATATATTGAGTGAAGGCTTTTTACTGTCTATGTTATTAGGCTGAAATGAATGGCCCTGTGTCTATTCAAATTTGGAGACTCATCTTGATTCTTTCTGGCTGTTTGAACTTGTCACATTACTAAAATAAATTTATATACTTTATTTGATAATCTAAGTCAACGAGTTTTTAGAGATTACATTTTAAATTATTTTCTCTGAAACTGTTCATTTTCAAGTGGATTATTACAACTTTGATCTGTACATATTTTCTTTTGAATTTGCTGATGTAAAGGAAAATTAGTAGTTACTATATTTTTCTCTTAAATATTTGTCTTTCTAAACTGATTTGAGAAAATGTTAAGAACAGGGGTAAGAAGCCAAGACTATTTAATATTCTTTGTTTCACTATAGGTTACTTACTGGGGTCATATTACATATTATACATTTTTTTGAAAACAATAATTATGTTTAATAATGCTTTACAGTTTAAGATATTTCACATTATTCTTACAGCATGTACAAAAACTAGACCCAGAATTAGCTGACTCTTCAAAGGCCTCTCAAAAATTTAATAGCAAAGTCAAGGCTTAAGCCAAATATCTCCTTCCCTAATTCTACTATGAACTCCATCTATTGATAAACAGCCCTGCCATTCTCCTAGTCACTCAAACAGAAACCTGGAAGGAACACTGAATTTTTTTTTCTGTTACCTTCCCTATTCAAGGGACATTGTCTTCACTGGCCCCCTTCCCTCTATCACTGCTACCACTTGACCATTATCTGGGCCCACACACTGGTGTCCTCTCTAATTTTTCTGGCTGGAGGTACTCTTCCAAAATTACACATCTGATTAAGCTATTTTTTAACTTAATTTCCTTTAATAATTCTCTGTTACCTAATTCCTGAATATCATTGCCTAATTGGGTAATATTTTCATACTAACTCGTTTTTCCTTTTAAAAGAAAAACTTTGCCATGTGAATGTGTTCAAACAATGAAAAGAGAGAGAAAATAGTACAGTAGTGGAGTGAACTGTACAATGAATTCATGGGCTATCTCAGAGGTTCAACAAACAGCTAATCTCTTTTCATTTGTGCTTCTCTACACCCCACTGCTAACTCCTTGCACCCTTTGCTCAATTAACTTAAAGCAAATCTCTGGTTTTGTTTTGCTTTACCAGCAATTTTCTCCTTGTCCTTGACTTTAGACATCAGTTGAGGGAGCCCCAACTCACTGCCTTAGGTGCATTTGGAGACTTATAGACTATCTTATTCAATCTCAAACATCAACTAAGCCTTAGACAAGATTTTTTAGTTTCAAAAGATGTTTGTTAAGAAAGAAATCTGGGGTGGGGAGCTAGGGGAGGAATAGCAGGGGTACGGGGATCGGGGAGGGACAGCATTAGGAGAAATACCTAATGTAGATGACAGGGTGATGGATACAGCAAACCACCAACATGGCACGTTTATACCTATGTAACAAACCTGCACGATCTGCACATGTATCCCAGAACTTAAAGTGTAATAATAAAAGAAACCTGGGAAGAAGAGATCACAATATAAAAATTACTTATTCTGTCTTTGGCTTCAGAAGAAAAAGGCAGTTAGAGCGTGCACAAGAGAATCTAGATGCCTGTGAAATCCCCCAAATGGTGGCTGCATCCTGTCCCTGGGCAAGTCCTGAGGTGAACACATATTAGAAAATTCCCTATTTAGGAGTATGGGGGCTTTAGCAGAAAGGATACCCATGACATTAGGTTCATCTACTACTACCCATGACATTATGTTCCTCACACTACTGTCTCAGAGGCACTCTGTGACACCACGTTGCACAAACAGTAATGTGGGGATGTTTGCATGGCATGCTGGATCAGAAATACAGAGTTTTCTGGAGGACTTAGGTATTGTCAAGAAAAACTGGAGAATCTGGAGCAACTACAGGGAGGAGACGATGAGGACAGAGAGAAACCTGTGTAGACAGAGAACAGGGACTCCACGGAGAAGTGGATTTCTCAGAGGGCACAAGCAGAGAGAGGCTGAGCAGCAAATGTCCCCTTTGAATCAACCCAAAGGAAAGGGGATTAAGAACAGGCCTTGAGTTGACTAATACACTGAATTGTCTTTTATTTATTGTTTTGTCACCAGGAAAAACAATAGTAAGATAGACACTGCATTTACTTATGTGAATTAGAGTGCATTTTTACCCTACCAAGTTTGTACCCAGTCCATAGAGAAGTCATCAGCACTCAAATGTTCTCCTTTTCTTTTCAGCTGGGCTCCACTTCTGGAAGATCAGGTAAGATCCTGGTGAGTGGTGGCTGCTGGAAGCTTCAGGCACACATGCAACTACTAGCAACTCAAGAGAAAATAAAGCACTTCTATGCCAATAGCTCCTCTCAAAGTGCCAGGGCTGGCTCCCATAGAATTGTTTTGCATTATATCCCTGAACTAATTACTGTTGCCATTAAGATGGGATAGGCTTATTTGACTAGCCTAGGTTGCATGACTACATTGAAATTGCGGGGTAGGGTCAGCCAATCTCCATTTCCTAAGAGAAAAGGAGGATGATGTTCACAAGAAGGCAGAAAAATACTGGACAGGCTGAAATAACAGAAATCCATCATGTGGGTATTTAATAAATATTAGCTTAAGTGAGTGAAAGAAGCGGTCTTCAATATCAAAGATGAGAACTATTATAACCATGCTACATTGCCTCTACCTTTTCTCCATGGTTTATATTCTAACATTCTTCACTGAACAGGCCCTAAGTTGACAGATATACTGAATTGTCTTTATTGATTGTTTTGTCACCAGCTGAGAAGAATAAAATAGAAATAGCATTTGCTTTTGAAAAATAGAGTAGTACATTTTTGCCTCACTGAGTTTGTACCCACTCCATAGAGAAGAAATTATCTGCATCTGGCCACCCTAAAATGATGTTAGCTCTGTTAAATGGTAAATAAGCCATCTAATTATGACACATTATGAATTTTTAATGGTGCTTCTAAAATATCTAGCTTTCAAGACTTATAAAAATTTAATAATGAGCTTGTAAGTAGTAAGTGAGTGGGAGAAGTAAGGTTAAAGGTTGCATTTCAAGGTAAGCTAGTAAGCAATCTGGCCAGTGCTAAGTGGCATGTGAATTTTAGAATATATAATCCTGAAAAACAGAATTTCATTTTCTCACAAAATTTACCACTTACAGTCAAGTGCCTGATGGGGTCTATGAGTTAGTGAGTCACTTTTGATTATTCCCTAAGATAGACTATAAGCCCCATGAATGCAGGGGCCATTCTTATATTGTACCACCCCCTCCCTAGCACAGGTTGGTCACATGGCAAAAATCTCATTAAAATACCTACTGAATAAATGATGTATGAGCAGTGGTTTCAGTGAACAAAAGTAGTACAGACATCTGATTTTGACCATAGAATGTTTTCTAAAAATTGGATTTTGTTTCAATATTTTATGTGGATTGATATTCAAATTACATTGTGTCCTATATTTCACCTCTCATGATAGTTATTATGCTTAATATAATAGTCAATGTATACTGAATCTTACCATGTACCAACTCAATCCCTGCAAGAACTCTAGGATGTACCATTATTACACACATTTTTTATGACAGAGCTCATTGTTTACCGAGTGGTAGAATATGACCAGGGCAGTTGGATTTCTAAGTGTGTACTGTAACTTCCAGGATTTTTCTAAGTACTTGTTTGATATCTATTTTCTCTCACAGGATGTAAGTTCTATGATAGTCTTATCCACCACAGGACTTTGCCTTTGCTCATGTTGGAGTGCTTTGAGTGAAAGAAATTAGTTAGCTAATTTCCTTAGCACACATTGATTGATAGAAAAAGAGTTAAAAAGTGTGTTATGTCACCATAAAAATCATAGAAGAAAATCTA
This sequence comes from Saimiri boliviensis, assembly GCF_048565385.1. NCBI lineage: Eukaryota > Metazoa > Chordata > Mammalia > Primates > Cebidae > Saimiri > Saimiri boliviensis. The sequence goes on along the minus strand of NC_133463.1, from coordinate 57,669,253 downwards.
GGCAAAACCATTCAGGACATAGGCGTAGGCAAGGACTTCATGACCAAAATGCCAAAAGCATTGGCAACAAAAGCCAAAATAGACAAATGGGACCTAATCAAACTCCACAGCTTCTGCACAGTAAAAGAAACAGTCAGTAGAGTGAATCGGCAACCAACAGAACGGGAAAAAATTTTTGCAGTCTACCCATCTGACAAGGGGCTGATAACCAGAATTTACAAAGAACTAAAACAGATCTACAAGAAAAAAACAAACAAGCCCATTCAAAAATGGGTGAAGGATATGAACAGACATTTTACAAAAGAAGACATATAGGAGGCCAACAAACATATGAAAAAATGCTCATCATCACTGGTCATTAGAGAAATGCAAATCAAAACCATATTGAGATACCATCTCACACCAGTTAGAATGACGATCATTAAAAAATCTGAAGACAACAGATGCTGGAGAGGATGTGGAGAAATAGGAACACTTGTACACTGTTGGTGGGAGTGTAAATTAATTCAGCCATTGTGGAAGACAGTGTGGCGATTCCTCAAGGACCTAAAAATAGAAATCCCATTTGACCCAGCAATCCCATTACTGGGTATATATCCAAAGGATTATAAATCATTCTACTCTAAGGACACATGCACACAAATGTTCATTGCAGCACTGTTTACAGTAGCAAAGACCTGGAACCAACCCAAATGCCCATCAATGATAGACTGGATAGGGAAAATGTGGTACATATACACCATGGAATATTACGCGGCCATCAAAAACGATGAGTTCGTGTCCTTTGTAGGGACATGGATGAACCTGGAAACCATCATTCTCAGCAAACTGACACAAAAGCAGAAAACACTGAATGTTCTCACTCATAGGCGGGTGTTGAACAATGAGAACACATGGACACAGGGAAGGCAGCACTACACACTGGGGTCCGTTGGGGGGAAATGGGGGAGGGACGGGTGGGTGGGGAGGTGGGAAGAGATAGGATGGGGAGAAATGACAGATACAGGTGAGGGGAAGGAAGGCAGCAAACCACACTGCCATGTGTGTACCTATGCAACAATCTCGCATGTTCTTCACATGTACCCCAAAACCTAAAATGCAATTAAAAAAAAAAAAAGTAAAACAAAAAGTGTGTTATGTATCAAAGGGTTAAAAAATATCTTAGACAATGTATAGAGCATATAATACATTATAGCAAATAAGACTAGCTGAATATTTAATGGAATATGTAGACAGGTAGTTAGGTACAGATAGCATTTATAGTCTGTTTTTACTTAGACTCATTTTTTCCCCTTTGTCTTAGATTTGAAGAATAAAATCCTACTTTAGGATGGGGTTGTTTTTACATGTAAATTAATCAAAATGTTGACACCTTCATACAGAAGAAAACTATTTATACTTTGGTGTCATCTGTGAATTATTTCTTCTAAGTGCACTTTTAGACCCAATGGAATAGAATAAATATTTCTGTGAAAGTATTTTCTAGACCTTAAATACATAAGCCTATTATAACTGACATTTTATTCTGAGGCATCAGCACTTTACAAATTAAAAAAGCGATGTAATAAGTTATGGGGAATATTGGCATCAAACTCTTTTCAATATTCATGTTTATTAGCCATTGAGCACAACAGTCTTCAGCATTTCCTTAGTTATGCTAAGTATAAGTGAGAACTACAAAAATAAATCAGGGCAAGGATTACACTAATGGAATATTTCAAAATTGCCTTAAGATTTTAGTTGTTCTTTAGAGCTCAATTCTGTCAGACAGGTATTTTTAGCTATCATGTGTCTCTAGCTACACATCTGTTTTATTCATATTTTTTATGGGGACTAAAAGGGAATTATCTTAACAGGTTCAGAATAAATTCTACATTTAATTTGGATCAATCATCCAAAACGATATTGGCTGTTCATAAAATTAGGTACTTAGTTCGTAGAATAGAAAAGAAGAGGAATTTGCAATTTCAAGGAATCTCCTCCAAGACTACAGATGCTAGAATTGAAATATAATTATGGGATTTAGTTTTCTAGCAATTACCAGCATTTTGAAGAGCCCTTTCTTCTGCTAAGATAACAATCTCATCCGAGGCAAATTCCACAACTTCTCAGTCACTTTCTTTCAACATCTATCTGTGGACCAAGGCTTATAGGGTATACAGGCGGGAGGGTACTGTCATCCTCCACTCTCCTTTTTCTGTGTGCCTACTCCTCTGCTGTTGCACTGGGGAGGAGGTTAAAGGTGAATGATGTTTCATTATGTGACTATTGGGGTAAGGTGGGACCCTTTTAATTTATTTTAAATTCAAATTTTCTCTATTGATTTTCTTTCTATATGACCTGTTTAAGACTGAGAATGAGATGCTGAAGTTTCCTACTATTGTATTGAAGTCTATTTATCTCTTCAGAGCTACTAATATTTGCTTTATAAATCTGAGTGCTTCAGTGTTGGGTGCATATATATGTAGAATTATTATAATCTTTTGCTATGTTGGTCCCTTTATCATTCTATAGTGACCCTCTTTGTCTTTGCTTTTTGTTTGTTTTGTTTTGTTTTGATTACTGTTCTTAAAGTTTTATATAAGTATAGCTATTCCTGCTTGCTTTTTGTTTCCATGTGCATGGAATATCTTTTTCATCCTTTTACTTTCAGTCTCTATGTGTCTTTACTGGTAAGGTGAGTTTCTTATAATCAGCATATAATTGAATTCTGTCTTTTTTATCCATGCAGTCATTCTATATCTTTTAAGTGGAAAATTGAACTTTTAACATTCAAGATTATTACTGATATATGAAGCTTTGTTCCCATTACATTGTTTTTTTCTGCTTGTTTCATGTATTCTGGTTGTAAACTTACTTTATTGGTCACAAAGGTAATTAGAAACCCACTTCCTGGCAGCAGATACCAAAATAGAAACTATGGATAATAACAAGCTAATGACGAATGCACGCATTTCTGTATTCCAAATAACTTGCTAAAGAAAGAAAAAGCCAGATTCATTGTTCACATTTCTTCTTTAAATTGTAAAGACACATACATATGGACTACACATCCTTAGTTTTTCCAGTTTTGGTTTTCTTCAACTTGTAAAATGATTCACACCTTGGAGAATTATAACTAGCCTTTAAAATACATATATATATATACAAATACACACACACTCATGTTTATATACATACCTAAAATATATAATGTATACTTACATATATCATGTACATGTGTATATATGTGTGTGTATATATATGTATATATATCAAATGTGTATGGGCAAAGTTATGTGAAATATAACAAGTCAACAGATAGCAATAATGTTATCATTTAAATCAGACTGTTTTAGAAAGTTGGAAATCAATCCTTGAAAGTAAATTTTATGCAACTTCTATGTAACTTTAGCCCATAGTTTATTTCATAGAGAAAATGAACAATTTAAAATTGTTATTCTCAACTCTGAACTTATCCCATGGGAGAAGGAGAAATATTTGACCATGAACTTTCCAAAGCCATGGTCAATTTATTCACATCATATTTGGCCTGGTCATGGCATTTGATGCTCTCTAGCCACTTTGTCATGTAAAAACATTCACTCTACTGTCTCCACCCATGAATGTCTCTTTAGTTCAATTGGATTGTCACTGAATTAAACAGAGAAGGGTGCTTTCATTGCAAGTCATTAATATAAAAATGTTTGGGATATCATATCCTAATATATACAGATACTGAAGAGAGCCATTTTCTTTGTCCCATGCAGTTTTCAGGTAAATGTTGGTTTAAGTAAACAGAACCAGGAGACAGATGACTATAGGGCTGTGCAAGGAAAAACCCATTTCAGCCAGACAGGGGAGTGGAGAGTGAGAGGGGAAAATCGGTGAGGCCTGAGATTAAGGCTGAAAAAACAAAATGCAGCTAACTCACTGAGAAATTTGAATTCCAGGGTAAGGAATTTAGACTTTACCATATTAAATACAGTTGATCCTCATTATTCAGGAATCCTGTAGTTACAAATTTGCCTACTAGCTAAAGTTTATTTGTAGCCCCCAAATCAATACTCATGTTGTTTTCACCACCATATAGTGATATGTATTTGGGTCACCTGATATGCATGTTCCCAGCTAATGTCGAATTAATGCTTTTCCTTCTTGTTTCAGCTCCGGTACTGTACATAAGGATCCCTTCTCAGGTATATTTAAAGCCATGTTTTTAACATTTTTGTTCTTTTTCTTGGTGATTTCATGTTTAAAATGAGCCATAAGGGTGGTGGCTGAACTCTTGCATAAGGTTCTTACGTGAAAGAAAATTGTAATATGCCTTATGGAGAAAATACATATGCTAGATAAGCTTTGTTCAGACAAGAGGTATAGTGCTGCTGATTGTGAGTTCAGTGTTAATCAACAATATGTATTAAATAAGATGTTTTTAAAAAGAAACACACATACACAATGTTATATATTGATCAATCAAAGAAAATGTGACTAGGAGCTTGCAGGAATGTAACCTCGTATTTTGCTTAGAAAGAATGACTCAGGGCCGGGCGCGGTGGCTCACGCCTGTAGTCCCAGCACTTTGGAAAGCCGAGGTGGGCAGATCACGAGGTCAGCAGATCAAGACCATCCTGGCCAACATGGTAAAACCGCGTCTCTACTAAAAATACAAAAAAATGAGCCACACGTGGTAGCACAAGCCTGTAGTCCCACCTACTCAGGAGGCTGAGGCAGAACTGCTTGAACTCAGGAGGCAGAGACTGCAGTGCACTGAGATCATGCCACTGCACTACAGCCTGGGTGCAACAGTGCAAGACTCCGTCAAAAAGAAAGAAAGAGAGAGAGAAAGAAAGAAAGGAAGCAAAGGAAAGGAAAGGAAAAAGAAAAGTAAAGGAAAGGAAAAGAAAGGAAAAAGAGAAAGAGAGAGAGAGAAAGAGAAAGAGAAAAGAAGACTCAGTATTCACTAATTCAGTGTTCCTGGTTATTTTATAGAAAATAACTGCTGTGATGAATACTAATTGCCTGTAACTTTTTTTTTTTTTCTAAATGCAAAGGGGAGTCACCAACTGGTTGAAGAACATGTAGCATGCATGTGCATGTCTTTTCACATTTTGATATAAGACAAGAAATAGGTGCCTGCATGGTTTGAATAAAACTTACCTTAGGAGCTGCTCAAAGTTCTGTTACATAGAACATTGCATTCTAGAGTGTGTCCAGTATTTTTCCTAATTGTAGTACAAGTGTGTGTGCATACATGTGCACATACACACACACATAAGCACATAAAATACTGCGCACCTTAAACATGGGGACCCTACCCTGAGCTTCATGCTTTAGGGGGCCCCATTCTGGCTCTATTTCAGTATGCCAGTTCCATAATGTTTAGCAGTTCATGGGGCCAAGAGGATGTATCCATCTGGGGCTCATGCAATTACCTTACCCAATTCTTCCTAGCATACCCATCAGGTTAGAAAGCATCTAGATTTTCCTGTCCAAATGAACCCAACCCCCTCTCTCTTTGCTTTGTCTATCAACTTGGATGCTGGCAGTACTGCTGGTGTGTTCATACTTGGTCTGATGGGTATGTGTGGACAGAAGTTTGATGTGAGAACTGGATATAGACATTTGTGTATCCCTGAAGTGAGTGACAAAGATGGGATTGGGAAGCAAAAGCAGCAGCCACGGTCAGGGGCCAGGAGTCAGCAAATGTCTCTCCCCAGCCTGCTGTGTTCTAGAGAGGAATTTGAAGGGGTCCAAATATTTCAAATTTATATTTCAACCTCTAAGATTTATTTTTTATGGGAGGAGAATAATATTAAGTTATTCATTAACTTGATTTATAGTAAATATTTACAAGTACCTATGCTATAGGGGCTCCATTTAGCCTTACTCTGGCCCATAAATGTTATCGGCCACTCTGTACACATGTACACACACAGACACATACACACACACACACACATCTGCCCTCATTTAACTAGATGTAGCCATTTCTATAGCTGTATTATTAGTTCATTCAACAAATATTTCTGAACACCTTTTATGTGCCAGGTATAGTTTTAGGCACAGACAATTGAAGACTAGACATAAAGAGAATCCCTCCATCCACAGAGCTTATGATTTAGTGCAGTAGTTCTCAATCCTGGAATCACATTAGAATTTTCTGAAAAGCACATTAAGAAATCTGATACTGGGTCTACATTTGGTCTCATTCCAAAACCAATTATCTGGGGATGAGACTAAGACATCAAGGTGGGTTTTTTTTGAGGTGGAGTCTTGCTCTGTAGCCCAGGCTGGAGTACAGTGGCACCATCTCAGCTCACTGCAACCTTTGCCTCCCAGGTTCCAGTTCAAGAAATTCTCCTACCTCAGCCTCCCAAGTAGATGGAATTACAGGCACAAGCCACCATGCTCAGCTAATTTTTGAATTTTTTAGTAGAGACAGGGTTTCACCATGTTGGCCAGTCTGGTCTTGAAATCCTGACCTCGTGATCCACCCACCTCAGCCTCCCAAAGTGCTGGGATTACAGGCATAAGCCACCATGCCCGGCCAGCATCAAGTATCTTTTAAAGTCGACCAAATAATCCCGATGTGTGGCCAAGATCTAGAACAGCCATTGCCACATACTAACAAGCACTTAAAAGGTGCTTATTCCGTGTCAGTCTTAGTTTTTATTAACAACTTTATTGAGGTATCATTGGTATACTTTGCATATGTTTAAAGTATACAATTTGATGAATTTGAACATATGAATATACTCATGATACTATCACCACAATAAAGGTAATAAGTGTATCCATCACCCCCAGGTTTTCTTGTGTCCCTTTGTGCTTCTTTCCTCCTTTCCCTTCCCTTCTTTCATTTCTTCCTTCCTCTTTCTTTTACTCTTTTCTTTGTTTTGTGCTAGGAACACTTAATATGGATCTATCTTTTCCACAAGTATTTAAGTGCACAATACCATACTGTTAACTACAGGCACTATGTTGTACAGCAGATCTCCAGAACGTATTTGTCTTGTGTAATTGAAACTTGAAATGCATTGAGAAACAATTCCCCATTTCCCCTCTCCCCCAGCCCCTGGCAACCACCATTCTGCTATCTGCTTGGTGAGTTGACTATTTTAGATAGTTCATATAAGTGCAATCATATAGTATCTGCCATTTGTAACTGACTTATTTAAATTTATGTAATTTTCTCCAGGTTCATTCATGTTGTAGCAAATGGTAGAATTTTTTTAAGGCTGAATAATATCCTGTTATTTGTATATACATTTTAAAAATCCACTCATCTGCCAATGAACATTTAGCATAGTTTTAAGCACTTTACATATAGTATTTCTTAATTTCCACAATAAACTTCAGGACAATGTAACATTCTTATACATTATATTTCCTGTGTGTTTCCTTTATGTTCCTGTAACATTATTATACATTACAGTTGCTGTGACCCATCAGGAAACTGACAGACCTGGAAAGTTAGGATTCAGCGTTCCTGTTCTTAACTGTTACTCCAAGTTTCCTCTCACCACACCTGGTTGGTCCAGGTGTGGACCCTTGACTCAAGGTAATCAGTGCCTTTCCCTAGGAATTGTAAGTGGTCGGAGCGGTGGAAAAGGGGAGCTAGGAAGCTGTAGAGGGAATAGTGTCTCCTTGTGAAGGAAAATTTTATAGACCGTAGATAAAGCTGTTATGAGTTGAGAAGCATAGCTCATGAACACTGTAAGCACCCAAGACCTTATTTTACCTATTTTTAAGGCCCAGTGAGATCCCCTATCTTCTTGTAGCTTTGTTTTATATACGGCAGTTGAATTCTATTAACCATCAAATTCCCATTTTGCCTAAATTAGTTCAAGTTGGGAGTCACTTGCGAATTAAAGTTTGCTAATACACAGTTGGTATTTGTCCGTTCTCATACTACTACCTGAGACTGGGCAATTTATAGAGAAAATAAGTTTAATTCACTCACGGTTCTGTGTGGCTGGGGAGGCCTCAGAAAATTTATGTAATCATGGCGGAAGCAAAAGCAGGCACGTCTTCCCGACGAGGCAGGAAACAGCAGAAGCAAGCAAGCGAGGAACTTGCCAAACACTTATAAAACCATCAGATCTCGTGAGAACTCACTCACTATCGCGAGAACAGCATGGGGGAAACTACCCCCATGATCCAATCACCTCCCACCAGGTTCCTCCCTCAACACCTGGGAATTATAATTCAAGATGAGATTTGAGTGGGGGTACAAAGCCAAACAATATCCATAGTCCATTGGGTATATTCTCCAAATGCCACATTTAAATGACTTTATCATGAACTCTACATTCATAACTGCATCATGACCTGAGATGTATCTTAATTTGTGATGTTTAGACAGTTGCCTAAGTCTGCACTGTAAGCAGCAATGTCTTCAATAGTGGCTGATTCTTTTTGTGAAATTAAAATCTCTCAAGAGTGGCTGATGATGCTCATGGGATGCTGGCCTTCCCATAATGCCATCCTGTCAGTGAATATTTTAGGCCTTGCTGAATCCAGGACCCTGAGAAATGTTCTAGCCTAGGATTTGATTCTATATATGGTCAGGAACATATACAACATACTTCTGCATTGAATCTTTTGGTGTTTTTTTTTGTTTGTTTTGTTTTAATTTTGGATGAAAAGCTCTCCACATATTAATTCCAGAATATACACTGAATGACATCAAGCCAATCCTTGTACTTTAAGGCTATTGTATGTAGCATGGAGTCTAATTAATTTAGAATTGTAGAATGTATTAATTTGTTTCCTGATGGCATTTAGGAGTGATTTTAGATTACATTCTCTTGCTCATGATTTTTTTAAAAATAAGATTTTATCTACTTTAGATGATGCCGTTTTAGATAAACAGTAAAATGGGAAAGAGATGAGCAAGTCTTCAGTGGAACATGTATTTAGTAGTTCAAATATACTCTGATAACTTTATCTTCTGTCACGGCATGAACAACTATAGGATTCCAGAAGATCCTGCTATAGATATGGAAGCACTGCATCCCATGGTATTTATAAAGCCTCCTAAGTATTAGCTTCATTCTGGCTCCATCCTACTGACCTCTGGTATTGTAATCGTCATCATTTTCCTCTTTCTATAGACTTCTCCCCCAGTACATTCAATTTCATTTGTATTTAAAACATTATCCATATTTTACTGGTCACCTTTTAAGACTGATATTCCAAAGGGGCTTATCTTTGCACCTTGAGATCGATACAGGCTGTAGTGAATTAAAGCATACATTTTCTCTCTCACTGGCTCAGTGCACTAGGAATCGATGCTCTCCAGCAGGTGGCAGCAAAAATAAATAAATAAGCTAAACAATGAACTATAAAGACCCAGAGAAAGAGGGCCCCTTATTTAAGCTTTATTGCAATTTCTCAACCTCCTATCTTTCTCATTTCTGTTCATTTTCTCTGATTTTGAAAATATGGAAGAATTGATTTGTTGATATAACAATATGAATTTTAATTTCATTGATGTGGAAGAATTAGAAAGAATAGAAACCCAGTTTTATTTAATTGTTTGCAGTTTTCCTGCCTGGGTGCTTATCTGCCTCCAAGAGATAAGCCTTCCAGGTGACGCTAAAGACAGTATCTCATCTTTGGTTGCAATGAAAGCTGGAACTCATTAAGGAGATTTGTGTGGGTGATCCAGAAGAAGTAGGAGAAGGAGGTGTTTGGGAGGTATAGATTTCCCAGGACTAGGGACAGGAAGCCTGCAGGTTTTGGGAATAGTGGGTACCTGTGATCCCCTCACATGTTATGAGAGGGTGAAGACGGAACCCGTGGGCTTGGATGTTGCTAAGTGTCAGGGGAATCAGGGAGGATGGATAATTGGAGGGGCCATTCCAAATATTTTATCCCACAGAAGATTTCTGGGATCTTGATCTGAACCTAGGGTAGGAAAACCCCCAGAATAATAACAATTAAAACTGACTGTCATGATAACTCAATGTGATATGTATTCAGATTCAGAGAATATAAAGTTGAATAACATTTTAGACCCTCAAGTTTCTAGTGCAGGTTCTTTCTTTGCACGATCTTAGGGTTTTATTCTGCAGAAACAACTTGTTCCATGATGGTTAGGATTGCAACTTTGTCCTAGAAACTGCCTTTCTTGATGAAAAGTGGAGATATTTCCAGCCTTTTATTGTGTGACAGAAGCTCCGTCCTGTCCTATCCTAGAGTGACTAATACAAATTGAAAATCAAGAAACGTAAATCAAGATATGAAAACCAAGATATGTATCAACAAAGCTTAAAGATAGATTAAAGACATCTATTTTGGTTGTATAGAAATATAGGGAAAAGGCAGCAAAGCACACTGCCATGTGTGTACCTATGCAACAATCTTGCATGTTCATCACATGTACCCCAAAACCTAAAATGCAATAATAAATAAATAAATAAATAAATAAAAGAAATATAGGGAAAAAATGAATCACGCAAGCTTTCTGAAAACCCACTGTGAATGTTTCTCTTAAAATCTTAAGACAAAGATAATTTACAGTCTGAGTAGCACTCTGAAATCTAGCCAGTAGAGGGCAGTCAAAGAGTAGTTCATAGAATTCAAAGGCTCCGGGTTCTTTCCATACTTCTTGTAAATTCCTGCCAGTAAGCTTTTCTGACTTTAAAAATTCAAGTGCGTTAATTATATCATTTCTGGATTCTGGATTCATGTTACCATTATAACAACCTTCTCCTTACAAGTGTTGGTTTCCTTTAAATTATTCAGGATCCGAAGTTGGCAAAGTCTTACTAGCTGGATCTTCCTTAATTAAATGTGCCCTAAATTGCTTTTTATAAGACTCACTGCAAAACAGAGAATAAAAATTTTTTTTCTATCTGTGAAAAGTCTGAATATAATTTAGAAATGTTGAATGAAGGATTTATCTACAGTGGGAGTGAGCATAAATATAAGGAGTTGCCAGATAAGGAAAGATAAGCAAACCTTCCAGTATTTAGAGTCATATCAGAAAAGTCAAACTCTTGGTTTTAATTTCCCAGTTGCTCAAACTACTAAATCCCCCTGAGAAACAGTGGGATGGAAATGCCCTTTTGGGAAGAGTTTCTGGTACTTTCAGGGGAAAATTGTACAGAAATAGGCATGTTTGCTGCCTTGCAGCCTCAAGTCATTCCTAATTCATACCCAGCCTGCCCCCAGGAAGTGGTGAGTCAGTGATGCATCAGAACCAAGAACTTCACACGAACACGTATGAAGTTCAGTTTTAAAAATGGGTGAAAGTTCAAGAGTGACGTTTTTTCAATTTTTTCAAAACTCATTTCCATATTTTAGTTGGAACAGAGGTCAAGCAACATTAGTGTTCAGTTCAATCCAGCAAACAGTTTATTGCCTCTGCATGCACCAGACCCCGTACCCATCATGAATGGAGGAAGGGAAGAGAATGCTACCAGAATGAGCAAGCTCCATTGTGGAAGTTGTAGTGGAGGATACTTCCTTCTCACTCTTAGGAAATGTGATGTTCTTGACCATTTTCTGTGCCTTGGTTCTTCATTTGTGCTCTTGCCACCACTCCACCATCCAGCCCAGTAGCATCAAGGTCACCTGGACACTTGTCAGAAATGCAAACCTGTGGTTTAACAAGGCCCTCCAGGTGATTCTGTTGAGCACTCAAGTTTGACAACTAAGCTATTCCCTCTGGGCAGGCAGATTAATGTACTTGATACATCTGAGGACAGAAATGGGCATGCTTAGCTCCCCCACCCTCTTCTTCCTGGGTGAAGTGTAGCAGGGAGCATGGCTTCTCAGCTGTTCCTCTAAGCAGAGGCTCTTTCCAAAGTCGGAAGATTTAGATTCTTGAGCTCGGTATCACATTTATGTGCAGATGAAAGTCACATCTTTCAGCCTAGTTTTGTCAGTAATAAAGATAATATTTTGGTTTCTACCAGTCCTATTCCTTGTCTTATCTTTCAGTTGTTAAGAATGCAGGCAGGGAAGAGGGATTCGTTAAATGAACCCCCTTCAGGACTCCAGTGAAGTTCAGGATCTGGCAAAGGGGATGGATTTACATAGAAGTAGGTTTATAATAGTGTACATTTCATAGTCATAACATAATTCCCACCTCTAAAAAGCTTGTCTGTCTCTTGGCAGGATGTTATCTTTTTTTTCTGCGTTTTTATATATTCTTTGATTTCAGAAAGAGCAACTTTATCCATATAGCAAAATTTGACATTTTATAATGAAATACTGAGCTAATCAGACATCATTTAATTTAACAACGTAGTTCCAAAATGTCATAAGAAAAGTCATAGGGGCTGGGCCCGGTGGCCCACGCCTGTAATCCCAGTGCTTTGGGCGGTCGAGGCAGGTGGATCACGAGGTCAAGAGATCGAGACCATCCTGGCCAACATGGTGAAACCCCGTCTCTACTAAAAAAATACAAAAATTAGCTGGACATGGTGGTGTGCGCTGTAGTCCCAGCTACTCGGGAGGCTGAGGCAGGAGAATTGCTTGAACCCGGGAGGCGGAGGTTGCAGTGAGCCGAGATTGCACCACTGTACTCCAGCCTAGTGCCTGGTGACAGAGTGAGACTCTGTCTCAAAAAAAAAAAAAAAAAAAAAAAAAAAAAAAAAAAAAAAAAAAAAAAAAGAAAGAAAGAAAAAGAAAAAAGAAAAGGAAACTTATAGGATGGCTCCATTTAATATTCATGTAAATATATTGTAAATTGATAACTCAGAGTGATTTCAGTGATTTCTTTTGGAATCTTTGCATTATAAACAAAGCACAGGTTTTTACCTGTAGCTGAAAATTGAAATTCCTGTCTCTCTTCTCTTTACTTACCTCAGTCTTTCCTCCCTTACTGCCTGATTTGTGTTACTTTTCCTTGTCTGCCAGTGTCATCAGAGGCCCCTTCCTCCTTGAGTGCCCATAGAACTCATGTCTTGGTCTTCTTCGCTGACAGTTTTTGCTTCTGATTTATTCATGTTGTTTTCTCAAATTCTTTCTGAATATACAACATCTTACTCTCCTTTATAGTCTCAGCACCACCATAGAGGGTATATACATACATGTTGATTATAATATTTATTTCTTATACATTTTTAACATTTTTATTTCTGAGTGTTCAAGAAATGATTCAAGTTTTAGTTACAAAACGTTTATATACTCTATTATAGCATTTTAACTCATGTATTGATTTAACCTTTGAATGCTTCATTTAAAAATGTCTCATAGGGACAGAAAGTAAATTGTTGGTTGCCTAGGGATGGAGAATTTGAGGGAAAATGGGTATGAGGTTTTTATGGGGGAGCAATAAAAATATTCTGAAATTGTTTGTGGTGATAGTTGCATAACTGTGAAGATATTAAAAATTATTGAATTGCACATTTTAAATGGGTGAATTATAGGGCATGTGAAACATATCTCAACAAATATATTATTTATAAAAATCTTGTATGATAAAGGCTAGAGTGACAGAGCTGTCAGAAAAAGAGATGAGCTCTTTTCAGTATTTTGACTTCGATGCTGATAGGTTTGTCTCTTAACTTATAAAAACTTATAGAGCAGAAAAAAAGATTAAAGCCATGATAATCTTTATGAAAAATTTCTATTATAATATTTTCCCTTTAATTTCTTTTTTCCACACATATATGAGATGTTCTAAATCTAACTCTTGTTCTAGGCAGATTTTATTATTGAATTCCAAACCATTTTCACTTCCAAGAAAGGAAGTTCCTAAAAAATGGACTTCTGACTTGAAATGGAAGGCTTGGCTCTTTACAATAGCAAAGATATGAAATCAACCTAGGTGCTCATCAATGGTGTATTAAAGAAAATGTTCATCACGGAATACTACACAGCCACAAAAAGAACAAAATCTTGTCTTTTGCAGCAACATGGATGCAATTGGAGGCAATTATCCTAATTAACACAGGGACAGAACACCAAACATAGCACGTCTTCACTTATAACTGGGAGCTAAAAATTGAGTACGTGGACATAAAGATGGAAACAATAGACACTGGGGTCTACTAGAGCAGGGAAAAGAGGAAGGGATTGGGCTAAAAAAATACTTATTAGATACTATGCTCACTACCTGGGTGAGGGGACCACCCATATCTCAAACTTCAGCATCATTCAACATAGCTGGATAACAAACCTGTACAGGTATTCCCTGACTCCAACATTTTTTTTTTTTTTAAAAAAGAAGAGAAACGGAAGGATGGGTGACATGTTTTAAAACCTGCTAAAGAAATGAAGAAGTTGTATAGTGTGTTACTAACAACTGCAGTGGTCTACTTTGTTATTAACAATGGTTGAAACTTACTGTTTATTTTCTTTGTTATACAGGTGAGGCAACTGAGGCACAGAGGTATCAAGCCCAAGGTTACTCTGACCATGAATGACAAAGACAGTTGTGAGCAGCCTACAACCAGAGCCTGGGCTCTTCAATATCAGGCTTTGCTGCTTCTGATGAGTAGATCTTTTTTTTTTTTTTTTTTTTTTTTGAGACGGAGTTTCGCTCTTGTTACCCAGGCTAGAGTGCAATGGCGCGATCTCGGCTCACCGCAACCTCCGCCTCCTGGGTTCAGGCAATTCTCCTGCCTCAGCCTCCTGAGTAGCTGGGATTACAGGCACGTGCCACCATGCCCAGCTAATTTTTTGTATTTTTAGTAGAGACGGGGTTTCACCGTGTTGACCAGGATGGTCTCGATCTCTCGACCTCGTGATCCACCCGCCTCGGCCTCCCAAAGTGCTGGGATTACAGGCTTGAGCCACCGCGCCCGGCCGAGTAGATCTTTTTATGAAGTCAAGTTCTTCCCCATTGTCAAGACACATCTCCTGTATGGATAGGAAAATAACACAGCACTGAAGTGTCTGCTAGGATGGAAGAGTAAATATTAAAAAACCAAGACTATGACAAAATGCTGGATTAGAGTATGTTCAAATCATAGCTGCTCCATAGCTCAACCAGTGTGAGCACTGTTCCTAGTTGATGAACCTTAGAAGCACTTTCTCCACCTGGAGATCTAGTGCAGATTCATCATAATAGTTTGTGTGAAAGTGCCTGTTGTCCTGTAGAGACCCAGTAAATGTTTAGTTTATTGAATAATACAAGTTGGTGCATCTTGACAATCATGTCCTACTTTGTTTACATATAATGCTTTAAGGCAGAAATTTAAAGTGCTTCATGAATGTTTTCTTATTTCTCATAGTCCAGCTGCAAAGCCTTGATAAATAATTTGTCCAGGTTGGAAAAAGTTTGTAAGCTTGGAGAAAACAGAATTGAGAAAGGACAAATAATAAGTATAAAGAAGGAATCATTCTTATTATAGTGTTTACCTGTGGACAAATGGTATTACTAGTGTTCGTATTATAGTTTTCATTACCCAATCAATTAATTCAGTAATATTTACTACATGCTGTCCTCGGTGTCTGTAATTATTTAGGCACTAGAGATAGAGCCAGCCATGGATGAGACAGATCACAATCAGGTCTGTCCCGGAGTATACCTTTTAGGAGATGGAGAGAAAGACAATAAACAAATAAAATAAACAAATGAACTAGAGAAAGCCTGGTAGTGTTGAGTACTAATGCGTTAGCTAAAAGGATATGGTTTAGAGTGGGATTAGAACTAACCCTCAGAATTTATTTTGCTGATCCCAAAAGACAACTTGACACTTACAAACTATTGATCTTGCCACAGAAATGACAACCGTCTTGCTGTAGAGAATCTCGAATGAAGTTCTTTGTGATTGGAGGACTATATAATGATGATCAATTTTTGCACAGTGTTTTACAGGGTGGACAGCACCCTACAGGGCATGGGCTAATAGAATGACTTGATATTGTTTTTGTTAAAGGGCAAGGTGGTGGACTCAGCAGGACTCTCTCAACAGTCCCTGCTGAGCAGCCATGATCACTTCCAAGCAAAACCTAATCCATTAAGAAAGCTTAATTTAATCGTATAGTCACTCCTCTGTTCTTGCTAGGTAAAAGGTTCTCATTTTTTGCCCTCATCTTTTCTTGAGAGGATTTTTATTGTTTTTCTGACTAATTGTTTGTTTATCCGGTAAGTTTCAAGCTGCAGGTACAGCTAGGGTGGGTGTAATGTGATCTTTTTAGTCAGATGCACCTCTGTGTCCTCAGAAGGATGGTAATGATGTCCTCTGAACTTAAAAGACGAATTCAGTTTTGTGCCCACGTGGTTCTGAGATTTTTGTTAACTTTGAGTGACTAATTTTTGTGATTTTGTATAGTCATTGTTGGGTGGTGGGCATGAATCTATGGACTCAGTTAAAATTTAGTCCCCAGAGATGAGAGGTCAGTACACACCTTCTATTTTATGCCCTCCTCCCAACATTTGTACAATAGACAAAAGGAAGCTGTTCTGAAAGTAGGCTGTTAAAAAACAAATCTCCAGGAACATCAGCGTGAAGCTTAGGAAAAGGATGTTTTCTCCAATTTATCACATGAATTTACTTTCACTTTAGATGAAAGTACACACTTTTTACTTTGTATATTTATTTTCCAGCTTTCTGTATCTTGCTTTAAAAAAATACCATTTTAAAGACATGAAATTAATGGTCCATAATCAGATCCCACTGATGTAAATGTAAAGGTTTTCAGATTACTGATTTTATGAAATAGTATGTTAAATTTTCAAAGTTGAGTTTTTTTTTTGTTTGTTTGTTTGTTTTTTTTGAGGCAGAGTCTTGCTCTGTCACCAGGCGCCAGGCTGGAGTGTAGTCGTGCAATCTCGGCTCATTGCAACCTCCACCTCCTGAGTTCAAGCAATTCTTCTGCCTCAGCCTCCTGAGTAGCTGTGACTACAGGTGCGCACCACCATGCCCAGCTAATTTTTGTATTTTTAGTGGAGATGAGGTTTCACCATGTTAGCCAGGATGGTTTCGATCTCTTGACCTCATGATCCACCCGCCTCGGCCTCCCAAAGTGCTGGGATTACAGGCATGAGCCACCGTGCCCAGCCACAAAGTTGAGTTTTATAGGCTGAACTATGTAGAATTACAATTTTGTAGGTAAAAAAAAAAAATGTAGAATACTAACAATTTTATATGGGTTAAATTAACCAAATAAACCAAGGTAAGTTTTTCAGTTTTTGTAAAGACAGACATCTGAAAGTGACCACATGAAGAAAAATAAATGGTAATCTCTTCACGTTGTGTTTAGAGTAAAAATGAATGGACTTCTCCCTCTGTTACAGTTTAGAAAGTAAGGATAGGATGTTCCTAGAGAATCCAGAAGGCAAAATTTAGAGAATAGGTGATTAATGAGTTATTTCATATTTGATTTTCCATTTCTGATTACCTCAGCTTTATTTGTAAGGAGATAGCACTATGCTTTGCCAACAATTCATGTATATATCCATTTGGTCAATCTGAAAGAGGTATTTTTTTTTTAAATTTATGCATGAACAACAGCTGGCCTGTGTTCTTGAAGTTAAGAAAATGCTACTGGATATTGAGTTTGATAGAGATTGTGATAACTAAGGTAAATTCAATTTGTATAACCAGAAGTCTCTGCAAATTAGGTACTGAATTTGATAATGAGGCTTTGATAGTCTCTGAACGAAGACTTATCTCTAAGTACGGAACTCTGGCTAGGTTATTCCTGCCTTCCCCAGTATAGGTCTTTGAACTTACTGAGTACTCAGTGTTCATTGGGTTTGAATATTGAAGAGAGATCATTTGTAGGGCACAGGAAGGCAAGGTAGCACTTAATAAGATAAAATATATGATATACTGAGAGAATAAGATGATTGAAAAGCTAGTATTGTTTGAAATTTAAAAATCGTCTTCTCTAGCAAACCAGATAAAAACCACTTATCTGAGTTTTATCAAGTTATTGCATTCTGAAAGTGTTAATTGGCACCTTAAATTGGCCAAAGATTTTTGGAATAACTAATAACTGTGTTGAAACCTCACCAAAGGCATGCAGTGTGCAAAGCTGTGAACAAAGTTGGTATTTTATCATACTTGGTGCCGTCACAATGCACCAAGCAAGCATTTCTTAGTTTGGTTACAGTTGCTTTTTAGTTCTGCCTATTATTGGCATAAGACATGTGAACTTAATTTTTCTTGGCAATTGCTTTTGCAGTTAAATAATGCTGGCTTTTGCTCATACTCTCTTTTCTTTAACATAGTTTTAACTATGTACTGAGATGTACCAAAATGATATATAAACACTGTCTTTAATTAATTGTGCTTACAGCTAGCATCTGGAAAGCATAATAGAACATCTGCTTTGCATGGAGTCACCTAAGGATCATTAAAATCTGATATTTTAAGTCTTTTTATATTGTAAGTACCATGTGTTAGCCACACTCAGATACAAATGATTTGAAAAGAAATTAAGCAAAATGGCTGTAGTTCAGTGCTTTAAAAGAAACAATCAGGACATCAGATTAGGTTTTATTTTATTTTTTCAATTAAGGGAATATATCCTTTTCTTGGTTTACTTTGGATAGGGTGGAAAGTGTGTAAAGGTTATGAGAGGGCAGGTGGAGGTTATAACATGGATGATGATCATCTGCAGAGTAAACACAGCACAATATACATTTCTTTGTTGGAACTAAATGAAGATGAAGAAAGCATTATCAGCTAGTTGGAAGCATTTTTTTAAGCCCTCAAATTACATTTGGGATCTTCTTGATCCAAAAAAAAAATTTGTTGCAAGACAATGTCTATTTCACAAATGTGTATTTCCACCTATGCCATCTTCTCATTCTTGTTTGATGCATTCCTTTAAAAAGTGCAGCTCCAGGAAATTTTATAATTATGTGATATTTTAAAAATTTTGGGTTTATAACTGTCAGTAGTGCAAAGGATGAATATTCCTGTTTTTCTTGTCATGTCAGTGTTTACTAACAATTTTTATTTTACAACTTGGTATACCTACACATACAGTTTATGTCTATTTACCCTATCTTCATTTTGAAAGCCATGAGGAATTAAAATATCTTCTGTGTGGCCTTTTAGAATTAAGCAAAGTAAGTGGTATAATAATTACGTTGTCTTAATAATGAAAGGTGCTTTGTAAGTGACCGATTCACATAGTAATCATATAAGTATTGATTTAACTATTAATGGACAAAAAGGCACACATGAAGTTTGTGTGATTTTTAAATAGCTAACATTTAAAAAGTTAATTGAGAAATTTACTTTACAACATTAGTTTATGCCATTTCATAGATGTAGACTAATTTTCTGACTGTTCAGTCACTGCAAATAAATGGATTGCTTAAAATGAACTCATTTGTATAAAAGAACAAGAACAGATGCTGTACAGATAATGGTCAAGGAATACCATCCCCCATAGGAATGAAATCCATTTTTGGAGTACAGAAACTGCAAATGTCTTTTGCAATTAGCAATCACAATCATAATGTGAATAACAGCTAATATTTGCTTAGCTCCTGTAATGAGCCAGGCACTCTGCTAAGTACTTGATCAGTGTTTCATATCATAATCCTGCGTCAAGTATAGTTACTATCCCTACTTTATTGATGAAAAAAAATAAACAAGGCTTAGCTTAAGTGACTTACTCAAGATACATAGCCAGTAGGTTGCCGTACAAGGCTGCTCCAATATTGTAATAAAGAGACATCACTGAGGGTTATTTTCCTGAATTTTTAACAATTCATACTCATTTAAATAGTAAGCAAAATGCTCAAAAGTCAGAAATTTTAGCATTTAACTGAGTTTTATTTTTTTACAATAAAGTTTAGTATACACAGGGCCTAAAGCAGAAGCCAGTAAAATTTGAAAAATATCTAAAGATAATCCTACATGACTTGAGACTTTGGATGTAAATTCTACCCTCCAGTCATTTTTCAGGTGGCTTGTTTAAAGTTTTCTTGCCTTGCTTAGTATATATTTTTATATTATCCAACTCACTTTACAAAGCCTTGAGTCTTCTATAGATTTAAAATAAAAAAGAAAGAGGAGAGGACACAGAGAGAGACACACACAAAGAGAAACACACACACACACCACACACACACACACACACACACACACACACACATCATACACATAGAGAGAGGTACACAGACATAGGTATGTCCGTTGACTCCACTCTTCAACATAAGATAAACTTGCTGTGATATGTATATTTTGGTATATTTTCTTGTCATCACACTGAGAAGAAGAAAGCCATTTGGCTAAAATTCTCTTCTGGTTTGGGAAATGTTTCCATGAACTTAGAATTGCTTTCAATAGCCATCTTACCCAGTTAAAGACATAAGCTGATTTCAGATTTTCTGTGAATTGTTTCTTGGCTTCCATTTGATTAGAAGGAAGGGAATCGTGAGATTTGAGGAGAGGATGGGCTAGTCCCATGGCTAGAACCCTGCCATCATGGACTCCACAGGAATTGTTTAGTGTTTGAGTTCAGTGGCATGTAACAGAAATCCCAAATAACAGTGACTCATGCAAGTTATTAATATATGCTTTTTCCCTTATCTAAAAGTATGAAGGAAAGTGGCCCAGGGCTGGCATGGCTGCTCATGTCCAGAAGCAGAAACGGCTACTTCTCTGCTTCTTGCATCTATAGCATAGGTGCTGTTTCCCTTATTTCATGGTCCAAGATGGGCTTCATCACATCCACATTCCAGGAAGCAGGATGGAGGGAGTAGAAAACAGGTTACAGCCCTTTCCTTTAAATGATGTATCCTGGAAGTTCAACACATTACTTTCCTCTACATTCTCTTGGCCAGAAGTTAGTCCTGTGGCTATGCTTAGTTGAAAGGAAAACAGAGAAATGTCATTTCTATTCCAGGTAGTCATGTGGTTAGCTAAAATTGAAAACTTCTAGTGTAGGAAAAAAAAAAGGGAAAACAGATATTGGGGGACAATGTGCATTTGCCATCATACCATTTTTGTAAAACATTCTGCTCTTTTTAAATTTTTTTGATAATTTGGGAAGTATAAGATTGGTTTTCATTGGTTCATTTGACTTCATTCTTTTCCTAGATCATTTTAATCAACAACAGTTTCTCCTTAAAGCTATCTCCAGAACACATCTCGAAATGAATTCCTAATTGTGAATGGAATTCATAAATAATTGTGTACTGAGATTTTTTTCTAAAAATGATCTTCGGGTTGCTACATTATGAGATTTTCTTCCCTTTCTTTACTTCAATATTGTTTAGCCTTCTCTTCAGAAGCATTTAATCAAATGCTGGAGAGAAAAAGATGACGAAGATAAGGTCTTCTCGGCTGGGCATGGTGGCTCACTCCTGTAATCTCAGCACTTTGGGAGGCTGAGGCAGGTGGATTACCTGAGGTTAGGAGTTCCAGACCAGCCTGACCAATATGGTGAAACCCCATCTCTACTAAACTAAAAAGAAAATTAGCTGGGCATGGTGGTGCATGCCGGTAATCCCAGCTACTTGGGAGGCTGAGATAGGAGAATCACTTGAAACTGGGAGGTGGAGTTTGCAATGAGCTGAGATCACGCCATTGCACTCTAGCCTGCACAACAGAGCGAGACTCCTTCTCAAAAAAAAAAAATAGTAAAAATAAAAAATAAGTTATTCTCCCTGGGAACATGGCATGATAGAGAAAGCAGTAGGATTGAAACCCATGCGAGTCTGATTCCAAAGCCTAAATTATACTTTTCTTGCTTGTGGAAGGAAGTGTGTCACACAGTCTTTTTGAGGGTTAGTTTTCCCATGGACATAAATAGGGATAACTCTTAGGGATGTTGTTAGAGTGAGGGGCATTAAATACCTGTTTTTATATTGTCTATGCCTGTTTTTGTATTTATTTTATATTTAAATTTTTACATTTAAACATATTTTATATTTATATTTATTTTATATTCCCTGTACCTGCCTTATGTGCTAGACATATACAAAAATACTTGTTTTATAATCTATTTATAAAAATACTTGTTTTTATGTATGTCTAGCACATAGCATGTGTTTATTTTATCTCCCACTTTCACTTATTCCAGTTGGGTCCTGAATTTAACTAATTATTATCATATTTTTTTAGAGACAAGGAAATGCTCTGTCACCCATGCTGGAGTGTAATGATGCAATCATAGCTTCCTGCAGCCTTAAAGTCCTCTTCAGTCCTCTCGCCTCAACTTCCCAATGTGCTGGGTTTACAGGCATGAACCACCACGCCCAGCCCTGAAGTTAATTTTTTAGATGTAAGAAGAGAGGGTCATGGTTGGACTACTTTTCCCAAAATAATACTGAGTAATTATATTGTGGTCTAGAACAGGGTCTTGATAAGTTGTCAATAAATCTAAAGAGAAACAATGATTAAGAGATGGCTTTAAAGTTGTGCCTCTTGACCTGCTATCACTAATCACACATATAATCAATGCCATGAATGCTGGTAAATTTCAAATTGCAAATATAGTTTTCCCCCTGAATTTATTCTTTTGACCTCTTTTAGTGTTGGGTGTCTCCAAATAGAGAACAGAAGTAATACTAGTTTGGGGACATGGCTGATAATGGAATTTATGAAATGAAGTAACATATATATTTCAGGCATGTGCTGGGTGCTTTTTCCATAGGTTAGCTCATCGGGTTCATTTATGCCACCATATAAAGCTTGTGATTACCTTTCAAAGTTACAATAAATAAAATACCCTAATATCAAAACTAAAAACATATGATTTTTTATTTTTCTGGCCTCATACTTTGCCTTTTGTAACATTATTAATGAATTTACAGTTGTATTAAGAAGTTTTTAAATGCTAATATATTGAACAGTCTGGATTTTTTTTTTTTTTTTAATAGTTATTATGTTTCTCTCTGAGACAACTTCTGGTATTCTCAGAAAGAGCTTCCTAAAATTCAAATCTCCTCTGGTCATTTTGATAGTTTTTCATTGCCTAAAGTATAAATCTGTTGTGATGGCTTGCAGTTTCTCCTGCAATCTGGTTCCTACTTCCCTGCCCAACCTTATCTTTCTCCCTGAAAGCTTCTCCTGCCCATATCTTACCATCCACCTCAGCCAAATCTGAGTTCTTTGCAGTTCTAAGAACAAGCCATGAGGGTTTATGCCTTCATATTTGCCTACACTGATCTCTTCCTGCCAGATTTTCTTGACTGCAAGGACAAAATTGAAAACATATAGTTTGGTGGGAAAAATTTTGGTTTAAGATAACTTTCTGGTGGAAATACATTTAAAAATGGTATCTTCTGTCATAGGTTTTCGTTTTATTTTGATTTCTGTTTTTTTGTATCAGCACTCTTGGGACCCTGCAAAGTAATTTTGCAATCTTTCGGCTTGTAAAGCATTTTTTTATTGTTATTTTTCAAAAATTGCAGCCTTTTTTTGCATAAAAAATTTTAAATTTTTTGAATGGAAATATAAAATATAAAATACATCTTGGCTTTTTGTAATGCAAAGTTTAGAAAAAAATGCTCAACTAGGTAATCTCTTCCTTTTTAAAAGAATCAGGGCCTGGGACAGGCTATTTATTCTATTGTTAACACTACCACCCACCCTCAGCTCTGTCTTCTTACTACCTTCAGTTGTCTTTTAAGTCTCGGCTTAAAAAGTCAGCACTTTTGAGAGGCTTCCATTGACAGCTTCAACTTAAATTTGGCTTTGTGTACACATATTTTTGTAGGTGGTATTTTTCTTTATATAATTAATCACAATTTACAATGATTTGAGAGATGTTTGTAGTATTTAAGGATACAAGCTCTGGAGCCAGAGTGCCTGGGTTTAAATCCCAGCTTTGCTGCTTACAGGCTGTATGACCATGGGCTGCTAATGACCTTCTTTGTTTTTCAATTTCTTCTTGAGTGAAATGGGGCTAAAAACGACCTCATGATGTTATAAAGATTGAATGAGATAATATATTTAACTACTTTGCACAGTGTACTGGCACATAATGAAAAACCACTTTTTAATTTATGTGTGTATGTGTGTGTTTAATTATTGAATGTAAATCTTTCTCATTAGACTATAAGATCCATGTTGGTAGAGACCATGCTTATGAACCACAGCACCCAGAGATAATAGGCATGCTGAAACATTTGTTGAATGAGCTAATACTATGATAATTTGAAAGACCTTAGTATGTTTGACTACAAAAACATTTTTATTATTTTAATTATGCCTAAAATTCATACTTTTTGATTGTCTGCTGCCATGTTTAAAGAAAACATGAAACCAGGAAAATAACTGTGAAAAACTTGGAAATTTTTCATTTAATTAAAAATGGCCTAAAATGCGATAAAAAAGATAATATGTTAAAAATAAATAAAAAATAAAAATGGCAAAAATGTAAGTAGCTAGCTTTCTGATAAAATTAGATCAGTAGCTACTTGTGTTAAATTTTCGTCTACATTTTCTGTATACCTTTTTCATTTGAAGGCTTATGACATGAATATTTCACTTATCCAGTTGTCCCTTTATAATATGTATTTCAAAATTATCCTATGGAACATTTGTTTTTGGCAAAGGGTACTTTGACAAGAATCTTAATTCATTGAAATGGTAGCTTTAATATGGAATTGGTATTTCAAACTCATATTGAATTTGTCACAAGAAGGCAAATACATTTTAACAATGTTAAGTTAATTGAGTTTATCCTGACATAGTCACAGTTGTGGCAATTGTGTCAAAGAGATTTATTTTCATTAAAAATGCAATTAAAAATTTTACACATAAGAAAGTAAAAGGTGCCTATTACTAAAGTGCAAAAAAAAATGAATATAATTTTAATTTGTACATAAAGGAAAAGTGAAAGTAGCATTTTACTGGGCCTTGTCTCATTTTCTGTTCAATCCAAATGGAAACAATGAAGTCCTGGATTATTATGCAGAACCAGATGCCAGGTCTTAGAGAATGCTCAACTTACATTCTCATTCTATTGTTCTTCTAAGTAGTTATTTTCACATTAAGCTTTATTTTTCTGTATGATATATATCATTTTAAAAATAAACCACATGAAATTTGAAGCAGTATCATTTTGACAATTTACATTACATCACAAACTGAATTTTATGCCAAATCTGATCCATACAGGCTGCAACTATGTTCAGCCAGTATTTGGTCTAGTTTAAATTTAATACCCAACTGGCCTAAATCTGACAGAGCTAATTTTATTAATTCAAGAAAGTCTGCTCTGTTTTCCATATATGCCAGAAATGATCATGGTTCATTGAGAAGACTGAAGGGAACACTGTGGAATAAACCTTTATTAAGTATTAAAATGAAGGGCCACAGTGATAGGAACTGATACATTAAATGTTACAGATTTTATACTGATAAAAACATCTAGAAAAAATATTTTTACACTCTTTGCAAGTTATTATGGTTTAAACAGCAGGACCTAATTATAAGAAAGCATGCTGGGCTCATTTGTGTTTAATAGAATAGGAAAACTCCATGAATTGGTTTGAATTACCGGAATATCTCACATATGGCAGTGCCCAAATTAATTACCTAATGGCTGGGCCATCAAATTGGTTTTCATTTTATGGATCTTGCCTTCCCTTTGGCTGGGAGTTGCCTTAGTCAGATGAGGCTGCCCTAGCACAATACCATAGAGTAAGTGATTTGAACAACAAAAATTTATTTTCTCACTGTTCTGCAGGCTGGAAGTCCAAGACCAAGGTGCTGGCAGGGTTGGTTTCTTGGGAGGCCTCACTGCTTGGCTTGCAGATGGCTGTCTTCTTGCCATCTCTTCTTATGGCTCTCGCTCAGTGTTTGTGTGCCCCTGGAAATTTGTGTGCCCAAATTTCCTCATCTTATAAGGACACCAGTTAGACTGGATTAGGATCCACCCTAATGGGCTCACTTTAACGATTTCCTCTCCAGGTAAAGTCACGTTCTGAGTTACTGGAAGTTAGCACTTCAAACTATGAATGAATATTGGGAGGCAAAATTTAGCCAATAACATTATGATATTTATTTCCCAATACTGGTATTTTGAATCTCTAGTGGTAAGAGCCACAACATAACATAGATTTGCCACCAGCATACTGTTAGCATCTTAAACTATAGCAGTTTTACCCCTAAACAGCTGCTTTTCCTGCAATGTGTGTTTGAAGTTAGATTAAAGATGCCAGAAATAGGGACTTTTTTTATTTTTTATTTATTTATTTATTTATTTTTTTCCCAAGAGTAAACAGAACTAAGGCAAATCAGGCCAACATGTCCTTATAATCTTTTAATAAACCCTTCTTCCCCAGCTTGTCTGTAAGGGCTTAAGGGTCCAGGTTTGCCTATATCTGCAGTACCTAGCACATTATCAGACACAGAGTAGGAAATTATTAAGTATGTATTTATAGAATGAACAAATTAATGATTTTTCTAATAATGTATAATTGTAAATCATAAAAAAGGATATAATCTTTTCCAAAAGTGGCTAAGTTACTATAAATATGATCTACTAAAGGTTTCTTAAGCTTACACATATAATATTCATGTTTAAATGATATCAACTGATACAAAGTTTAAATCTACAAAAGTTAAAAATTAATTAATTTTGGACAGATTTATTTCAATCCTGGTAAATTATGCCTCTAAAATTCTTCTCACTGGTGACTTGAACACCTATGTGACTTTTCTAAGTGGAAATCAGTTCTCCAGTTCATTGAAAAGAGATAAATGTGACTGTGGTTGGTATGTAGGCAACTGTATGAAATTCTGTGAAGATCAGGTTACCCTCTGACAAAAGTTATGCAATAGTGATGGGATTAGTTAGGTGTAGGAGCACCACATCCTCAGAGAAAATAAAAATAGAAGCCTCAGACACTTTATGGACATTCCAGTTAAGTAAATTCATCTTCAGAGTAGTCTTCAGGAAGAAATGTAGAATGTGAATGTAACTAAGGAAGCTAATTGTTTTTGTTATTTTTTTCTTTTTGAGACAGAGTCTTGTTCCGTCACCCAGGCTGGAGGACAGTGGCACAATCTCGGCTCACTGCAACCTCTGCCACCTGGTTTGAAGCAATTCTCCTGCATTAGATTCCAGAGTGGCTAGGATTACAGTCACCCACCATGCCTGGCTGATTTTTGTATTTTTAGTAGAGACATGGTTTCAGCATCTTGTTCATGCTGATCTTGAACTCGTGACCTCATGATCCACCTGTCTCAGCCTCCCAAAGTGCTAGGATTACAGGCATGAGCTACTGTGCCTGGCAGAAAGCTATTTTTTATCCTTTGTTGTCATCGTTGTTGTCTTTGTTTGTAGAAATTATGGAGTAGACAGAAAGGAGCTGGGAAAGATGAAACTGAAAGAATGCTGATGTGTGTCTTCAGCATGCTCCAGGAACAAGAGTTGATCCTTCCGGCAAGTACATCATATGATGGAGGTAGTGCATTACGCTGGAATAGTGTGTATATTAGTTTGCTAGGCCTGTCTAAAAAAATAACATTTTATTTTCTCATAGTTCTGGAGCCTAGAAGTTCAAGATCAAGGTGCCTACAGGCTTGGTTTCCTGAAGCCTCTCCATGGCTTGCCGATGGCCACCTTCTCACTGCATCCTCACATCGTCTTTTCCCTTACTACTCTCTAGTATCTCTCTGTGTGTCCAAATTTCCTCTTCTTAGAAGAACACCTGTCAGATTGGATAAGTGCCCACTCTCATGTCCTCGTTTTAATGTAATCACCTATTTAAAGGCCCTAGCTCCAAAGACAAAGGCATTCTGAGGTGCTGGGAGTGAGGACTGAAACTTGTGGATTTGGAGGGGACACAATTTAGCTCCTAACAGCTTCATTATTATATACAGACCTGCTTCATTTCATGCTTACAAATGACCTCATCTTTATACATTGACTTTCCACATTTTCATATTGGGATACACTAGGTTGTCTGGATTTCCTTGAAGCCACTGTCTTGAATATACCTTTTCTCAAGGTTATTAGGATATTCCTCAGTCATTTCCAACTCAACATGTCCTCAATGAGGATCATTAATGAGTCCCCGAGATTTGTACTTTCTCTTGTGATTTCTATTTTTACTTGATGCCAGCCTCTATTCACCCAAGATTGGATCTTATTGACTGTTTTGTCATCATCGCTTCCTTCCCTATCATAAATTTGGTCAACTTTACCCTCATAATCTCTTTCCCTATGCATTATTATTTCATTGCTTTTGTTAGGCATCTTATCTTATTTTGTCTTGGTTGCTGCAATAACATCCCTTTGACCTCCATCCCATCCACTCCATCCTTTATATACAGCTGTCAAAATTTTTTCCCTAAAATGTAAGCCGGCCATTTAATTATATCCTTTAATTTCCTCAATGGCTCCAATTGCCAAAATTCAGCCCTATTATAGTGGTTCACAGGACCTCTGTCCATTCCTATAAACCTCTCTCTATCTTGACCCTCAAACACATCAACTCCAGATAGAACATGTTCTCCCTAAATATTCCATTTCCTTTTTTCTCTTTAGCTCTGGCTATGCTTTTATCTTTTACTAAAGTGACCTTCTCTTCCCTAAATCTTCCAATCATATTAACTTGGTAAACTTTTATCCATCTGACTTTGTTCTGATGTTACCATCTCAGGCACTAGATGCTTTTTTTTCTGTTTTCCCTTGAGACTTCTGCCACCTCTATTCCACTATTTATGAGGCTGCTGTAATTGTCTGCTTTTCTGTCTGTCTCTCTTTCCTGAGAATCCCTCAAGGAAGTAACAGTTTCTTAGCAATCAGTTATCTTTCTAGTGAATATAATGGGATTTGGAGCATTGCCTCTAGCATCTGACTGCCTGGGTTTCCTTTCAACTTAATGTGTCACCTTGCGATGTTTAAACCTGAAGCAAAGTAAATAATACATACTCTTGTCCTGAATTATTGTTTACTAAAGAAAGAATTAATACATGTTTTAGAGAAAGTGGTAGATTATATAGTTTTCCTGAATGCTATAAACAACTCATCACCAAAAAGTAGCAAAATCAAAACCTCTTTAGTTGCCTTTCTTGAAAATTACAGAAAGCTATGAAGAGTGTCTGAGGTTATAGAGGTTAAGTGTTAGGATTATGGATATTCATGCTTACCATCTTGTCATCTTAATTTTACATTGACTTTCTCTTAGCTTTTTTTGACAGAATCATATTAACATATTGTCTAGGGCAAATAAGCAAACTGCCAGCCCCATTGCATGCTCAAACATGATTTAGAGAATAAGAGAGCTTATATTTAGGGAAAAGCCTAATAACACTATCATTTAAGTGCCCCCATCTACTAGTATTTTATAATTTGCACATGGAATTATTCCCAAATATTATTAAATGTATCATGTATAAACATATCAATTAAGAAGATATATAATCATTGCTATCAGTTTTCTGGCATCAGACATTTCTTGATTTTAAAGAAAATATTCATTATATTACATCCATCTCTTTTTTTTTTCACCAAAAGAAAAATGCAATTTGAAGTCTTTGGACCTTCATTAGTTTTTTATCTTAGAAATACCACCCTTTTTTCGAATAAGCAAAACATGAAGCTAATGATTTAAACATCATGGAAATGGGACATAATGGGCATTTGATATATATTTGTTAAATGATAACACATTTAAAATACTGATGTCATAATTTATAAATCACACAAATAAGAATAGTTTTAGATTATTTTTGATGAGGAAGAATTTCCAATCACCAAAGGAGATTAACTGAATCCTTATATCAGTAGTTGAATTCAGATCTAGGAATATAGTTCATTTCGTACTTTGGGTTCATATTACAGATCATAAATCAAATTTTCTCTAATCCTTTAAGTGTCAAACAATTCTGTGAAAATAAGCCAAATACATCCTTCTTTTACCTAATGGAATGTGACTTCAGATAAACATTGAAGCACATAGATAGGAAATAATGTTTCATTAAAGGAAATAAAAAAGAGTTAAATGTGTAATGTTTTAATAAATTTACTTATGCTCAGAAAGCAGAATACAGCCAAAGAGCAAGGCATAAAACTTTTTCAGAAGTAATAACAAACATATTGCTCAAAAAAAGCCCCAAGGCATGCCCTTTTCCTATCATAATAAAAATGCAGCATTAAAAATAGTGCAACAAAAATAAGGAATCCCTCAAACACAAATGTGATTTTTTAAAATAAAAAACTGGAATGTCTCAGTTTATATAATTCTCAGGCAACCTTTTATGAATTGGAACATCAGTGAAGTGATGTGGATAACAAAATGCTTGCATATATAAATTAATTCTTACTTTTAAAATTAAAATTATACCCTTAAAATGAGTTGTCTATGTTCACAATTTTGGATTAAAATCTAGGGGTGAACATTATGTTAAATACTGAAGCATGCCTTCACATAATCTGCATGTTGATTTGCAAGTGTAAAACCTACAAACTTATTTTTGCATGGTTGGATTAACATATTTTGGAAGGAAGGTAGTAATTTAAGACCATTATCAAAATTCTATCACATGCTTTTCTGAAAAAAAAAATTGAGATGTTAAAAATACTTATGCTTTTGATTTTATCTCATTTAAATAGTGCTCCGTTAAGAAAGATACAAATAAACCAAGAAAAGCTTTGGGATTTTTCCTCCTCCCAGTCTAAGAATATAAGGAAGACAGGCCAATAATGGAATATTCTATGCAGTGAAACATCACCCTTGCCATATTTTCTAACTGAAGTTCTTCGAGTAAGTCGATATGCATTTGGACTACAGAAATCAATGTACCTAAATAAAATAAAGTCAACTTGCCATTGGATTTAAGGATGTGTTTGCTTTCAATGTAAAACTGGCTAAAAGATGTAAGTTAAAATTAGAGATAATGGGGAATGCTTATATGTAAACATGTCCCTTAAATGTCTCTAATGGAGTATAATAAAGACCAATGGAGTTAAATGTAAGGGAATTTACTGAAATATAAGCCAAACCAACAAACAAAAATACCCCCAAATACCTGTGAAAGGAGCATCAGAAAAACAACTGCATATTAAGTTTTATCCATATTCTAAACATTTGTAGCTTAAAATTTGGCATGATGGAGGTCTCTCTTCATTAATTTATTACTCTGTCATCAGCTACAGAGCTGTTTTCTTCTTCCTATGTTCATGACAAGTCAGAAGCACTTTGGATATTTTAATTTTATTATTATTTTTAAAATTTTTGTGGGTATATATTAGGTGTATATATTTATGGGGTACATCACTTCAGGGTAAATGGGGTATCTATCCCCTCAAACATTTATCCTTTGCATTATAAGTGATATAATTATACTCTTTAAGTTATTTTTAAATGTACAATAAATTTATATTGACTGTAGTCTAGCGGTTGTGCTATTAAATACTAGATCTTATTCATCCTACCTATTTTTGTGTACTCATTAACCATTCTCACATCCCCTCCCCCCACAACTACCCTTTGGACATTGTATTTTAATTCTCAATTTATATTTCTGTTTCCCACCAGAGGGTGAGCTCCTTGAAGAAAGGGACAGTGTATGACAGACTTCACATCTCCTGCACCCTGAACAAAACGCAGCACTTAAGAACATCCACACACACCAAAGTTCACTGAATGGTTTAAAGAGACCCCAATCTATTCTAGAACTTGCTTTACATTGTACCGTATAGTGAGCAACATTTCCTTATGATGAAAAGGCACTTTTCCTGATAGCTCAATTTAGAAAATAAACTGATTATTTCTATATTTTTTAAAAAGTTATACTTCAGGAGTGACATTCCTTCTGTTCATTTCAAAAGTTTTTAGAGGCCTAGACTTTAAGTCGTCTCTGATAGGATTGAAGGGGTCAGCCTAGGAACAATGAACCTCCTGCTCATTGCTCTCTGGTAGCTGGCCAGAAGTAGGAAGCGGAAGGAAGAGACGAGCCCTGTGGCTCCTCTTCTCCTCTCCATGCCTCACTGCACAAGTGGAGAGGAAGGAAGGAAACTAGAAAGGTATCCAAAAGGGGTGTCATGAAGTCTATGAGCATCCAAATTTGATTTTTTCAGCTAGTCACAAATTTTACCTAATAACCTAAAATTTAACTTGAAACACAGAAAAAGCAAATACCATTTTAAGAAACATACTGTTAAATGATTACCTTGTCTATTTAAAATCCTTACTGACTGTAAACTCTTTGAACAGCAATTTTGTGAGCCTTATGTGGCTTTTCATCCTGGGTCTTAGCACAGAAAAAGCATACTCATTGAATGACTGAATAAATAACTTTAAAAAATACTTAGAACTAAGCAAGCAAACATACTATGTAGGCATTTATTAATATGCAAATAAATGGAACTGCCTGCTGCCTGAAATTCTTTGAAGAATGAGAAGAAGATATTTTAAAAAATAGTAAATAAACATAGGTTGCAAGATGATTTTTGGAACTCAGAATTTTCCATAGGAACATGTTACCCACAGTGACTAGCCAAAACCTCAAATCCTAGTTTACTAATACTTTAATAAGCACAGAATTTACTGATCATGTCTAACAATATTTCTTTAAGACAATGCAAGTTAACTTTCAATTGGAAGGCACTGGCTATGACTTCAATTCTTCTTAAAGGGAAATTTTGAAGAGTTTATTGATATAAATATGAAAATACATGAAAAACTGTTCAGCATCATTAGCCATTAAAGAAATGCAAATTGAAACTACAATGTGATAGCAAAACACACCTATCAGAATGGCTAAAATTTAAAAAAATGTAATCTAATTTCTGGTGAGGATATGAAGAAGGTAAATCCTTATCCATTGTTTGTAGGAATATAAAATTGTACAGCTGTTCTGGAAAAGAATATTGCAATTCCTTATGTACTTACAATCAGTTGTGTTAGCCACAGATTATAAGATGGAAGGAAAAATATGGAACCACCAAAAAAAACAAGACACCATAAACTACCTACTCTGCTACTGCAGGATAAAATGTGTGCTGCTAATTTGTATTTTGATTTCAGAGCTCTTCAACGATGTAGTCTAACAAATCAAACTATCAGGAAGAATAAATAATAGAAACCCTAAAAAAATAATGAAACCCTAAACTGCAGTAGATAGGGGCTGTATAAAATTACACATCCACCTGAGAGAATAGAGTATGTGAAAGTTGTAGCTGGTGTTTTCTCCAGGAAGCATTTGTGGGGAATTATATGGAAGAGAGGCAGTTTTAAGAGCAGAGGAAGAATTCATTTACTAGAATTAGGTCCTAACAAGATGGAACTGCTACCTCACATAGCTCATGCATAGCACCGTGGAAATATTTCATGAGTGTTTTATGTTCCTTTGCTCACTGTAACATTTATAAGTTGCTGACAAAATAATTTGGAGTTAGATCAATTATTAAAAATACATTATGATGTATATATTTTATGGTGAGACATAGTGCTATGGCTGAATAAGAAGGAACCATGGTTAGGTGGCAGCTATCTAGAAAACAGTGCTTCTTGTTTTATTATTTGAATTTTCCTATGTAATATTGAGGTTGACATATTAAGCAGTATGATTCTGAGAATTCTGAAGAACTATGACTAAGCTGATTCTATCTGGAAAAGTTTGGCCAGCTGTAACTCTTATGAGGTGGTCTATATTCAGATACTATGCAACTCCTTGGAGTTTAGAGAAAAACAACAGAGGCTGCTCCAATCATTTGGTCAGAGCAGTGAGATTTTTGCATAAAGTGCTCAAATCTTGGAGAGGTTATTTAGTATCTCTGTCTCCATTTTCTCACTGGTAAAACAGAGATTAGAGTATCAGCTTCTATGGCTGCTGTACAGCTTAAAATGAGGTAAACCTGTAGTGGACTTTAAATAATAACTAATGTGCCTTAAATGTTCTACAAAAGCTGTTATTGTTATTGTCACTAAGGCACAAACTTGTAGCATACAGGAGTGTATTAGTCTGTTTTCACACTGCTATAAAGAAATACCTGAAACTGGATAAATTATAAAGGAAAGAGGTTTAATTGACTCACAGTTCTACATGGCTGGGGAGGCCTCAGGCAATTTACAATCATGGTGGAAGGCCAAGAGGGAAGCAAGGACCTTCTTCATATGACACAGGAAGGAGAAGAGAAAGTGAAGGGTGAAGAGCCTCTTATAAAACCATCACATCTTGTGATAATTCATTCACTGTCACAAGAACAGCAGGAGGGAAAGTGCCCCCATGATCCAATCACCTCCCTTCATTTACCTGTAGAGATTACAGGCCTCTGGTTCCACACGTGGGGATTGTAATTCGAGATGAGGTTTGGGTGGGGACACAGAGCCAAGTCATATCAGAGTGTAATGCCTTGCTACTCAAAGGATGTGTGAGCTGTGGACAAGTAGACCTGACATCGCCTAGAAGCTTGTTAGCGGAAAGAAATGTCCAGCTCCATCCCAGGTCTACTGAATCACAGTCTGCATTTTAACAAGATACCAGGGTATCTTTATGCCCAGGAAAGTTGGGAAGTGCTAATTGGCATAGTGGACTCACACACTGAGGTGTTTCTCCAGCTTATTTGTTTATGTATTGATTTACTTACTTACTTTGAGGCAGTCTCTCCCTGTTGCCTAGGCTGGAGTGTGGTGGTGCAGTCTTGCTGCATTGCAGCCTCTACCTCCCAGGTACAAGTGCTTCTCCCACCTCAGCATCCTGAGTAGCTGGGACTACAGACATGTGCCACCACACTTGGCTACTTTTTGTATGTTTTGTAGAGACAGAGCTTTGCCAAGTTGCCCAGGCTGGTCTCAAACTCCTAGACTCAAGTCATCCCCCTGCCTCGGTCTCCCACAGTGCTAGGATTAATAGACATGAACCATGGCCCCTGGCCCTCTCCAGCTTCTATAGAATGCTGTCTGACTCAATCCTCACTGCCTCCTGGAAGCTGGCTTAGCTCCCTGGCCATAGGTGAGTGGTCTAGATATGCACATCTGCCCACTTTGTACAAAATAATTATTTCCCTCTCCATGATTCAAACTGAATGAGACATAGAAACCGGGAATACTGAATTAGGTCAGCAGCATGATTCTAGAGGGAAGGTCTACAGCCTCCAGCAGTTGAAATAACAGGAGGGGCCTCAAGTCCTGCTCTTGTCCTCTGCTCTCCTGAAGTGCTTGCTGGTTTGTCTTTCTGGACAAGCCACAGTAGATGTACCCTCATGCATTGATTTGGTTCTTGTTCCCAAATCAACTCACTGCCCCTGGTTCCTTGGAAAAATAATCTCCATCTGTCACCAGGGTTTTAGGGAGATACCAAAATGTTCCCCAGGGAGCAAAGCATCACTCACCTCACATTTGCCTTACCTCAAGGGGTCCACTTAGCATTCTGAAACAAACAGTCGGGGCCAAGCATGGTGGCTCATGCCTGTAATCTCAGCACTTTGGGAGGCCGAGGTGGATGGATCATGAGGTTAGGAGTTTGAGACCAGTTTGGCCAAAATGATGAAACTCCATCTCTACTAAAAATACAAAAATTAGCTGGGCATGGTGGCAGGTGCCTGTAAACCTAGCTGCTTGGGAAGCTGAGACAGGAGAATTGTTTGAACCCACGAGGGGGAGTTTGGAGTACAATAGTGCCATCGTACTCCAGCTTAGGCAACAGAGTGAGACTATGTCTCAAAAAAGAAAGAAAGAATCAGTCTGAGTCCATTGGGCAGAGAAGTGGCTAGCAGCCTCTGTTCTCTATCACCATAAAATCCCAACTTGCTGAAAATAAGTTACTGAGGATTTCACCCTACAGGTCTCTTGTCTTCATTGGAAGAAAGTAAATAAAGACAATGAATGAGCCAAAAAACTAGAGCTTGAACAAATAAATAATTGCTGCCAATCCTGCTCTCAATCTTTAGGCATACATGTTGAAAAAATCGATTATTTGCAATACATAGAAGATAACAATTCTGCCCAGAATGCTTTGTTTTGCACTAGCTAGAAAGGGGTAAACCATCAAATTGAATTCAAAATAGAACTGAAACAGGAAAAATTCCCTTATCCCCCTTGCAGGGCATGAGATGGGGGTGTGGCTTGCTTCTTTGGTGCCCTGCTGCTCAAAATCCCTATGGGCAGGTCGTGGAGCACTTGGGCTCTGACCTCACAGCAGTGTCTAAAGGTGAATGATTACAGCTCCTGAAGCCCCAGTGGGTGTGTGTTATAGTGTACTTTTTAAGTTTTGCCATTTTAAGGCAGCTTGCATTAATCAATTCAGTTAGATCCTCTGCCGTACCTCAAGGTCAGAGGAATTTCTGTATCCTGGGGTTGCCTTGGTGTACCAGAAAAATCAGTTCACATGTGTGCTTGGAGAATGAGTGCAAGGTTTTATTGAGTGGAAGTAGCTCTCAGCAAATGGATGGGAAGCCAGAAAGAAGATGGAGTGGGAAGGTGGGTTTCCCCTGGAGTCAGGCCACTCAGTGGCCAGACTCTCCTCCAACAGCCTTGGGCAAATTTTCCTCTGCTTGGGTGTCAGGCATCATTCTGCTGGTTGATGGCCTGCCAGCATCTTCTGGTGTATTCTGCTGGTGCATTCTTCTGCTAGTGTCTTCTTCTACCAGTGTGTTCCTCTCAAGGTCCAGCCGCTTGTGTCTTCTTCCACCCACTGTGTCTTCTTCCACTAAGGTCTCGGGGTTTTTATAGGGACAGGATAGGGGTGTGGTGGGCCAGAGTAGTCTTGGAAAATGCAACATTTGGGCACAA
The DNA here is from genome assembly GCF_048565385.1 of Saimiri boliviensis. Lineage (NCBI taxonomy): Eukaryota > Metazoa > Chordata > Mammalia > Primates > Cebidae > Saimiri > Saimiri boliviensis. The sequence goes on along the minus strand of NC_133463.1, from coordinate 57,632,700 downwards.
AAACAGGAGTACCTGTCTTCACCTAGGTCCATGGGCACAGGCCTGGGGGTGGAGCTCTAGCCAGGGACTATGCCCTTCTCTACCCAGTGCTTCCCTGTCCCCTTCCTGTATTAGAACTGTATTCAAGTCAATATGGCTGACTAAATGAAGTTTCAGGTGCAAAACCTTCTAACTATAGCATTTTAACTGGGCTTTCTTGAGACATAACGTGATTACTCATCACAGTGTCAGCTCAGGCTGTGAGGGTGGGGTTGGGGGTGGAGAGTGGAGTTTCCCAGATCAGGGAAAGCTGGCACTGGAAAACACTGCTGGGTCCAGCAAGACTTTCAATAGGCTATGTTCTGCTTGCTATTTTCAGAGGAGAAAAAAAAATCTGCTCATCAATTGCTTTTTATTGACTATAATATTTAATTATCATTATATAAGTACTGGAGTTTCCATAAGTCAGAAACATTGTTTCCAGGAAGTACACATTTTGAATCCCTGTCTCTATTCTTACACATGCTCTCAATCATGATGCATGAAGCTTAATACAAAAATCAAGCTGTCCTCTCAAGTATTTCAGCACCATAAATGGTTTGCATGGTCCTGTGGGTCATCACTTTCTTAATTTACTGAGAGTGCATTTAATAATTGCTGGACATCTGAAGCCAAAGCTAGTCAGTACTGGTTATTTACTTCTCTTTTTCTCTATGGCAAGGGATAAAGCTAGATTCCCATAGTTGTTCCAGCTCTCCCCCTCCCGAATAAAGCTTCTGCCAAAGCCGATTTTCTGCAGCTTTCCCTGCTTCGGAGCTGCCAGTTTTCCTAAGTGCAGAATCAAAACTAATACATCATCCTTGAACTTTAAATTTCTGATGTTCCCTGACATTTGGAATAGCCTAGGAACCACAGGGAGAAGAAGGAAGCAGCGCATTTTCCTTCTTTAATGATTTATGCCTTATTTTTGATCTCCTTTTGCAGTTCAGTGCAGCTTGCTGGCATTGGTCCATCTGAGGCACAAAAAAGGAGAAGCCTAGGGTGGTCTTCCTGTGGTTTGGAGGAAAGGCAGGCATACATACGTTGAGACTGTCCTGCAATTACAGACTTTCTATATTTATCAAGAAAAGAAGAATAGTAATTTATTTCCAAATTTTAAAGTAGAGATATAGGAAATTGGGTGAACTTTTAAGGGATCAGAAAGAATGAGATTTCTAGCTATCTTCTTCTCAGTGAGCTTCTGCTTAATTCTTGAATCGAATTTGAATTATTAGCTTGTTTAACAAGGAGCAAGGACCCTGGGTTCTAATCAGAGCACCAGTTATCACCGAGAATTAATAGAATTGTGGCTATGTTTTTATGTTGCCAAACATCAGCATAAATCTTAAGAAAAAAAGGAAAATGTGCAAATAGCAATAGAAACTATGCTTTTTGACACTCTCTCAAGTATCAAGCTGGATGGATGTCAGAGAAGCAAATGTCTTAGTAAAAAGTAGCAAGTTACCTAGATGCTGAGGTTGAGCTTCAAGAGACTCTTTGTCTGTGTTAAAAATATACCTAGTCATCTAGGAACAAGAATTATCTTTCTGTTTTACTAAAGAAGCTGCTATCATTTTGTTAACACCACTCTGGATTGCTTGGGCCACCCAGAAGTAAGATGCTGCAATCAATTCTTCTCTGTGGAGAAGTCCCATGAGATAAGAACAGAACTGTTTTATCAATTGTCTTTCTGGGACCTGACAACTAAAAACTTAACTTTCTACATTAAGGTGCTATTGCAGTAGCTATTTTGCCATAGTAGATAAACATTGAAATATTTAACAAATTAACATCTAAAACATTGGAAGATAAATGATTAAAATGTTTAAACTAAATAGTAAATAATTATTGCATATACATTTTATTCTGATATTAGAGAACATTTTTGATGTAAATATAGCCTGCTTTGAGTTTGTCTCTCAACTCTATTCCTGCAAGTAATATGCAGAGAAGGTGCCTCAGTGGTATCTCTATATTTTTCAGCTTTCCACTTCTACTCCTCAGACACATCTAAACCAAAGAGAATTCAAACTTTTGCATGTGTGCATAACCAACAATGCTAATCTTGTCATTTTATAGCTGGAGGTATCTTCAGCACAAGCTTTGAGGTCAGACTACCTGATTTGAATCCTGCTTCAGGTACTAAGCTAGATACGCAGTAGATCCTTGGGCCAATTATCTAACTTCTGTCACCTCCATTTTCTCATCTGTAAAATGGGGATAATTACAGTATCCATCTCATAGTATTGGTTTTGAGGAGTCAGTGAGAACATACACAGAGAGCACTTAGAATATATTGAAACTAACATAGTGAACACTAAACTTTTAGTACTTGATGTTAGCCAAATGTGTTATTTTACCATTGAGGGAACCAAAAAGTGAAGTTAATAGCATTGAAGTTGATCTTGAAATTTGTTTTACTTCACCCCTTGTACCTTATGGATAATTTATGGCCTGCAAGTTTTCCTGTAGCTGTCCTAGTGCTAATTCTTTCTAACGTTCCCTTGAAAGATACATGTTCTGAGAGCACTGAAAATATCATATTCCATAAACTTTCATCTCAATCTTGTGACAGATACAATCTTGTAACCCAGATATTATATACAGTCTAAACACACCGTGAAATTCATCCCTTTGGGTTGACTAGTTCTGTATTTCATGTGTATCTGATAATTAAACACAGGGAACACTGGATAAAACGGTCTAATCTCTCCTTTTAGTTTTAATGTTTCTTATCCCATTCTATGTATCTCACCATCCTCTTTAGAAAATCTAATTCTGTTAAAATGGTTTTGAATAATTCTATGTTACTTTGCAAATCCTTGAGTTAATAAAATATAACATTCATAATGCTAGAAATGTTATCCTTGGTGAATTATAGCATTGATTTTGATGATCATTTCATGATTTATTCTCAATTCATATCCTTTTTTCCTTCACTAATGGACTAAAAAAAACCCATGGAAATATGGTGCTTTTTTCTCCTGCTTCTCTATCCCACACCTCTGGAACATTGACTAAATTGCAAGTGCTGGCTTCCTAAGGAAAAAAGTGCTTGTTAAAATTCAGCAACTGAAGTGAACAGTAGGCACTTTTAATCTGAGTAAAACAATTATAACAGAGAGTGCATTTCCAAGAACGGCGCAAAAGCTCTTGGAACCCTGGCTATGCTGTCAGACACCTATCTTTAAATTACCTCCTGCCAAATGATGACTGTGGCCCTGTCACCCTGGCCAGCCCCATAAGTCTCATTCACACTCCTTCTAATTGGCAGGCCCTCACTCTGGGCACCTCCATGGCCCTTGTAACATTTTTTAGGCAGATAACTTGACACTGTAAATTTGGCTGGGAGCCTGCTACTGTGGGATTTCTTTACATCTGCCCTCGATGGTCACGTCAGTTCATATCCTTGAAGTTCCAGCCTAAACATTTTGCAAATTAGATTCCAGGATAGAAAGATGTGGTTGCATCAGAGCTGGCTGGCCCTTTCACCTGTTTGAAGAAGGAAGATTTGGTTACTGGGAAAAGAAGGGTTGAAAAGGTGTTTTCCATGGACAAGAAGAGGAGGGAGAGGACTATCTTCCTATCAGCTTTTGAGGACTTGAGGAAGCCCAGAGTGTGTGGCATTTGGTTTCCAACACAAATGTGGCAGCAGGCTGGGGAAACCTGATAACAGCTTTTGTGACCTCTGGGTCTGGAAACAGTTTCACTGATTGAAGTCATATAAGTTCAGCTAAATTTGAATGTGTTGTAAATATTTATCTGGCAGCCTGACATACAGTTGTTCCTGAAATTGTAGGGTAGTCTTATCTTTCCCAGTATGTAATTTTTGAAATACTCTTCTGCATGGCATTTCAGATGATAAATATAACTGAGTTATTGTTTTATGCTAAGGTTTTCTCAGGCTTTGAGCCCTCGTTAAAAGAATAGAGGGTGTTTTCTGGCAACTTTGTTTTCCTAAATATATTGGAGACTGCAGTAAAAATCTGCTTAGAAACTAAGCTTTGGTTAAACATAAACAGTCTGCTTTAGCTAGAGCAATACATTTTCCCTCACATTTCCAGAGACACTGGTATACAAGAAGTTAGATCCAATGGATATTTTATGTGAGAAAACTGTTAGTATGCAGCATTCCTTTCCCGTGAATTATTGAGTTGGGTAGCAGCAAAACAGCAGGAGAGAAACTAGTCTTCAATGAAATAATCCTTTGTTGCTTCAAAGGTGACTCTGAGCTTGCTCCACACTCAGACACTGCTGCATGTAAAACAGCAGTAGCACAGACCAGAGCAAGTGCCTTGACAGGCCTTCCATCACTTCTTCACTCCTCTCCCATTAACAAACACATCTCCACCAGCCAGCCTGTGTCCTGTTCTTTGGGGATTATGTAGGGACAGTCAGTGGCAGGCCGGGATGAAAGAGGAGTGACAAGAATGAAATGTCCAGGGTTAAATTTAAGACCAAAGGTGATGAGGTGCAGCCACTTTTGATGGCCTACGCCTTGATCTCATAGTTCTAGTTGCATAAATAATGACAACTCATTTAATTCTTTAACTTTGTTTTCCCAATCCCAAGCATTTCTACTAGCTGAGACCACTCCAAGTTTCATTAGAAATTCCCAATTTGCTTTGGAGGTGCCATTGGAGAACTTTACCATCTGCTGTAAGAAGACAGTCAATATGTGGCCAGCTATTACACATATAAAACGACTACACTGGAAGACATCCTACAGTTCTGCTACATAAAGAGCAAAGCCTTTGTCATGCTGTCAATTCCATTTGTAGGGTTTATCATCAACACTCATTTATTCAAGTTGTAGCACATATCAATGTCTGAACTGGTTCTGGTGCCATAAAAGTGAATTCACCATAGATCTTACTTTCAGGTAATTCACAGTTTTATAGAGGAACAAGGCTGAGGAGATTCTCCCGTCCAACCTACTAAGATATAATTTTTAAAGTAACATAAGACGTAGTGAAATGTACTTGAGACATGGCCCAGTAGTAATGTCATCAGATGTCTTAGCAGGGGTAATCAGAAATTATAATCTTATTATGGAGTTATTTTTGGCAAGATGGGGTGTGTTATGCAATGAACTGCCTAAAATAGCAGATTTCCATTTAGGGTCCTCTATCCTGTTTGTCCAAAGATTGAATGAAAGTGTTGAGTATTTCAAACTCAGGGCAGATGTACATCACATGCAGAAACAGACATTATAGCACAAGGCAGGGCCAATACATGGCACTTGTGTTTATACTAGTCCCTTTCATGCCCCTACAGATACGTCTGTCAATCATGGCTGTCTTTCGGAATGATCTGGATTTAGCTTTAGACTCTTCACTATACATAGGCTTCCAAGGAGTCATTACTAATCAAACCTAGTGTACATAATAGATGAAATTTATTTTACCATCACATATACAAATATTCTCAAATTCTCATGTGGAGTCCATTTTATTTGCTGACTAGTAATTCTTGAGAATGAATTTAGAGTTTCTACCTTTCACTATCATTTGTCAAATATTTTAATTCTATCATCAGAAAATAAGTCAAATAATAGCAAAACAGGTAAGAATTGTGTAGGGTTTTAATAAAGCAGTTCTATATTGCCACAAAACCTATTTAGGGTTAGTCGATTCTACTCTGTACCATACCACTGAGGATTTCAAAAAGGACCATTGTGTTCATATGTGTAAATTAAAAATACAGTAATAATGAAAATTATAAGTAAATCTAATGAGATTCAATATTTTCTTACATATTATTATGGAATCAGTTCAGAATGTGTGGAAGCTCTAATTACTGATTTAAGCAATCTTTTCAATTTATTTTAAAGTAATGTGATCAGGTATTAGTCTTCTCTAGACCTAATGTGCCTGTTTTGGTCACAATAGCATAAGTTATGTAGTAGTAATGAACAATCCAGATTTCAGTGGTTTAAATGACAGTTTACTTCTCTTTTCATGAAAATCCTCTGCAAATCTTGATCACTCTGTGGGGCTGCTGTACTCCCCACGAGGCTCAGTACTGCTCCTTGCACATTAGCACAAACATCCCTGACTGCCTCAGTGGGGGAAGACAGAGGCAGAGATTGGAGAACTGGAAATTAAATGGCTGTATCTGGAAAGTAGATGCATCGCTTCTTACTCATGAGGCAAAGCAAGTTACACGCTGTAGCTAAGTTCAAGGGTACGGGAAAATAGAGGATTTCTATTGTGTCCCTGCTAGAGAGGAAAGCAGAATATTAGTGAAGAGTAGTAATATCAGCTGCAGTGCCTCAAGCCTTTCCCATCTCTTAAACTTTTGTCTTAAGAGATATATGTAGGGAATCTTAAAGTTTGAGATTCAGATAATGGGGCAAAGTCTATATGGTTCAAATAGTCATATACTTTATTAGGTGACATCAAGTAGCTCATAGACTTCCTAGAAAGGCCAGAGAGTCAAGCTTGGAAGATCTGAAGACAGGAACAATGCCCAACCACAGTATGAGTTGGCACAAGAACAGCATGGTCGCCCCTACCAGGACAGGAGGCAGGTCCATAGCTGCCCTTGCTGATGCTTGGGTATGGATACTAGTATCTTCAACATTGCTGCTCCCCACCCTGCCCCAGAATAAGTACTACAGCCACACTCTTGCCAGAAAATGACTTCTAAGCATAAGTGTTGTGTAGGTACAACTCATGGGTGGAGCTGAGGTCATATGACCTCAATGAGCCAAGGAGGACAGGGAAGGGAAGTCAGGCTTCTCTCTTACAGGAAAGATGCTCAAAAATGCTGGTTGTCCACTAACATGTCAATTGTCCATCACAATAACTTTCCCTGTAGATACCACTTTCTTATTTTGTTTTTGATATTGCTAACCTTCTCCATAATAAAGAGAAAATTTACCTTTTAGCATAAAATATATTACAAATTCATATTTTCTTCAGTCCTTTTATGGTTAGTTGTTTTCCCTTTTCTACTAGACTTTTAATTCCCCAAAATAGAAACCATTTTCTTTTCTTGTCCAATAAACTAATTGGAGTTTTATGTAGAATATCTGGTCTGTACACAGGGTAGTCATTAAAAAATGCTTAGAGATTGCATATTTTAAAATAATAAAGGTAAATTGATCAATTTGCAAGTTCTACTGTATTCATTCTAACAACAATATCTTTATTCCAGGTGGTATACTAAGTGCTTTATGTGTTTTATTTCATTTAATTAATACAGGAACAATGAAGTAGACATTTCTATTTCTCCAATTGTACATATGAGAAGATAGAGGCTCAGAGATCTTAAGCAGCTTGCTCTAGATTACATAGTTGGGTGGTGGCTAAATTAAGATTCAAACCTAATCAGAGCAAAATCCAGAATTGAACCACTATTTTATATGGCTTCCATATCTACTTTAAGTATAACAGATTGTACTAGAAAGAGGCCCCAAGATCTAAGGAGAAAAATCAATAGATCTGGAATAATTGACTTTACAAAAGGAAAACTGACACCTAGGCTAAAGGAAGTATAGCCATTGTATTCATTCATATCGTATATCTCTTCTAAGCCAACATTAAAGGACTTCTGCTACACATTGAAGAGACTTAGTGTAGAGCCTTCTAATTTTAATATATTTCACATTTCAAGATCAATTTTCCCAGAAACAACCAGAACTGTGTATATTAAAAACTTACTTTTACAATTATTATTATTATTGAAATATAAGCCCAGTAATGAAAGATTGATTGTATTCATATTTATCAAAAACAGAAATTAAGCAAGATATTGCCTTTAATCAAACTGTTAGGAACATGAAGTTTAGTATGTACAGGTATTAGTTATGTCTACTAATGGTGGTTCTTGTATGAACTTGCAATAAAACTATTAGGAGTAGGTAAAGAACTAACCTAATTTGCAAACTTTTTATCAAGGAGATGACATTTAAGCCAATACTAACATTCAATGTGATGGGAGTAACAATTTATACTAAGGCTACAACTTTTGGTTGCATCATTTTAACATGTCAGACTTTGATTTAACGTCATTATGAATAATCTCTTGCAATGATAAGGTTTAAGAAAATTTATAAGAGTTTATGGAACTTCAAGGATTTTCATTGAGTTAATTATGATGGGGAATTAATCACCTCTATATTTATCAGTAAGATATACAGAAAAAGCCCCACACATAAGCATATATATATTAATGATAGTTTTACAGAGTTCTCTATTAATAAAATTCCATGTTCAGCAGAATCTTATCAATCTCTAATACACTTCTTTGGATTTGGAGCTATTTTAGGAGAAATGTTGGTTTTTGATGTGGGATAAGTATCTTCACCTTCAGAAGTTAAATAAAACCTTTAATAGATGTAAAGAATGTTTATAAATGGTGACTGATGAATTACAGTGAGCGAGAATATTTCTGAGGGGAACTGGAAGACAGGATGACACACTCCATGGCTGTCATTGTCAGGCCCTGTGAGCTCAGACACTAATGTGAATGCTGTTGAACTATGAATGCCTGGGCACATCACTTAACCTTTCTGTGTTTCCATTTTCTTATCTACACAATGAGGCTAATAATACTGATTGACCTCACAGCATTTAATTAGCCTATTGGGAAGTTCTTTGAAAATGCTAAGTATCATTTGTTGGCACTTAGCTTCATGAAAGGTTTGTGTTTTTAACACACTGTGGCTTGAGGATGTGTTTGGTACAGCTCCTGCCAACTTCTTGTTTCTCCGCCATATCTTTTCTGAGCTCCCTTTGAAGTCAATGGGAATTAGGGTGATTGAAGGCACTTAGCAGAGGCTTCAGGTATGAGAGTATATTTTCTGGCATGTTTATAGTAGGACTGTCCTTATAAAGAAAATGCCGTGCCTCTCAATGGAAAAGGAGCTTGATGGTTTATGGGTGGGTAAATTAATGATTGCTCATGAGGCTTAAGGCCTAGAGCAGGAGATTTTTGGCAAAGATACTAAAAAATGTTTAAATTATTTGAAAAAAAAAACACATACACTTTTAGGGAACATAAATAATAACTTAGGCTCCTCTGGGGGAGGATTAGGCTTTTCACTTTCTGTTCAGAACACATAGTTGTTACCTAATATATGCTTGCTAAAGAAATGCATGATGGATAGGCAAAAACTACTATACCAGTAGCATGTTAGATAATTATTATGCAACATGAGTGTAGCATCTAGAATACATTTTTGTTACCGTCTGTGTACTCCTTTTATGTGACTTTCTTGCTGTATTATAGCATTAACCAGAATGCTTTGTGCTACTGTTTACAGAAGTGTAGAAATGTATTGTATGACATACTTTTACTCAAAGCCTTAAGGACAAAAAGAGAGAGTTCCATCATCATTTCGAATTTGCACATCTTTGGAAACATCACTATACTTCCGTGACATCGTTTCTAGACTCTTTTAACACCCTTCCAGTTGGTGCCCTTATTTCTAATCTTTTCCCGGAGCCATTTGATAATCAGTTGCCAAACTAATCTTTCTTAAATATGGCTTTCATAATGCCACTTGTTTCAAAAGCTTTCAGTGTCTATTTCCGTGTCACTCCCATCTTCAAAACTCGAATTTAAAATCTGATGTGTTTTAAAAGGATATGCTGAATTGTGCCCCAACCGTCATATGTTGTATTCTTAACACCTGTACCTCAAAATGTGACCATCTTTAGAAATAGGATATTTAAAGAAGTAATTAAGGTAAAATGAGTTAATTAGTGTGGGCCCTAATCCAATAGGACTGTTGTCCTTATTACAAGAGGAAACTTGTACACAGGCACAGAGAGAAGACCCTGTGAAGGCCATGTAAAAGCCAAGGGGAGAGGCTTCAGGAGAAATCAATTCTACCCACACTCTGATCTTGGAGTTCTAGCCTCCAGAATGGAGAAAATAATTTCTGTTCTTTAAGCTACCTTGACAGTGGTATTTTGTTATGGTGGCCCTAATAGACTAATACACTGTCCATGACATGGAAGCTGCCATGGCTTTATGACCCTATTTCTCTAAAGATAATTTGAATTGTAATCATCTGGCTAAATAAAAATCAGGATTTTCTACGGTTCAAGGGAAGAACACTGAGTAAGAGAACACCATTTTACTGACCAGAGGACCTAAGCATATCGTGTCTTCTGTCCAAAATGTGGAAAATATACTTGCTTTTCCTGATTCAAAGGTCTGTAGGCTTTCAAATAAGATGGTGCATATGGAAGCATTTGGAAAATTGAAAAATGTCAGCTTCTGACTTTCCAAACTCTGTTCAACTGGAGGTAACAAAGACGTTTGATGTTGCAAACCCAGCTCCACCCTGATCTGGAGCCCAAATCTGACTATGTTTTAGAAGCCCTATTTATACCAGATGGTAGAATCTGAACTCGGCTGTGACGACTGAAGCCGTCTTATCTAATGAGTTTAGGATAAGCTTCTTGGGCACCTGCATCTTCCCTTTAGAGTTCTCAGTAATAATGGCATTATCCATATTGCTTAGCTTTAGACCTATTTCTTGGTTTGTATTCAAAGTCATTGTTAGAAATCAGACACTGCTCCAAACAATAACCTTTTCATAGATATAGGACACTCCCTCCGATTTACTAAGTGCTTTCCAGCCTGTCTGTCAGGGAGTTAAATCTTATACTTGGACACTCACCAAATACAGTGGCTCTGCTTTAGACTGGAGCATTTGTCCCCAAGATCATGACAGCTTCCTGACATGCTACTGTCTTCTGATGACACTTGCCATCCATAAGAGTATATGCCCTCTGTCTGAGACCAGCCTTGCCAATCCTCCCAGACATGATTTAAACCTTGTTTCCACCTCTCTGGGGATAGCCACACAGCTAGCTTAGGCTATTTGGTGCCTGTTCTGCCTTGTATACTTCCTGCTATTGCTCTAATAGTGAGCTCTATCACAACTTACTTCAACACTAAGCTCATATATAGTCCTATGCAAAAATAAAGGAATCTTCTTCTTATAGAAAATCAAAGCTAAACTCAGTTCCTATTTTCTCTAAGAATTGTTTACTATCATAAATATTTTCTTTCTTTGAACTCCTAAAGTATTTGCAGTCTCTGTTACAACATTGAGCCCTTAATTATGTAATCGATGTTTTAATATTCTTTTTGTGAATAATTTCCTGATTTTCTTTTGACAGATTATAAAGTCTCAGTAATATACTTTTACTGAGCATATATTCTGAGCATAAGAAAATATAAAGCTTTAAATGAGTTTTGAAAGTAAAAACACCCATTTTTTTTCTTGCAGTGTTGTTCATGCTTTTTATAAGCACATTTCAATTTTAGGCTACACAAGTACATTTTGTCATACCCTCTTTAGGATGTTTCTGACATTCATGAGTTTAAAGTTTAATGTAATTAATTTGTCAGTGGTTTTCACTTTATGCTAAGAAAAGCCTTTATTTTCATAAACTCAGTTGAATATTTAAATACATTTCCTTTTGGTTCTTATGTTTTATTACGTAAATTCTTTAATTCACAGAGTACATTATTAAATTTGTAAATGCATGCACATACTGACTATGCATAGGAAAAGATGGTCAAGAAACATCAAAATGTTAATATAATTAGGTGAACAGTTCTAAGGAGTAATTATTTTGTTTTCTTTCTACATTGCTATATATAATTTTATTTTTTAATGTGTTGTTGCTAAGAAGTAACTAAGAAAAAACATTTTGAAATTGACTTATTTCTGTGGTTTCTTGTGTCATTATATTAAAAATTTCTTTCTGAACTTTCAGTTCACTGTTCTCTCTGTATCTATCTATCTATCTATCTATATTTATTTATTTATTATATCTTTACAAACTTTTCTTAAAGTAGACCAAGTGTCATAGTTAAGTAAATAGGTATAGGGGCTGAAAAAATAGAGACAGTAACATTTTAATAGTCTAAGCATTCTATTTTAATCGGGATAGATTCAGAAAAAGAAATCTATCCCCATAACTCTGTGCTTTAAAGCAATAAAGATTATTTCTGGTTCACATTACATCTCCATCTTCAGTCAGAAAGAAACTCCACACTACATAGTCACTTAGAGGCCTCGGTCAACAGAGAAGACACCATCTCAAACTTTATGATCACTTTGCTGAAAGAGAATAGCTCAAGGAGGGTATGTCTCACCAGCAATTACATACTCTGGCTGGAAGATGACTTCCACTTACAGCTTCTTAGCCAAAACTAGTCACATGGTCCCAAAACAAGTAAAGTAGGAAGTACAATCCTATTACGAGTCAGAAGGCAGAAAATTAGAAACATTTGGTGAACAGCACTAATCACTCTTTGAAATCATTTCAAGAGTGAGCAAAGAATATTTCTAGTGTAAATTCTCAAATGCTATGAATTTCATCTTGGCTTAGAGAAAAAAATAGGTAATTTTTCATTTAAAACATTTGCATTTTTCCTTGTGTTACTAAAAATGGGAATATATTGAATGTCTATACATTTAAATCATATTAAAATGAAACTAGACATCTAATTACTTATGAAAACAATAGTTTTATAAGTCTGGATTGTTATAATATTCTGTTTACTTAAAATGAGAATGTGGTTAAGAATATCATTTTGGTAATTATTTTCAGTTTTCTATTTTATTAACTAATTTAAATAAATAGGAGAAAAAATTTATTTAAAGGAAAAAATGACTGCCTTTCATGCAAGCCATTTGATAGACAAAACCAAGATATCATAAAACATTTAAACTTTTGTAAAGAAATTGTGATAGAATATTCTTATATTTATCATGAGTACCTAGTAATTTAAAGAATTCCATGAAGAGATGAAATAGGAAGAAAATTAAATTGTTGGATATAAGTATTTAAAATAAACTAAGGATAGAGTTAGTTTCAGAATTACCTCAATTATATTCATGGCTTTGAGAGTCAACTAGATTCTTTAAAGGATCCTTCAAACTTAATATTTTCCCATAACATAAAGGGAACATCTTAGATTATAATTTTTAGAGGACAAAAACACAACAGCTTCTTTCCAATCATATTCTCTTGAAGTATTTTCAGTGACTTTGTCAAAATAAGATAAATTTTGCACCAATAGGTTTAATAAAAAATAATAAATAACTGGGTCATTTGGTTATTTTCTTGCTAATAGATGTCTTCATCCAGTCTTCAAGCTCAGAAAGTATTTTTTCCAGGGAGAAGAATAGTATGAAATCATTTACAAGTTTAAACTGTCAGAAAGTACTGTCATTAAGTCACTAATGTATGCCCATAGGGAAAACATTCTCCTGAGACCTGATGCTCTTCCTACACCTATTGATCTGTGGTCTCATATTTTGCATTTTCAGCAGAACACCTCTCGTATATTACAGTTTCCTACTTGCTTGGATGTGCTCCATTATTCTCCATTTTGAGTATAGTAAATGAAAACTCCATAATGTATTCATTCCTCTCTTTTAATAATAGCAAAGTGTATAGGTATTAGTTTATATTGCTTTGTTAACAGGAATCATTTAAGAAAGGGCCCATACTTGACCTCCCCTTCCCATCTCCCTGTCAAAAAAAAAAAAAAAAAAAAAAAAAGAAAAGAAAAGAAAAAGAAAAAGTCCAAATTCATTGAGAAATGCTTGCATTCAGATTTAAAGACTTGCTACTTGACAAATTAAATTAAGTCCTTGCTAGTTCACCAAACAATAGAATAGAAGTCTCATATTACACATTATTCCTGGGAGTTAGATAAGAAAACATTGCAAATATAAAGGAAAAGAAATTGTAGCCACTTGCTGGTGAGATTTCTTTTTTTATATTATGAGATTGGAAGATTGATGAAGTGTCCAGGAGTTGCAGGAGATGGTTCCAGATGTCAGGAGCTGCAGGGAAGATGACCGTGACAAGGAGAATAGCAGAGTATGTGATGGCATTGGGAGTTAGGGTCTTGGATAGTCTGAGAAAGTAGACCATATCCATCAATATTCATTCCCTCTTTCTTCTGTGGGAATCAAACTTAACAATTTTTAGCTGGCAATTATGTTGTCCCAAATAAAGACTGCATTTTCTATTGTTATGGCCTTGATACAGCAGATAGATGAGACTGTTAATATAGAGAATATTGAAAAGAAGGGAAATTATTTTAGAATGTATTTTAGAATTATTGGAAAACCAGGTCTTCATAATCTGAAAAATACAACGAACATTTTTCATAAGGATTCAGAATCCTTTAGGCTCCTGGATTTCAGGAGTCTCTAAGGAGGATCACTGGAGTCATTTAAGAGTCTTTCAAAATATTTAGCAGAGGTGAGGGGGATGAAGAAAGGCAAATGTGACTCCTATAAAACTGCCATGGTGGATAGATTTGTCTATAGGATATGATGCTGGAGGAAAATGGTAAGGCATGCTTCAGGACACTGTGTAATTTAATACCAGAACCACCAGGTGTTAGGTATATGGTATTAGGAATAAAGGAAACCAAAAAAATTTACATTAGTATCAGAAAAATAAAGCAAGATAAAAAATAATGAAGAAAATAGTACTAACCTAGAAATTATTATTCAGATTTTAATACAGTATGCAAAAATAAAGAAAATCAACCACTAGAATAATGGTTGATGTGACACATTCACTGTATTTACTTGTTTAAAATTTTTTTTCTAACCGTGTCAGGACTGGAGAAGGAAAAATTGTAAAAAAGGAGTCATTTCACATTTCAACTGATGGACGCTGATGTTGTATAGTGAAATCAGTGATGAATTTGGATCAAGAAGAAAGGAATTCATATCTTGGCTCTGACACAAACCAGATGTGTTATCAGAAATAAGTCACCCTGTGAGTGTTCATTTCCTCATCTGTAAAAATGAGAGTTATAATTGGTGCAGAGAGGACCATATCTGTCAATATTCATTCTCTCTTTTTCCGTAGGAATCAAACTTATAATTTTTAGCTGGCAATTATGTTGTCCCAAATAAAGACTGCATTTTCTATTCTCCCTTTGTAGATAGATACAGCCATGTGATTAAGTGCTTGACATAATTAGAGTTGCCATGCAGCAACTTTGAGGAACATTCCTTAAAAGACAACTGATGCAAGTCCATTGCCTTCTCTCTTTTTTTGAGATGGAATCTCGCCCTTTCACCCAAGCTGGAATGCAGTGGCATGATCTCAGCCTTCCTAGTAGCTGGGATTACAGGTGCCTGCCACCATGCCCAACTGATTTTTGTGCTTTTAATAGAGACAGGGTTTCACCATGTTGGCCAGGCTGGTCTCAAACTCCTGATCTCGTGATCTACCTGCCTCGACCTCCCAAAGTGCTGGAATTACAGGCATGAACCACTATGCCTGCCTGCCTTCTTTTCTTTAAACTTTTCCTCATCCTGCCGTCTGAAATGCAAAAATGAAGGCTAGAAGTTCAGTTGCTCTCTTAGACAAAGAGGACATGGCCACAAGTTAACAACAGCAGAATATACAGTCAGGAGCTGTGGCTCATTCCTGTAATCTCAGCACTTTGGGAGGCTGAGGCTGGTGGATCACCTGAGGTCAGGAATTGGAGACCAGCCAGGCCAACATGGTGAAATCCCATCTCTGCTAAAAATACAAAAATGAGCCAGGCGTGGTGGCCGGCGCCTGTAATCCCAGCTACCTAGGAGGTTATGGCAGGAGAATCACTTGAACCTGGGTGGTGGAGGTTGCAGTGAGCTGAGACTGCACCACTGCACCCCAGCCTGGGTGACAGAGTGAGACTCTGTCTCAAGTGAAGAAGGGAAAAAAAAAACAGAATATTGTGTTGGAAAGAGCCTGTTTTTTTCAGGACTTAGTGAAGCAGAATCAATATATCACCTTCAGAATGTTATGTAATAGAAAATAGATTTCTATCTTATTAAACTCTGTTATTTGTAGCCAAACCTAATCCTGATAATATGCTTACTTTATAGTTTATTAGAAGAGTTAGATAAAAGGTTGAGTACACAAACTACAGTAGCCCCCTTGTCCCAGGGGTATGTTTCCAACAGCCCCAGTGGATGTCTGAAACCACAGTCAGTACCAAACCCTACATATGCTACTTTTTTTCCTATATATACCCGTGAAAAAGTTCAATTTATAAAATTAGGTATAGTAAGAGATTAACAATAACTAATTTTTAATAAAAGGAGAATTTTAGCAATATGCTACCATCACTACTCTTGCACTTTGTGGCCATTATTAAGTAAATTAAGGGTTCATTTCAATGCCAGGACAGTTGACCTGATAGTCTAGGTGGCAGCTAAGTGACTCATAAGTGGGTAGTATACACATATGGATAAGCTGGACACAGGGAGGATTCATGTCCTGGGTGGACAAAGCGAGATTTCATTATGCTACTCAGAAGGTGCTCAATTTAAA